>NC_034409.1:100990945-101241673 GCF_002078875.1 Numida meleagris
GCTCCCCCACCGCCCTCGACGGGGCGGGACGGGGCGCGGTGCGGTGCGGCGGGCAGGGCCGGGGTCCGAGCCAGAGCCCGAGCTCGAGCCGGGCTGCCGGGCAGGGGGACGCATCCAGCCCCCGCCCGCCGCTCCGTGCTCCCCCGGCTGGGCTCGGGGTCCCGTTGCCTCTTGGTTGTGATTTTCCTTTTCGTTTTTCCCCCTCAGTTTTTATTTCTTTTTCCTCTTGAATGAATCCTTGTCCGTGCGCAGCCTTAATGGCTACAGTCAGCCGTGCACCTGTAGTTCTGGGAAATGGTTCCTTATAAATCACTTAAATAGAGGCATCTACGTAGATGCAGGCAGGGTTGTTCCCCGAGGCTGCCCCAGCGGTACAGCTAATCCACATTGTAGCATGCAGCCTCATCAGCAATGCGCCTTTCTCCTCTCTGAGGCCTTACTGAGGATCAGGGCAAAGAAGTGGTGAGCAAACGTGGTAACAGAAACAGAAGTGCTGTACCTATCGGTGACGGATCATTCAGTGCCAGGCAGTGCCGTGCTTTATGTCAAGGCAAAGCTCACAGGCTGGAGGCAGAGCAGCATGCATTAATGCTGTGCTTTATGCCAAAGCAAAGCTCACAGGCTGGAGGCAGAGCAGCATGCATCATCCTGAGGGTAACGTCTGTGTGACAGAGCAAGAGTTTTTGAACCTAAACCAGAGGATTTTCATCCTCATTTAAACAACGTAGTGTAAACTCGGAAACATGTGCCGATGACAATGGGACAGGCTGATTACCTGTCAAGGTCAAACAATACATTTATCTTCCACAGTACTGTAAACGGATGAACTGGAGTTTCCAGTTTCTTATTCCATAAAAAGTGCTATCGTCCCACACGGTGATGAGCAAAATCAAAGGGGGAACTTTACCTAGCATGTAGCAGCCCAAGTCCTTACTTCTTTAGCAGAGCCTTGCAACTCGAGAGTTGGAGCTGTGTGCCCATCTCTGCCCTTATTTTTGAGTTCTGGTGATGTGTACTCAACTCTGCTTTTCCAGGATATGAAGCACAGCAAAGGCGCGGTCCATTTATGCTGTTAGTTTTCCCCTGCATCTGACCCATACCTAGCGGTTTTGGTAATTTATTTTTGATCGTAAAGATTCAAAATAGTTGCACTTGCAAAAATATTAATTAAAAATACGGAAATATCTTGGTCAGTGTTGATAGAATGTATGGATCAAGAGGGACTGGAGCCTCAGTGACCATCAAGGATGTCCTTGAAGCCACATGCAGGTTTGTCGCAATGTTTGGCAGTTCCTTTTTGATTTTAAATCAGAGATTTAAACTCTGCTGACCACCTTAAAAACAGTTTTTGTGTGAGTAAGGTCTTCCCTGTGTTCCACCAGGTGGCAGCCGCCTATAACGGATTTTTCTTGAACAGCGTTTTGTGGTTCATCTCTCTGTTTCCAGCTCTGCTCTGGTGGAATTGCCTTTACGTTTTTGTGCTGTTTTCATTGCTTTGGTGATTAGGACAGTTGGTTAAGAGTTTTTTTTATATAGTGTCCAACAAAGTAGTTTAGTTCAGTGGCACCCACTCAACAATTGCCTTATTTTCTAAATATTGCTGCTGGCAATACACAGACAGGAACATCAGTGATGTGTGTGCACTGGGCACAAATCAAGGGAATAATTACAATTAGAAGTGAAAAGTTTGGCTCCTGACAAGCGTGTAATGCTGCTGCACACTATGCGTATAGTGTTTATTTCTGCAAATGATTCTAAGGTCTAGCTGTATATTTAAGACTGGAAAACGTGTATGTCTATTTGCTGTCTATATCTGATGCACATCAACCACACATTTTGTATAAATGAAAATCCATGTAACATACATATAAGAGTGTTTTAGAAAGCTACACGTACTGAACTCTTGCTTAATTTCACTCAGTGGGATGTTGTCTTTTAGTCCATTTCTAGTGTTTCTCGGGAAAAACACAAGAACTGTTACTGAGAAGGAAGTCGCCAGATGGAGCTCATAGATCATTCTATTATAGTCTGTAGAGGAAGAACAGTGTTTTTACATATGGATTAGCCCCAGTTGTTTTCAGTATCTGAGCAGTATTAACAATGGCGAAGTTTTAGTTTCTTTTCCAGTCTTTGTGTAAGCTGTGGCTTCCAGAATTTAAAAAAAACACAGCAACAACAAATGCAACAAGATTTCAGCCTACTTGTTTAAATGCTGCAGGAGAGCGTCTTTCAAAATCCATTGAAACAGCAGATGGCGCGTTAGGCCCACTGACTAGAGGGTGGACGATGATGCTGTTAAGAAATACTCAAAAGCACACTTCCAACAACCTTAAAGCCAATTTTCTTTTTTAATTTATATCTAATTTTGCAGAACTTTTCTCCCTACGGAAAGTCTCACTCATAATCAACAATTCTATTTGCTTACTAGTTTTTGAGCAGTCTGAGAGGTTTGAGTTCATGAAGAGGAAGGGGATCCATTGTCATTCAGGATGGCTGATGATACTGAACAAGATTACTTATGGATCCTGGTCCACTCTGATGTCTTTGTGATATACATGATTGCGCAGCTTATTGCTCTTTTCCATTTATTATTGATTTTGATGTCATTAACGCTTGATTTTTATCAAGCAGGATAACAGGATGTTAAACTGGGATAAGAGAAAAACTCTGGCTTTTGATAATTAGCAGTAATGGGATAAAGCAAAACCATGTCCATCATCACTTTGATAACTATCTGGAACTTTTTTTTTTGGAGGTGGAAGAATCATGATTCAGTGTGGTTAACAGTTTCCCCATAGTTTCTCCTTTTACATAAGCTAATAATCAAAGTTGCTTAAAAAAACCAACAAACAAACAAACAAATAGAAATCAACAAATTTTGGGCCCAGCCAAATTTTACTCCTAAATAGCTTAAATAGACCAGTACGCAGTCAAAATGAAGTGCTACCAGTTCTTTATGCTTTCCATTGGTAAACTTTCATCAAAATTGAATTCAGTAGGAATTCACTGTACCTCTGGCTGCATGAGTCAAACCTTTTATTATTCAGCAAATGTAATGCACCAGACATCTGTATTCAGGATTTATAAAGATATGGGCATCCAAGAAGGTTGATTTAGTTTCAACGCAACAGTATTTGTAGAAATAAGAATCCACTTATTTTATGCAAAAAAGATATTAATTCACAGATAATTTCTGTAGGCATTTTGCATTGATTTAACGTAACGCACTCCAATGATTTTAATACAGTTACAGGCATTATAAATGATGGCGTAATTTCTCTCTCTTAATATTTTTTTTTACTAGGCACAGGTAAAAGCATATGTAATCCAGATCCCCTTATAACTCTCCTAAAGCCTATAGTATCAGTTGCCAAAGCCGCTTTCAGTTGGTGTTTTTTTGTGGCTTCTTCATACAAGATGCTACAACTGGTTTATTTGTTTAACTGTTCCTGAAATAAGCATGATGGAAAATACATTGAGTTTTGTCCAAAAGTTTGTAGCCATTTTGTTGTAGGGCAAGTGTGGAAGGAAATTAAAATCAAGGAGGACAGATGTCAGCTATAGTGTACAAGAACTGCAGTCATGGGTTGTAATGTTCCCTTAATGATGGGCAACTGTAATACCCATGGCTCTCAGTGTCCCCCTTGTGTTATGGCCTTGAGTCATAGCTTTCTTCTGACACTACTAGTAGGTCAGGTCTGATGAAGATAATGAAAGACATGGAGCTGTTGAGACCTGGACTTAAAAAGTGGGCCCAGATGAACTTAATGAGATTAAACGAGGCCAAGTGTAAGGTGTTGCACTTGGGTCTGGGCAATCCCAGACGTGTACAGACTGGGAGAAGAACTCATTGGGAGCAGCCATGAAGCGTGAAGGACTAGAGGTCCTGGTGGATTAAAAGCTGGATGTGAGACAACAGGAGGGCCAGCTGTATCCTGGGCTGCATCAGAAGAGAGGTGGCCAGAAGGGTGAGGGAAATAACTGAAGGATGGAACACCTCTTCTGCGAGGTGACACTGAGAAAGTTGGAGCTGTTTAGCCTGGAGAAAGGAAGGTTCTGGGGAGACCTGAGAGTGGCCTTTCAGTGTCGAAAGCAGGACTACAGGAAAGAAAGGGACAGGCTCTTTAGAAGCGTCTGTTGTGACAGGACAAGGGGAAATTGTTTCAAACTAAAATAGGGGAGATTTGGGTTGGATATAAGGAAAAAGTTTCTACAGTAAAGGTAGTGTAACACTGAAACAGGTTGCCCAGAGGGGTGGTGGATGCCCAGTCCCTGCGGACTTTGAAGGTGAGGCTGGACGGGGCTCTGAGCAACCTGATCTAGCTGTAGGTATTCCTATTCACTGCAGGGGGGTTAGAGCAGATTACCTTTAAAGATCCCTTCCAACTTAAATGATTCTATGGTTCTGTAATACGAGTCATGCTGGGACTAATGGAGAGCATCTTTCCTTCTGTAGCTGAATGTGACCAGAGGAGCATGGTGGTGCATCACCAGTGGTGTATGCTGGCTGACACACTTGAGCTGAATTGTCTTGGTGGGGAAAAGTGAGCCTGTGTCTTGACCAACAGCTGCCTGTATTCATAACTGTGTATAAAACTGTCTGTTGTTGAATCCCTATCTGGTCCAAGACATCAAAGACCATTAGCAGCTTCTGGCTGTTTGTTGACTGATGTGCTTGTTTGGGCCTGTGAGCTAATGCACTTAAAGTAATACGTTCTAAGACTAGTGGAGGCAAAGCTGTGTGTACATTAAACACTAGTTTTCTAGCTAGATCAGCATCTAGGGGATGGCCTAGTATCTACTTTTATGTTACCCTCTTTGCCCAGCTATTATCAGCCACATACCTTTGCAAAAAATCTCTTACCAAAGCACAGTAAGTCTGAAGAGGGAGGTTTGTATAAGCATGTGGATTCAGACGTGACCATATCACAGACAAGTTGTTCTAAGGACTGTTGAGGTCTGATGCTGTATCTCAGTTTCTGGTGGTAGAAGTATTCCTACTGAGGAATTTATGTCACCATCTAAATGGCTTATGAACAGCTGACCTAAATCCAAATTTTCATGGTCAAAACAACTGCTAGTGTCAAGTATACAAAAATCTCTCTGAAAAGAAGGGATCAAATAAAAAGGATTTAGGCGAAACAAAACGTTGAATTATACTATGTCTGCAAAAGTGTTTCAGAAGTTAAATATAACCATAACGTTGGCTGCAAAGTCCCTCAGCAACTGGCAAAGAGAATGGAGCACATTCGCGCATACCCTGAGTTCCACTGACATTTTGATATTTTTATCACACTGCTATTTCAACAGATATTACGCTTTCTCAGTGTACTTTGGACAGAGGGTTTCACAAATGCTGCAAGAAGTGTTGCAGTTTCCACAAACATTCTCATAATGAAAAGTCATCACTATGCCCATTAATATATATATATATATTACCTTCCAGGCATTTGTGTGGTGTAGGAGACAATTGTTGTCTCTTAGCAGATGAGTGTATGTGACGGTGATTCCAGGGAATTTCTATCTTGCTAGACAGTGCCCTCCTTACTGCTGTCCTAGACATGTGCTGGTCTTTCTCTGTGACCAAAGAAGCCTGTATAATGCCCATAATCCTTATAAAATGTATCAGGAAATTTGGACACATACAAGAAACATTTTCTTTGGAGTCAAATTTCAAGCAGGGCAGTTTCCTCACCCTAATGCTGACACAGCCTCACAAACAGTTGTGTTGGCTTAGCAGAAGGTGTGATAATGTATCACAGAAAGTGGTAGGAATGGGCGGCTCACTCTGGAGGGAAGAAAAGACCTAAACTACCACACACACATAATATTGTACATAGCTTGACTTGCATGAGGACTTATTAATATGGAGGTCTATTTTACTAACCTTCCTTTTCTTCCTCACATTCTCCCTCTATGATTTTAGTAGCCTCATTTACATACTTCACTTTACCCATACTTTTTTCAGCCCTTCCTACCATACCTTTCCTCCCTGTTATGCTGGATAATCAAGAGTTGGCAGTAAGGGTATTTAACAAAGGGCAAAAAACATTAAGGAAAATGCTTAACTACTCTCCACTCCCCAAATAATTTATATACATGTTTAGACTTATTTAATCCATGTCTTGCTAAAAGCAGGATTAGATGGGCTTTCCTTTTGATTTGCAGGGATGGGTCTGGTACCCTTGAACTGCAGTTTTTGGTGCTCCTCTTTGTATTGGTTGTTCTCAGAGGGTCTCTCTCTTCGTTCCTCTCCCTTTCCAAAGAGCCTCACCTTTTCTGTGTATGTCTGAAGTCTGATGCTTGATAAATAGATTTTATTGTGGCACTTGTGAAATCTTTCTTTTTGTCTGGCACAGTTGTTTTCCCTCTTGAATAACTTTGCTATCTAGGGAAAAAATTAGACCATTTCTAGCTGGCTGTAAACTCATATATGCAGGGTCAGTGTATTGTCTACTTGTTGGTACAGCCGAACACTGTGCTTGAGATTGCCTAAAAACACATCTTAAAGTAGACTTGTATTCATTACCAGGTTCTCCAATGCCTATGATAGGGGTAATTACAATCGTTGTTGTAGTGTTCAAAACATTAGATTGCAGTGTTATCCCTCTTTTTCTTTAGACACGGGTCTTGCCTTTCACTTTGTGAAATATTTTTCTGCACTTACTGTAATGAGGAGTTCCCCAGACATCAGTCTTGAGAATAACTGTTATCCTTTGTAAGCGTTAGATATCTTGCATTTTAATATACAAATATCTTAGACTACTCTGCCACCTTTCCTGGTACTAAATAATGCCCAACTTGTGCCATAGCAATGTCTACCACTTAGTAGAATAATTTCAGTCATTTTAGATACATGAGCCACCTTTGTGGTAATTTCATACTGTGAACATGATCCTTGAATTTACTGAGTGGTAGTCAGAAAGTACAGAACTAACCTTGCATCCTTTGCCTTCACCTTCCTGCTCAAAACAGAGCATCCATAGACTGTGTGATGCCAGAAGATGCTACTCTTTCTGTCTGTTTTGGCACAGAGGTGGATGTTAGGAGCACTCCTAAATTTTGTAACAAGTATTTGAGTACCTACTATTATGTACTGGGTCATTGTTGGCATTTCTTTTCATCTTGAATCCTGCTTTGATTTAAAGTAAGAGCCTATATTAACTGAACAGCCACTGACTTCCATGAAGCTTACCTCACACACAGAAAACAACTTTATAGACTCCTCAGCTTACTGTTGGGGCTCTTTGAACACAAAGCTGGGAGGATGGGCTGATACACCACAGGATTATAATTCCATGCAGAGGGACCTGTACAGGCTGGAAAAATGCATTGATAGGAATCTCATGGGGATAAACAAGAAGCGTGAAGTCCTGCACCAGGGGAAGAACAGCCTCAGGCACCAACATATGCTGGGAGCTACTCAGCTGGAAAGCAACATGCTAAAAAGGACCTGGGGGGTCCTGGTGGACATTAGGGTGAACTTGAGCCAGTAATGTCCCCTTGCAGCAAAGAAAACTAATGTTATCGTGGGCTGATTTAGGCAAAACTATTGCCAGAATGTTGAAGGAGGTGATCCTTTTGATCTGTTCAGCACTGATGAGGTCAACACTGGGAGTACTGTGTGTAGTTCTGCGCTCTCCAATATAAGAGAGATATGGACATGTGGAGAGAGTGCATCCAAAGGCCACCACTAAGATGCTGAAGGGACTGGAGCATGTCTTCTACGAGGAAAGACTGAGAGAGCTGGGATTGCTCAGTCTCTAGAAAAGAAAGCTTAGGGGGGATCTATGTCTATAGACAATACAATGTCTATATTTATAGACAATGCAATGTTTATAAATACATGAAGGGAAGGTGCAAAGAGAACTGAATCAGGCTCTTGTCAGTAGTGACAAGACAAGAGGCAATGGGCACAAGAGGTTTTGTCTGAACATCAGAAAACATTTTTTTACAGTGGAGGTGGCTGAGCAGTGTAACAGGTTGCTCTGAGAAGTTGTGGAGTTTCCTTCTTTGAAGATATTCAAATGTGCTCTTTAGGTGCAGCCTGCTGTCTGTTATCGCTGGTTGAGCAGAGGGTTGAACCAGCTGACCTCCAGAGGACCCTTCCAACCTCAACCATTCTGAGATTTTGTGAAATCTGAGGCTTCAGATGAACCTGCCACAGCAACTATTTGAGAAATAAATGGAGGAGTGCCTTCATTACTCAAAAACCAGAGTGAAACTTTGGTCAAAAAGCAACAGTTATGCATTTCTGCTTGCAACAGTTGCATATTAAGGCTTGTGAGCTTTACTCTCCTGAAGGGAGGGATTTTGACATATGTGTCAGTGCTACTTTTATAATGCCAAAGAGTTGTTAGTCCCTCGGTTCTTCAGTATTTTTACTAATCTCAGCACTAGCTGCGAGCAATTGTAATGTAGATCAGCTGTTAGCTTCCATTGTGCTGCCAAACTAGGCTTGTATCACAAGTGGAGAGGTGCTAGACAGTCAAGCGTGAAATACTCTTGCATCTCTTTTATTTAGACCTGATGGAAATAACATGTGAGGGAGTAAAAATCTCAGCAATATGCACCTGAAGAGAGAGAACCTTAAAAGGCAGCTTTACTTAACGGCAAATTTGGGGATTTGCATCAGCATCTTTATTTTGTTACTTTAATCCACTCATTTATCAATTTATTCCTTGACCTAAGCAAATATTTCAGAAATGCTGCAAGAGATTATAATGCAAAGTCATGGTTTTAAGTACAATTCTATCTGTCTTTCTTTAATATTCATTGTATACCAAAATAGGATGCCTTTGTAACTTGTGGGAGGCTTAGCTCTTCTACAGTCTCCTTTTAAGATGGGAAGCAAATCACCTGAGCTTAAGTCCAGCAAAAGCCACCTCATGGGGCAGTCCTGGCCTTGCCTCATGCTGCAGCCCTGCAGCCCACCGCTGCCAACACATGTACACATTAAAAATGGTGCAGAAAGGCAATGCATAAGGATATCCTGTACTTTTCACTTTCTAACTCACTGTCTCTTTGTCCAGCTTCACAGTCTTTATCAGATTCTCTCCTTCTACTTGCCTTTTCCTTCTAATGAATCCCCTTCTAACCAGCGGCACCAGTGGAAACAACGGAAGAAATGGGAAAGACCGCTGAAATGACATGATGTTTTCTGCTCTCACAGAAACTAATATCCTCAGCTTTTCTCATTTGCCTGTTTACAGTGTAAGATTTCCCAAGTCCTGCAAAAATGTAATACCTGATACTTTCTCTGCTCCTCTATAAGGAGGCCTCTGACTGCCCTCTGCTATCCTCTGTGTGAATGCACTTTCTGCTTTCTCTTCCACCTAATGAGTACTGCAATTGGTATCTTCACTTCTGAAAAAGTAGATGCCTACGTACACCAGCACTTGGAGGAGTAAATATTGCAAAAAACAAGCAAGCAAGCGAACAACCAACCCCCCAATAAAAGAAAAACAGCCAAAAAAAGAGGGGATTAATTCATCTTAAGAGCTTCCAAAGGATTTTTGGAAATGGTGATCATAACAATAAATTTTAAGGCTATAGAAATGGTTACACCAGTAAAATAATGAGCAGAGTGACCCCAGAACATCAGGCTGCATCAGACCAATAGTCATTAGCAGAAAGAATTCAAGCTCTGGGGCAGTGTGAGCTACTCCCTCCAGTTTTTGGAAGATTTTAAATTACTGTCATAGTTCACTGCACAGTCACACTTGCTATCTCCCCAGCCAATCTGGAGCAGCCCATGTGAGCCCCTCCTCTGGCACACAGCCTTGTTTGCACGACTCCATATTAAGACTATTAATACTCTTTGCCCACATGAGGAACCCTTGTTACAGTGATGTAACACACAGCTCAAACATATAATGTTAACAAAGAGAACTTGAGCAGACACGTAGACCCCAATCCTGGAAATATTTATAGTTAGGCTTGAGTTCTGGCATCTTATTAACCCCTTGAGTGTTTGCAGGACTGAAAACTTAATAAAATGTTGGCTGAAGAATTCTGTTTACAAATGATATCAAGAGGAAGCATGTGCAATGACTTAGACAAGAAATGAAGTTTTAAAAACAAAACATCCTTCCATCCATGCTCTATGTATGTCAGTTTATACCACAAAGATTATAAGAGAGCACAGCCAGAGATAAACAAATCCTAGCAGACCAATACTCAGATTTGTATTTTCACTCATGCTACCGGTAGATCTTCTGGAAAAAACATCATTGCTTTTTAGCTTCCATTTAGCATTATTAATGTCTCATCTTGTTTTTAATATGCACTTTTGCAAGCCTTTGCTGTACCTGTATAAACAGGCCCTTTGATTTCCCGTGGGCATATGAACAAATATTAGCATGTGAACAAATATTAGCAAGAGATTATTGGGACCTCTGTTGATATTTTGTCCTTGCTCTGCCAACTCCTTTTTATGTAGTTTGTCACAGGATATTTTATAGTTTTGGATGATAAAGAACTGAAATCAGGGAGCACAGGTCATAAATTCATGACGCCTTCCCATTCATCCTATTTCCATGAGTGTCATGGTGAAGTCACAGCCTCTCTGACTGAATGGTTTAGATTGTCAGATACGTGCTTTAAAATTAAAATCTATACTTTAGGTAAAAATAAAGGTTTGGGTATAAGACTAAGTCCATCAAGAAAAAATTCACAAGTTTGAAATGTTTCAAGTCTTCTAGGAATACATGGGCCCGTATCTACCAATCAGTCTCAGTGTTTTGACTCATTCTGTTGAGTTCCACCTTCTGTTTATTTAGAGGATTGTGAGTTTTATGCATGATTAAAATATTGTGGACATAAAAATGCATCATAGTTTCACATGGGATATGTATTTTCAACATAATAATTAATTTTATGTCTTCATAAATTCAGCCATCATTTCTGATCATAAGCTGGTCCTAACTGGAAGACAAGCATCACATACTCTCACATGCTGGCAGTCCTCTGTTCTGTTGTGAAAGAGAGCTGGGTCATGTGTCTGGTTTGGCATCTGGCTCCCTAGGATATGGAGGGATATAGCTGAGGTAACCCCTCATTCTTCGGAACAGCCATGCTGTCAAGCTGTGAAAGAAACCTTGGATTGCAGCCACCTCCGCAAGGGTCATGTGTATGCTAGGGACATTTGCATGCCCCTTACAAAATGCTAGTGGGTGAAGAGGCAAGAGGGTGACCTCCAGCTGTTTTTGCTTACTCTAGGCTGTTTCAGGTTTGGAAGAGCTGCTGGCCCAAGTCCAAGAGCAGTCTGGGGAAGTCCTGTAGGAATTAATGAGAGACGTTGACTGGGAAGACTTTCTGACCTTCTGGGGCTGACATCCCATGTCCTGAAAGCTGGTGATATGTCATGTGTATTCAAAGGCATAATGAAAGCAGTTAGGGCAATCCCTTCCCCAAGACCTAGGTCCCATAGGAGGGTTCCCATCTGAGCCTGGACTTGTTCTTACCCACAGAAAAAAATAACAAAGCAATTCATTACCATCTAGAAGATAGAAAATCTGTGTTATTATGTGTTACTTTTCTTTCTTAAACGTTCAAAATCTCCACTCTGTTGCTCAATAACATTTATGAAATGGGAATAATATAAAAATACTAGCTACTGCACAAATATGCACAGCTGTCACATGTAACACACCTTTTAAAACCAAAGCATCATCAGGTATTTTAGCAAAAAGTAAAAAATTTCCACTTCTTAAAACCATATGTGTATATAGTTCTGTTGATGCCAATTGAGCTGTCATTGCTTTATGTGGTAAATACATAAGCTAACATAGGTTGTCTTAATAAATAAGACAAAAAGTGGAACCAAAGTTAACTGAGAGTGTCCTGCCAGTTTTATTAATGTGCATTTCAAAGCTTTCCAAAAAAAAAAAAGTCTCTTTTTATCTTTTCAAAAGGACTAAAACTCAAACATAGAATGGGAAACAAGCTGAAAAACTATAAACACTGAAAATATGACATAAGTCACTGAAAGCTCAGAAACTGTAAGTGGCAGCATGAACTCCTGTTGTTTATTTCAGGGAGGGCAGAGAAGAAAAGGTCAGTTAAGGTGAGGACATCCGCCACTAAAACTGCCAGCATTTACTGCTTTATGTTAATCTCTGTGGCTTGAATCCCACAGTATTTTTTACATATCAGTGGACAGCTGCACTTGAACAGAGGCCCATTGACTTGCCATTTGAGCATCTCTTTTGCATTCAAGGACTTTGATCTTTGTGGCTGGAAGGAGGAAGTCTCTTAGCCTCAGTGCACAGCAGTGTCCTAGTACATACATGCTGCTTTCTTAGCACACTGCAATTCTTCTTGACTACTGCAACTCTGCAAAGAACTGTGGAAAAACACACATGCATGTTTTAACTCCCATGTGGGTCGTTTGATTGTACAATTGTGATGTGAGAAGTACCAAAAGCTGTTGCAGTGTGTAATATGAATGGTGGTTGTCCACAAGCTAGGCATTTGATTACTAGTGCTGGTGAAAGGACATCAGGTTACTGATGTTGGAGACTGCTGTTCCTGTAGCCTACAAGGTCTGTTACAGGTGCAATTTCATGATAAGGCTCTCTATAGGTATACGTGAGTAGATAAGTTTTCCAGGAGGAGGGATGGAGGCAAAGAACACAATGGCTATAAAAGTGAGCATGCTGAATTTCTGAAATGAATAACATGTATCTACTTTCTACCACAGCAGAGGAAGGAATACACTGTGAAGGAAATGCCTTCCAGATTCATATCCTTAATATGCTATGAAATATATGTGCATAAACTCCCTGCTTGGGCTTATTTCAACATCCGAACAAGCTTGTGAGCAGTGTTTGATTATCCAAGAGTAGGGGAATGCAAACCTTCTGACACCTCCAAGAAGCTTCCAACACAACAAGCGCTTGGACTTGGAATTGGTGCCTAGGGAGCATTTCCACACAGAGATAAGTTTAATTGCAGACATCAGCATTTTGTTTTGGAGGCTGCTTTGTCCAAAATTTTGCAGTGTGTGCATATGTCATCTCAAGCATAACAACTAGCAAAAAAAGGATCAGCTGGTGCTCTAGACTTCAAGGCCAAGTGCTGTAAATATCTACAATAAATGTTACACACTTGAATAAAGCCTTTGGCTCAGTCTATGCTGTCTCTGGGATAGTGAGTCAGGGAGCATGGTGTGAACCTTGACCTGCTCGCTGTGTGCATGCCTTGCTGGCAAGGGGATACCCTAAGCCCAGCTGTCTCCAAGTCCTGTATTTTCCCTATCTTCTGTGAAATAGGGCTTTCCCATGGGGAGTAGCCAGCTAGCACATTTATTCTGGGGTACAATGGGATAAGTAGTATAACGGCATCTCTCTTCTCATTAAGGGAAAAAGAAACCCTTTGGAAAGAATTGCATACTTTACCCCACTGAATTTGTTCTTGCTTAAGATGGAATCAGTTGACCACAGATCTTTTCAAATTGACATTGTCACCTAATCCTATTTTAGACCATGTGTAAAAATATCAGTTTTATGGCTACAGTTTGTCATTAGTTATTACATATGAGGGATCCTGGGTGTAGTCTTTCATGTAGATATTTAATTTGATGGCATCAGTGTAGGTGTTTAGGTGGATTTTTTGGGTGCTTGTTTATTTTATGTTTGACATATGATCTATTTTTAGAGCTAGCAGGAAATATAGAATAAAGATGGAATATAAACAATTCAGTGAGTTGACAGTTTGTCTGATGCTATGAGTCAGATGGAAGAAAGTTGGTGATAAAGGGTGTGACTGGGATAAATAGATAATTATCATATAAAATAGCACAAACGTCAGCCAAAGTTGGAAAAAGACAGTGTTTCCAAACTGGAAAATATTTTTCAGCTGGGGATTTGGGGATTTGTATGCTAAGAAAGGGTTAGGGGATTTCTCTATGCAGCATGCAAGCACTCCCAGCAATTCATCCTGAAATTGAGGCTGTCTGTCATTTGACTATTGCCACTCGGTTGTGTATACTCTTCATTTAACTGTGGTTATGGAGAGGTCTGGAAGCCTTGTGATGCTGGAAGAAGACTAAAATCTTGTAATTAAAGGCATGTACTTAAAAAAAACCTCCCCTGAAAAGTAAAAAAAAATAAATATTAGAGCAGAAGACTTCAAGTTTTACATAGGTGTCTGCTGTCTATCAGGGTAATTTGTGGTTATCATGAACCAAACATTCTAAGCAGATGGTGAAATTTAATTGATTTTGCAAGAATACTGGAATACTTCTATGCCATAAGAGTGCTTTAAAGGGGCTTTAATGCCCTGTTTCAAAGAGGTACTGTGAGGGTGGCTCCATTGACACACTTTTCCCTCAATTCTGAAAATTGAGATTGATAGAGGCACTTCCCATACCCAGCAGCTCCACAGCATGTTCATGCCAAGAAAGAGAGGTCTAAATGCCAATTTTCTCACCCAGCTAGTGGGCATCAGTTGAGCTCCATGGCACTTGCGGTGACTGGTCATGTCTGTTGCATTCATTTCACTGACTCTGGCAGGTTCGCCCAATGGCAGCAAATAGGGACCCCACTCATGTACCCCCAACCAGCACAGACTGAAACTGGTATAGCCCTATTCATCCCTGCGCTGTATCCATTTGTTCCTTGTACTCCTTATACGATTTACTTCTTATACTTTTTTACTTTTTATGTACTTTAAATACTCATATAAATTAGGAAGCAAAATCTTATGGAGATCTGTAATCTAGATTAAAAAAACAAAAACAAAAACAAAACAAGAACCGATAATATAAACACATTGATGAAACTCGTAATATGTGGCTAGGAACTGACTGCAAATGTGTAATTAATTTGAATAAGCTGTTCTGTAGTATTAGGACCACCCAAAAGATGGCACTAAACAACCTTTAGTCACTCTACCTGATACACAGGCATACATCCACTCATGCACACACAAATTTCTAAGAACACTCACTCAGAATAGTTCGCTTGCTTAATTTTGTAGTTTTGTGTGCAAAAGTAGAAATTCTCTTAGATAATTCTATGTTAGACCAACAGGAAAACTGAGGAAAACACATTTATATAAGCAGATAAACTTTGCACTGTAAATATTACTTTTCTAGACCCACATGAAAGCATTCATATTTTTTGTAAACATGACAAAGTAACATTTGGTGAACAGCATAATTGCACTAAAATTACTCAGGAGTTAGGCACTGCAGTTAAAATATTTGATTATTTCAGAGCTACTTATGCCACCTCTATATATTGACTTTGGTAAATATGTGGCTATTGAGCCAGAAGTGGTTCTATTTATATGAGTGCAATGTGAAGTCATTTCACCAATGCAAACTGAGCCACATGGAATAGCAAGTGTTAGCAAAGGCAAACTCTGGCCTATTGTCACTACCTCTTTAAACATATAGGGCCAATTATTTTGATTTTTAAGTCAGTGTAGTAGGTCTGTGGTGAGATGAACAAGACGTGTTTCTACTAGTCACCTTCCAGTTTATGACGGAATAGTTGAAGGAGGAGAAAATCCCTTTCATATTTATCAACCTATGAAAACTCATGTTGGTATCTAATTTACAATAAGCCCTAAAGATAAGAGTGTTCAGAAGAAGTGCTGGAGGAGGAAATGTGACATCCAGAGTTAGTTTTTTCTATGATTTCAGTTTCATGATTGTAATCAAATACCACATTGTTAATAGTAAACAACACAACTGCAAAAGCACCACCTTTGCTTAGGGCATAAATAATTTGGGTACCTAAAGAATTTGAGAAACTCATTGCCCTCCACATATGTTTGATTCCTGTGTGCTATGAGGCTTCTCTTTTAAATGTGGTTACCTGTTAACCCACAGCTAAAGTAGAAGGATAAGAAGAAACATCCCAAGAACTGGGACAGATGTGGGAATTGAATGAAGTCTGCCTGGGTACAAAAACTTCTTTCACCGCATTTTCCAAAGCCTATCCTTCTGTGAGTCTTCAGTATCTTGTTCACTCCTGCATTTCTTATTGCCACAGCCAGAATGGATGCCTTGAAACACTGAGCTCTCTATGCACTCATGAAATTAAAGGCATTTAAATTGACTGTATCAGCTCAGAAATGGAAGTCAAGGTTTTATGTTTGGGGATATATGTTTTGTTATTCTTCTTTTGACAGCTTGAGAAAGGCATTTGACTCATATAGACATTTGATTATAATAAAAAAAGAAGTGTGCATGTTGAGGTTTTCTTAAGGAAATGAAGCGGAATTTATTCAACAGAACTTAGTGGCACCTGTGGAAAAGCTGTGCACAGACATGGAAACACTAACTGGCTTGGTTATGTTTATTCACCATGTGTAAAAATGCCAAAAAAAGAAGAGAGAGGAGAAGTACTCAGAATGAATCGGTGAGGAGCTGGGTTCTCTTTGCTTCTGTAGCAAAATGAGGTTTACTCACTGAAAGAAGGAGATTCTGCACAACACTGTTAAAAGCCACCATGGAATTTTCAGGTAGAGTGTGGTTACATTGTGCCATAGCTTGTTGACACTAAGGGGTTACTAGTATTAAATGTGTAATAGGAATACTGTGATAGGACTAGGCCGCAATAGTCAGTACTAATATGTATGTATATGCTTTAGTAATTAACTTTAAAAGGTTTGTAGTAACATTGTATATAAATATAGTATGCCTAGACTAAATGAAGCAGATACATTTGTATGTCTCCAAATCCTTCACAATTTGATTTTAAACAATGTCATGTTAGTTAAAATTCTGCAAGTAACAGGGAATAAATGAGATCACTCCACAGGAATATATTTTAAAGGAGGTGGGGAGCAAAGCATTTTTTCTGACAATCATTGCAATTTGCATAACATGTAAATTCTGAGGAGTTTTGAACTCACTGCAGATATTTTCTACACCGAAGAGGATGTATAGTTTCTTACATAAGCTTAAAGATAACTCTGCAATGAAGTGAGAGCTGGAGGAGGTAAGGGGGCGGGATGACAGGGAGGCAGAAAGTCTGAACTGGAACGCTGTGAATTCTCACAATGGTAGCTCACTGAAAAAAATGCTGAAGAACAAACCTTCCTGCATCCAGTCAAGTTTTGGAAAGAATTATAGCATTTGAAACTGACTCTGAGTTTTTACTTAAAAACTCTTTGGAAACATGATACTGCTCCCAAGCTCCTTCAGTTCTTTTGAGACCTGGAATGAGATTCATCTCTGTCAACTTCAGACATCTGCATTGTAGCTGTCTGCATATGAGCCCCATGTCCCTTTGTCACTGGGAAGTACATATTTGTAATGTGCAAGTCATCTCGTTTCTTATGAACATGTACTGTAGGGTGAAGTGAATAACACGTGTGAAGTGCCCATTTTCTCTCTGTTGAGGAGAAAAGCACTTATAAAGACTATTTCAGATACAGATCGTAAAGTCCATGAGTCCCACATCTCCAATGTCAAAAGTATTTTTACTTTTGATTTTTGAGAGACTATGAAAGGGCTGCTACAGTTGTGTATATTTAGAGTCAGAAAATTAAGAAGTGGAACAGTGTGATACACTCTTGGCAGAGAACATGCCACTGGAATAATTTATGACAGCAATGTTTGTCTTCATAGAGCAACTTACATAAAAGTCAACCATTGAACCATGAAGCAGTCTGTAGAACAGACTGAGGCCAGGGATGGATTCATCTGATCAAAGGTGAAAGCCTCCTCCACATCCAATAACCTAGACACAACTTTCTACTCCCTTTGTAGTCAACAGAGAGAAACATGAGCACAGTTAGTCTCATCCTAATGTCAGTGGCAAAAGCCACAAGTATTGCACCTTCCAAGTGTCTGCTTTTCTCCATTAGCTTGTAAAGGTGCCAGGGTTGACTATTTAAAGACACTTTAAGAGTTGCTTTAGGCAGAACTAGTGTTCTCATCTGCAATTGGGAACTGCTTCTGTGGATGCAGTTGCAAGAGGAGACTTCAATAAAAAAAATAACCAAGTGGGTCAATCTGATGCTGAAAGCAGCTGTAAAAAATCCTGATAAGGGAAGAACAGTTGTTTTGTATTGCTGTTTGGGACTCTAGCAATCCACGGCATGTTTCTGGCTGTGCTTCTACTCACTACGTGACCTAAAATGGGATAGCTATGAATTTTATGTCTTCCAGTGTCTTCCTCTGGGAAACAATGGTAATAGTATCTTCTTGTGCCTCTTTGTCACTCACCATTTGACCTATGCAAGCATAGGAGAATTCTGAAATCTTACAGCTTGACTTCACAGTTATAGGAAACTTGGGGATATTTGGTTAAGTTTTGAATGGCAGCCCTTTCTTTCAGCTAGCTTAGTTCTGGATCAAACCAGCATAAATTGTATGGGAGAAAATCCAAGCAGTGAACTTAACAGTGAAAGCATGGAGATAGTAAATTTTTTTTGTTTTGCAGTATGAACAATTTATATAAACAAGTAAACAGTAGGATCATACATACGTGTTTTGACTTTTCTGATTTCTTTTCTTTCTGCTGTTGTATATTGTTGCAGTGCATTCTGGCTCAAGTTTGGGAAATGGAGACAAATGCAATCTGCAGACATCACTGTTGATGTAAGCCTTCCTCTTTCTTGGACTTGCTCAGCACAGCAAACTCATGTAACTCCACCTGTAGCCATCCATCTTCCTGGGAATCACAACTCATGTGTATGCTAAGCACATGTAAGGACGGCACTTGATGACTGCTGCTGTTAAGCTAACCAATAGGAAGAAATTTTTTGATACCCTGAGCTGCTGTTGCAACAACATTGTATGGTTATTGTATAAAGGAAGCTAAAATACCTAACATGGCTATTTAATGCATCCCTTCCATGGAGGCAGCGAAAATCTTTCTGAAGGCAAAAATGTTAGTAAGGTAGGTTCCTCATGGGGAGAAAAAGTGTCCTAATCAGTCAAAAGTGCACTGACACAGAATAGTAGGTGCCACTTCCCACTGCTAGTGTTGGAAGCAAAACTGTGGCAATACTGACATCACAAGTTTGGGTTGGACCCCTGTCTCTGAACTTACTTTACTTTCCCCTCTCTTTTTTTGTGATTTCAGGTTTGTGTATGTATGCACTTTGGGGTGCTTATGGTGCCTACACTGTGCTTCTGCAATTTCTCTGCAAAATATCTTGAAGGCTGAATCTACTGTGGTGGAAATTATTAATGACAACAATGAGTGCAAAGCTTAATTAGTACTGGAACTCAAGCCTTATCTTCTCACTGCAAGCTAAAAATCTCAAGGTGGATTATATCATGCTGATTGCACTACATTAAAAACAAAAACAAAAAACTTCCAGATTCAGTCTATAAGAGGACCTGTTTTTTCTAAGTGGTAATCTCATCACCATCATGATTCTTGATTCATTTCATATTTTGACATTGCTGTAGATTTATATTCATTTGCCGTACAGGGGCTTGAAAGATTATTTGCTGATCTGTTACAATGTTTTCTCATAACAAGAGAGTATGCTATCATCCAACTATCAGTTGGAAAATGCACTAATTATTTTCTGAGTGGGCAGAAGGTCACAGCCAATGGACAATGGAAAGACAAGCAAGCTACATATCACTGTGCACTGGAATTAAGCTGAAGGAGGAAAAAAAATATTTTTTAAATATAGTCCATAAAGATAATTTCAAAGCTTTTTTAAAGGCTTTGCCATGCTCTCAAATGGGAAACTTAAGAATTATTCAGTGTCAAGACCAGAAAGGCCAGCTCACAGTAGCAGAGATTCAGTAGTAGTAAATAATAGAAATACTTTATTTTCAAAATCACAAAGCAAACTTTGATCATCATGCAGGAAATACAGCAGACCTAAAAAATCTTTCTACTGACCCCTAAGATAGAATAAAACAGAGAGAAGGGGAGCTAACTCACCAACATTTTAATTACTGTTTTGCCAAGTCTTTTAGAGAGTTTGAATCCCAAACACGTACTCTAGGAAAGGAAAACATTTCCCTTCACTCTACAGTGCTTAGGAGGTGGCTGGCTTTTTTTGTCCTCTCCTACCCCTCCCTGATTTTTTTTATCCGTATACGTACGTGTAAAAACATGAAGTCATATGTAAGAAGTTCACTTAATTCCTCACTCTCCACTCACATTTGTTACAGATTTTGTTTGGCTTCCAGTTTGCCAGAAGGGAAAGGAAGAGTGTGCTCCGGCCAGGGAATGCTGCTGTCCACTGAAAAATGTGTTTGGATGGAGGAGCTCTTTTTCATGGCTGGATTGTGGCTTTTGGCAGCAGAGGTGGCAGGAAGCAGTTGCCATAACAACTATACCATTAAAAAAAACCCTTTAAGTAAAGAAACATCTTTGAAATCATGCTATTATTAATGTTCCTGGTAGAATCTATCAGTTCAGTATAATAGGTGACAGGATACTGAATGCGGTCTCCTGAGTGTACACTAACCATATGCCTTTAGGGCTATATTCATGCATTGGCTTGTAAGGTACATAGAGGAGAAAAATATGTCAACAGGCAGAGCACTGAACATAATCTGCCTTGCGTGGGATTTCAAGGCTTGGCTAGAATCACAAAATGGTGTTAAATAGCGTACTGAAATGTATATATATATGTATATATATATGTTTTGCAAAAACGTTAAGGATGGGGTTTACAAATTCATTGAAGTGATTTAAAGACGTGACTTATGCTTTAAGTCAAGGCTAAGGACTCTGCCTTAGGCGCAGACATAATTTAATACTTATTGAGACTCGAGTGGCAGGCACTAGTTAGATAAAAAGCACAGATGCAGCCGGTTAATGCTGAATATTACTGCAGTAGACTCAGGGATTTTCTGCAGAGGTGGTTTATACTGGGTCAAACCCAGCGGAAGGTTTTTCATCCGCAACATTACACCACACATTATTGTCACTGGCACATTGCTTTGGCACTTCTTTTTTTTGCTCTTGGAATCAGAAAATATTTAACACTGCTAAAATAACTTCACTCTGTTGCCATATGAGTACCAACATAGTTTTTGTGGTCCTCTAACTACTTTCCTGCAGTGCTTTGAGATGTCCCTGGTGACCAGGCTATTTATTTACTCATGGCACTTTCTGAACTAGTCAGGTGAACTGGAATCATCCTCCTACACTGGTTCCAGGAAGGATTTATCTCTTCATTCTCATGCATGTTTGGGATCAGCACCCACGAGACTGTCCATCAGTGAGCCTTTTCTACTTCCTGAGCCTTTTCTCCTCCTATTGCACCTCCTGAGGTCTGGCAGAGAGGATGAGTGCTCCCACACGCCCTTTCTGTTCAGCCAACAGCTTTGTCTTGAGACACGAAGAGACTTGGGACACTAGTTAATCAAGCTCCAGTCTAAGCCCCGTGTCTGTGAGGTGTGTCACTTACAGTACATCCTACAGGCACATGTATCAAAGGAATTTTCTGGCCTGTCTACTAACAGCTTGTTTTAAAATAAAGTGTTATATTAGCAAGTGTGTCAAGAATGAGGGATTCACTCTCAGCCATTCCTGAATTGTAGTGTGTATTATTGTTACAATTGCTCCAATCCAAGAGTAGGAACTTCTTGACATAGCTAATTAAATTAATTAAACAGGATTTTATTAAAATCTTTAAGGAAATGCTTAAACTTATAAATCCGTGTTGGCTGTAATCTTCATTTTCTTTAATAAGAATATCCACAGTCTCATAAATAACAGATTAAAGAAGACTTCATCTACTATTTCTAATTGAAATCTATATGTATTCTTATAGAATCTACATTTTTTGTTGCTTGCCTTTATCTGGTTAATTTAATCTTTTATGAAATTATCCTAACGTGAACTATTTTCTTACATGTAGACTCAAGATAGAAGAGATTCTGTTCATAGATACCATTCCTTCTTGGATCTTTTTTCTCTCTTTTATTCTTTTGTAGCTTTGTAGTTTGGAAATAAGAAATAACTGTCTCTCTTACATATTCTTGCGTATTTCTAGAAATCTGGCTAGCTCTGAAGCTAGCCAGGTGATGATTTACATAAGCATTATGAAGGCAGCCAAAGGAAATGGCTCTTGGGGTAGAACATGCAGGCTCTGGAGCCTCAGACTGGAGTCCCTCTGGGAAGGCCTTCTGCAGGGTAAGCTGGGTAGAAACCTTTTGGAGGCAAAGTTATTCCATAATAACCTCACAGTTTGCCTTGGGTTCTGGCTGTCTCTGCCTTGCCTTAAGAAACTATTTTAGAGGAAAATGTAGCCAAAAATACATAATGGGCTCATCCTAAAATAACAATTATTTTGATGGATAAAGAAGTAAAACATCCTTTGGTTCTTTCTCCTCTTCTCCAAAGGAGAAGTTCTTAATATAATAATTAAGTTCCCTGCCTCTTTTTAACCTGATCAAGGGCTAATGTTTCGCTGATGATTTCCTGTGTACATTAAGAGGCTGCGCTTTACACAGAGAAGTCCTGCCATTTCCCTTCTGCCTTTGAAGAGCCTCTATGGCCAAGAGTCTGACTGTGTATTTTGGCATTTGAATGCCAGACTGCTTGGTAATTTCCCCTTAAATCTTTTCATAGCTCAAATTCCTATCAAAAAAGCCTATCTCTTCACAGCTGGTGGTTCACCATACAGAGGCTGTCTCCGCTATCCGCGTCCTCTCCGTGGCTTGGCTTGCCCCCGCAGAGCCTGCCATTTTGCATGCTTTTAGCTGGGAGTTCTCTGCAGCATATATTTAAATGAAATATTGCCTGAAAGCCCTCTGGATAGCTGTTAGATCTTTGCATGCCACATAAATATTAGTGTGAAAACATTCCTCCCAGCCCACACAGAATGCATGTAACGCTGTTTTTTCTGGACAAACCATTGGTAAGTACAGTGAGGCCTTCAGAAAGGACCACTTTCAATGGGCAGGGTCCTGCTTTAAATCGACCACTTTAAAGTGCTCAGAAAGTTTCCAGTATAATTTTCGTTACCCTGTAGTTACAGACCACCTTTACTAGGTAGCGCAGCTTGTTTGCCAACTGGTTGGGCAGCTGCCATGTCAGCAATTGCTGCGGTGGCCGGACGCCAGGATTCAACTGTTTCAAGATGTGAGTTACCTGATGCTGCTGGGGATGGTGCTGGGGCGATGTTCACCTCTCGGATGCCTTTCTACAAGCTACGAGCAGATGCTTCTCTGCTGTGCCTTCGCTACTTTGTGGCTGCGTGGGGCACGTTTCCAGCAGGCCTCTGCTGGATTGCCTGTTGAGGGCAATTTGCACATTCTTTGCACAAAGTTCTGTGGGTCTAACCCATGCATGTGCCCTTCAGTAGTTATCCACACAGCTGGAGCGAGATTTACATCTGCAAACTTCATCAGGGCATAATGGTCTTCGATTATTAAATAAGCAAAATTATCAGTCACCATGAGAACACCTGGCTCCATCAGCAGAGGGCCCGGGCAGAGCACCTGCTGCCAGGCCACTCACTTCACGCTGTACTACACTTCTGTGGAGAACAGAAGTTTCAGCTCTGAGCGTTCCATAAGCAGGCATGGGTGCCTGAGATATTTCAGTCACAGCTCTGCAAGTGAGCAGCACTGGACAAGCAAGCTTCAAAGGAGCAAGAGCCTCAGTGCCTCCAGAGCAAGAAATGTAAAATCCATCTTGACTGCACTCTCAAAATAACACCACAAGTGTGTAAGGGGGAGGGAAAAGGTGGCTAGCAGGGCTGCAGCTATAAAAAGAGTGTATTTACGATGCACACCTGTGTGAAGCACTTGGCTATGCTGGAGATAGGCATGTCCTTGCACATATGAAGGATCTGTGAGTTCAGTTTCACCTGCCAGGACACGGGCCCTCTGGCACCCACCTGCTGCATTCAAGGCTTACTTGGAATCGTTGCTGCTAAGGTGGGTCTGGGCAGCAGAACTTGGGCTGCTGCAATCAGAGGGTATGGTTTTAGTTCTGTAGGTGCAGGTCCTTTAGGTAAAGTCTTGCTGGGAAAGAGAAACAGCAAGGCCAAATACAGTAAAGAAACATCAGTGAACCAAACTGCAACATTTGGAGTAGTGAGACTACTGCATCAATGGACACAATGGCCATTTTAATGAACTAATTATTTAGTTACATGGTTGCTAAAACAGACCTTTATCAAGCAGCTGCTTAAGGAAATATATATGCATTTTCCTTTAATTGTATTTTCTCTCAGAATAATCAAAGAAAACCAAAGAGATTGCTGCCCTGCTCCTGGAAGCATGGAAAATAATCATTTTCCTGTGATTTTATTAAATATTTTTTCCCACATATTTTCTCTTCAATCCTCTTGTTGAGTCAATGTAGAATGCTGAGTGGTGTCAGTACGATGAATGTATTACTTCCAAATTAGCAGAGCACAGCATAAGAAGAGCAAGGTAACAGTGTAAGCAATGTGGAAAGACTCAAAGATTGTCTTTAATTATTTCATGTATTTCAATGTTTCCAAAATTATTCTTTTTTTTTTTTTAAAAAAAAAAAAAGGTTCAGTTTGGCTGGAAGTCTAAAATTGGCCAAATGGATCCTGTATCCTAACCTGAAAATGAGATTTGGGTCTACAAGTTCAGAGTCTTGGGAATAAAAATCTCCCCCATTGTACGTAATTCTGTATAGTTTCTGAAGAGGTGAAATGTCACATTATGAGGAGATGGAAAATGCATTAAGAGAGAATGAGTTCATCTTCCTGATACAGAACAGTCTCTGCACAGTAATGGAATTATGACAGCCTTGGATGTTTGAGGAAGTCTATACTTCTGTCAGAGCTGCGTTTGATTTGTGTAGGAATGGATTTCCATTCCCAGTAATGGCTTTCTCTGAGCTACTGCAAACTCTAAAATGAGAACTAAAACCATAATTTTGGGAAGATAAGACCTGCCACAACCACTTGGGGACATTGCAGCATGCTTTGCAGAAAAAAAATACGGAGGAGGTACTGAAGTATTTCTGATATGGATTTTTGTCAGAGACAAAAAGTACGTAAAAGTAGAGGACAAAGTTGTGGTATAGTTTGTACGACTGATACTTCTACCTGCAGGAAGGCAGGGGAAGATGAGGAGTGGGTGCAATTTTTGCTTTGCCCTGGGACCCAGGCTGAGGAGAAATGCAGGGAAGGAAGAAAACATGTTCGTTGGTTATTGCTGAGAAGAGAGTGGAGCAGATGAATCATTTTCCGAAGCCCTTTAGGCAGGATAAATAGCAGAACTACATGCTTGTACAGTGTTTTCACTGCATCCTTCACTGATGTTGAACACTGTATTCTTTCTGATGGGCAGTGACCAGTCTTATAAACACCTAGTGTAAATGTATAAATGAGATTTTTTGAAACATTTTTATATACATGCACAATATATACAAATATCTAATATTTTGTGCATGTGTATATATATATGTACACATATATACTCTATATACTGTACCAAGCACTAACAGGACAGCTGTCTTGTAAGACAGTTCAAGCAGGTTGCTATATAGTATAACATATTATTAGACACATTTCTGAAGGTTTTGGACCTATTTCTATAGGTACTATAGAAGTTCTATACTACTAGGTTCTGTAGTATAACCACTATGCAAAACTTCACTGCCACTGTAGGAACAACCCATGAAAAAAAGCTGTTCCTAGGCATGAAAAAAATTGATTCTGTAAATAAGAATCAACGTCATTTACAATTTGTAAAGCAAAATAAAAAAAATAAAAAAGACAAAGTCCAAAATTCATAGAAATGTCAACAATCGATAGATCAGACATGCACTTGTGATAAGACTTAGCTTTTGAGTTGAATTTGCATTCTCTTTTGAAAAGAGCACATCATTTTAGGGAACAAGAAAAACTCCAACGTTGTGTTATGGAATTAGAAAGGGCATGCAAAAAATCAGCATGAAAATTATAGTTCGTAACAATCCAGTTCAATTAGAAAGTCATGGTATAATCATAGAATCAAAGAATCTTTAAGGTTGGAGAAGACCTTCAAGACTGTATAGTCCAACCATCAACTAGTGCATCTTAAGAGCCATAATTCAGTAGGCGTGTGTATGCAATTCTATGTCACCAGCCGTATCCCCTTAGTTATTGCCTTGATCTTTCCTTGGATATGTGTGCTACAAGACCATAGTTGCACACATCATACACTTCTGCCACCTGCTCTGTCAGATTTTTACTACTCTTAGATGAGTTTATATTGCTAATTATCAATCTAATTCTGGCTATCTTAATCCACTGTCTAATTCTGCTGAATGATGCTTTTGGACAGGTCTCATGGATTTCATGGGGGCTCTGTACAGGGTCAGGAGACCACTACTGTATGCCACCTGTGTTGGATGGCAGCAAATCAATTTTTTCCAAGTCTTTGGAAAGGCATTGAGTGCTGTTTTCTGCACTTTTCTAATACATTTAATGACTCACAACAACACATCCACAGAACTTAACTCCACCATATATTGCACAAAATGCAGCATTTACATGTAGAAATAATATTTATGCCCTAATTTAGGGATCAGTCAGCTCAGCCTCTTTTAGCTTCTCACTTTTTAGTGGGAGACAAATGGCAAAAAGCAGCCCACAAATATACCATAAGAAACAAGTGTTTGGACCTATGATACAGTTTATTACTTTTAACTGAAATCACAGAATCAAATGTTTTAAGATTACAACTGGTAAATTATACATATGTAATAGTTAACAAAACAAAATATTGGCCTTCAACGTGTCATAGTACAGTGTAGACCTTGTACAATTCAGTTCAAATGAATTAATGTTTCGCATAACATTATTTATGGTGTAAACTGGCTGACATAGTAGTGCTCTGAAACGGTTAATTTTCTTTGATTAGACATAGAAAAATGAAAAAAAAAAAGTCTTGTGACACATCTTGGTTTTCAAAGGGTACTGGTATTTCAGTCAAGTTATCTGTAATGCACAAAGTGGCACCAGGAGAGTGTACAAAGAGGCACATGAAATAAATTAAGAAAAAATGAAAGCTGCGCTATCCTGTTCATCTTCCCGAGATTACCTCTCTTGTTTTATCTTATCTGATGTTACACAATGGCCTGACAATAGAAGTGAAATTTAATTATTGCTATACAGGGGAACACATTGTCACCAACTTATTTGGAGTATATTATTTCCTTTATCTCATGAGATTTTATCAATACATATACACCTGACTGTCAAGGAGTATGTTTCATACGATAAAACTATCTTAAAATTTCACAGTTCATACGATAAATTGTGTAAACCAGTTCCTAAACCTTAAAAAGAGAAATCATGCTGTTACTTAAAGTGGTATGAGTCTGAAGCAGCTCCTGCAAAGGCAAGCGATGCAATGAAGTTACTCTGAATTTACGTAGGTATAGCTGACACCAGTTCTGCCCCGTGAACGGGATTAATGGAGACCCAAATACTCATTGTGTGTATATGAATGTGGATACACTTATACATACGCATGTATACACAAACACACACACAAAAATACACTTTTCCATGTAGGCACGGTTAAGTTCTATGTGCACACCTCTATGTTTCAACACAGACTATGTAAGATTCTAGCTGATGTGTATGGAAATGCTTGAAATATCCTTACAGCTACTGTGAGACTCTACAGACAAATCGCAGGGCAAACGACACTGAGAGTTTTGGTTTCAATCTCTAACTCTGCAGTATGCAGAGCGGCTAGACACTATCAAACGTTTGGTACAGGGTATCTGGAGAGAAGTTCTCCAACCACTCACCTACATTAACAATGTGTTTGGGGCTTTTCAAACATTGTATGCTATCACTGAATACTGTCACTTGTAATACAATCTTGTAAACCCCAGAGCTACAATCTTGCGATGCCAGCTGAGGACCTGAAAATTTATTTCAGCTTAAGTCATTAACAATACATGCAGTAAACCAGAAATATTTGCATTGGCAATGTCATTACAAACAGGAATGCTGAACTAGCTTTACTATACAACCTAGCATTCCGTGTACCCACAGTAAAAAAGAGAGACTATTGAAAATGTTACCAATGACAAGTATGGGTGCAACTCTATAAAAACTAATCAGTTCATTAAAAAAAGGAACAAAGGCCTCAAAATCAGTAGCTCTGGTGTTCTTTTCTTTTCTTTTTTTTTCCTGAAAACTGCAGCCCAGACTTGAAGGATATAACTTTGTCTCTTGCCATGGGCTCTGTCTTCCTCAGTGACAAAGAACAGCACAGCATTCATGAACACGAGGAGAAACAGTCACCTAAACATTTTGCTGAAAACCCACAAGTATCAGTTTCAACGGTACAAGTCTTGTTTAAAGCTTGCCCCAAAGATCATCAGAGTCAAGGCTTATTGCCATTTCCTGGCACTTTGGAGTGGGCTTTAATGGAGGAAGCATCAGCCACTGGCCATCATAACTTCATCTGAAGCCTCGTGGTTGGCTCTGGGTATTCTGTAGGCGTGGACAGTGGCAAACATTGGGTATAGAGGATGAGCTGGAATGCAACTTGTGTGAATATGGGCACTGATGAGGAAGATACCTTTTCACAGTTTGAAATAGATTATTTGCCATCTGTAGTACTACCCTTACAGTGAAATGGTTAGAAAAAAAAATTTGCATTGTTAAGTAAATTGATAGTATGGGTTTATCTATATTGTATATTTTACCTGACAGCACAGTACAATTTCCCTTGAGTTAAGCAGAATTTGGACTCGTCAAAAACTGGAAGTAATCAGATACTGTTATTTTCATGGAAATACTGGGAATGTGTGCTTGGCTGGCTTCTATTTGTGTCTCACTGCCTGACATGGTGCAAAGAGCTAAAGTAAAACAAAGAAAAACATTGCAAAGCCTTACAAATTGTGCTTTCGACATTCTATAGCTGTAATAAATAGATATATAAGTATATAAATGGTGAAAGGACTGAAAAGGTAGCTTTTATAATGGTTCACTCTTCATAAACCAAATCGTACATCATTTAATCTGTATTTGGAGAGAGGCACACAGAATAATTTCTCTGCAGTGACTTCACTTAAATATAAGAAGCTGCATGAAAGAATACTCACTTGGCACCCTGACAACTCAGAGAAACTTCATTCACATAGAGAGGACTCCCATCTACTGCAAGCTTGCTCCTATTGGCGCAAAAGGTAAGACTCCTACCAACCTGAGTGGTAAACTACTAATGAGCAGAGCACAAACTGCACGCGCCTTTATGAAGCGAGTCTGTTGTATGATCGCTATAGAAGCTGTGTGCTTTTTGTTTTTTGTTTTTTTTGTCCACAGACCTCTATGACCGAGAAATTTTGGAACTGAAGTGTAACAGGGAGCTTTGAGCATCGGGTGTCGTGAACTTCTCTAAGAAAGATGGCAGCAGAAAAAGAATATATATCTATACAGTGTGTGCACATGTATACACATATACTCCTGTTCCATGCAGAAAGCTTTCTAAATAAAAACAAACACAAAATAACCAGTGCCATACATTATGTAAACTCGCTTTCAACACATATTTGAAGCATAAATTAAAAGAAAGCAAGAAAGAGAGACAGAGATGATAGCAAACATTTTAAATATAGAATTTGCACAATTGATATTTTTGTTAAATAAGAATAAATAAATTCATTACATCCATTCACATACTAGTTGTAAAAACAAAAATAAATTATTTTATTTTTTTTTCAGTGCTGTGCTTTTTTTTTCTTTTTTTTTTTTTTACAATTGTAATTAATCCACAAGATTATTCCCTCTCCCCTTGTGATAAAACTGTTTCCACAGGAGGGCAGATAAACTGAACTTCCATGTATATAGTCAAACTGCAGATGATAAGCTTTTTCCTAATTAGATCGTCTCATCTGAAAAGCAGATGTTCAAAATACCCACAGATTCTAAGGGGGTCTGTTGTAATCTAAGGCACTGGAGATGTGTCCCAAAAAGCCTACAGCGAATTTAACACTAAAGCTTGTTAATTTCTATATTCTGGGTTTCTGAGACATTGCCTCTATCCATTAGAAGCATTTAATGAATCTTGTTTGGCAAGACTCAGTAGTAATGTAAGCAATGATGTAAGAGTATGACCAACAAGGAATTTAGTTTGGAACACAAGTTGCACTGACAAATTCACATACCTTGCACCAATTTTTCATTCATCAGTTACATGAAATAGGTATAAATGAAAAAAGCCAGGCTTGGGAACTGGAGTTTGATTACAAAGATCAGCTAAAAAGCAAACGTTGGGTATAGCAGGCTGCCCTAGTTCACCTTACACTTTTAGGATGGCTTCCTTGGTCCGTTCCCTTTCCACTAGGCTGCACGGGACTCTGAGCAACCTGATGTAGCTGTAGATACCCCAGTTCATTGCAGGGGAATAGGACCAGATGACACTTAAAGGTCCCTTCCAACTCAAACAATTCTATGATTCGATGATTTTACATAAAGGTAACTTCTTTTTGCACATTTCCTTCACTACTACACTGGTGAAAATGGAAAAAATCAGTATAGTGGTTTGCTCTCATATTTATTTACTTTTTATAAATAGACTCTTTCTATGAAAAAGATAGTCTTGATCGACAGAAGATTTAGATTTATACCCATTTATGGTATTATTCTCCTGGAGTCTGAATAACATCCAAAAGCCTTACTCATTTTGTTGACTACATAATAAATTATTTCTATAATGCAAACACAAATACTTGCACATTCTGTCTCTATTCTGATATAATACAGGAAAAATAAATGCCAATTAATTCAGCAGCTGTAGGCCTAGACAAATGTCAAATCTATGCTCCTTATCTTTCCACTCATGATGGTTTCTACTTGTTATGACCTTTCTTAAGAGTTCTAGAACATGTATTTACACACATATAAATATAAAAATCAGTTTACTTGAAAGGAAAATAAGACACTACAAACACGACCTTATGGTATAAGGTAGAGAAGGCATAAGCATTTCCAGAACTCTGCAAATATTCAGAGCCTTGATTTAAGTTCTTAGGGTGGCAGCAGTTATTAAGTAGTCAGTTTTCCTCAAGATCCATGTTTTGCACTTTTACTAGAAGGTCACACCATTCTCGAAAGCTGAAGATGACTAATAACATTCCTCTGTAACTCACTTTTAAAGAGGAGGCCCTGTCCCTATTAGTGTTTACTTAGAATAGAGTACAAAAACAGATAGTTCTCCAGGTTTCAACTCATAGATGTAGCAACTCTGTGCTGTTTTAAAATCATCACATGCTTTCTAGAATTCAAACAAACACACTAGAATTGCAAAAACATGTTTATGTCAGCCTGGAGTGAGACCTGCCCTTCTTGCAACACAAACAAAATTTCTTTACTGATTTCACGACTGCGATTTTCTGAGGAGCCTGGGGAAGTGTACTGCTGAGTACCACTGACTCACAGCTGTGTCTGAAAATCTTCCTGCACTCATACTCTCCTGTATGGACAAACCGAGAAATAAAAGATGGATGGAGTTCTACCACCTTGTGCCCGTCATTCTAGGGTATAATTCAAAACCTGCTGATACAAAAGGAAGCAATCCTAACAGTGTTGGTGTCAGGCCTCCCCACCTGTTACCTGCATATGGTGAAATGCCCTTCCTCAGTCACTAACTTTCACCAGATAGTAATAATGGGATTCAGAAGCTGCTGACAAGGGAAATTATTACTAGCTTCTGCCTGTACTGTGGAAACAGTCTTCTTGATGTTGGGCAAACCCTCCACATCCCGATGTGGTTTGACTTCCTACTGACACCTCTTCCTCTCAAATGTGGTAGATATACAAAACATGAAAGTCAAACAAACAAAAAATCAAACAAAAAAGACAAACAGTTACAAACTTTTGCTGGTAAGATGAATACCAGAGTTAGACATGTTGGACAAAACAGTGATAAAATATTAACTGCTTGCTGTGTTTTTTGACCTTTATAGCCTCTTCAAAAGATGTAGGTACATTACACATTGTTAGATTCAAGGTGGAAGCCATAGAGAAAATAACAGAGAAAGCAGTTGAACGTAGCCTCAGAATATCTGAGTTAGAAGACACTTGTTTATCTTACCTGTAATTTTTGGTTCTCTAACTAGTTTCTACAAAATACAGTATGCCTACGTTTCTTGGAGAGAAGGAGCTAGCAGCTATTGTTCAGCAACAACAAGGACCCCATGCTGTGACACAGCTGGAACTAGTGGAGGGTTTACCAAGCGAAAGGTACATAAATCCTTTCTGGCAGACAAATCCTCCTATGCATGTCTGACATACTCATGGTAAGGAGCTGCTGATGGTGCTGGTATTTGAGCCATGTACCTGTGGGGATCCCTGGTCTACAAACTCTCGCAATGCTCCTCTGAGAATTTCTTGGTGGAAACGCAGTGTTTGTCATAGAATTATGATCTGCTATCAGGAAATCCCTGGAACAAACATGCATTTCCCTTTGTCAAAATCAAATTACTTTTTAAAACCAGCAGCAAGCTCTTCATTTTCCAGTAAAACATCTGCAGCCATTTCTGAAGACTGGACCAAGTCCACGAGGGCTGCAGACGTACTTTGGTCAATCACTTTGCTTATATAGCTTGTCTTTTGATTTTTTTTTAGTAGAACCAAGTGATATAAAGTGACATACCAAATCAAATATATTTACAAAATAGCATAAAATAAGCTTCCATGGTATCATGGGTACGTGTGACATTTTCTAAGGACATACTGTATTAGAGGTAGGTGAAAAAGGGGAGATGATTCTGTAACCTTCAAATATCCCAGGATCCTCCATTTGCTAGTTTTTCTTCTTTTTCATTATTCTATTTTATATTTTTGCAGACACAGAGGGCTTATAACAACCTTAATGTTTCTTTTTTTTTTTTTAACAGATCAAGATCACCCTACTATTTTTCAGAGCAGTGCACATCTTCATTTGGTCCAAATAGGCAGATTCTGCCCATAATTTGAGACTTTATGTAAATACACTGAAGCCTTTGCTTCTCTCTGTCTGGGCAGACCTAATACCAGTATGTCAACAATGGCTTCATCAAACCTCTTTTGAAGAAGATCACAACCACAGGTTAACACTTTTTCAGCAAGCACTGTTTAAATGCTGATGGTCTCTGAGAGAGAAGACATCCTTTAGCTAGTTTTCCATGCCCGTCTTTGCACTGGACAGTTCTGGTGTGCCATCCCGTGTCACACGTTCGAGAACAAGAAAGCCATGGCCCCGTCACCCACCGGGGTTGCGTGAGCTGTAGAGTTACTTTGCTGCTGCTGCCACTGCCGGTGACAGAGTTAGTCATTTGCCCTTGCTTCTTTGGCACAAAGAAACTATAACGGACGTCCACTGGTTGAGTTGGGTCAGTTGCAAGTATTTGCACAATAAGAACCTCCTTCGTGGCAGAGTGTCCCATTGCATGCAAGAAATCATCTTTGTGACTCCAGCCACTATAGTTCATGACAGTCCCATTGATATCGATGATTGTTTCTGAAGTGGAGATCATATATTTTCCATTGACAAGGTACTCACCATTTTTCTTTTTCAGGGCCAGGTAGGCAGTAAACCTGCTCTGGTCCTTAGTCTTGAATTGCCGAACTTTGATGTGAGTTGCTCCTTCCGGGATTTTCACTATATCTGTGTAGCCCTTACTGCATGAGGGAAAAAAAAAAGTATTCAGTAGCTCAAACCTCAAGTCTTACTGCAAAGCCTAATGAAGTCACTGGTAAGATGCATCTTGCTTCATTTTTGTTCAGGCCCTGAATCCACCTGGCTTGAGGCACATCTAAGATTAATTTCATCAGGTTCCATTAATTGTCTTTTGTAACGCTATGTTCTTGAAGAAATTTCTACTGCGCTTAATACAAATTGCTTAATCTTCAGCTTCAAGAATGATTTTACATGAGTCAGATACAAGAGGAATGAAAAATAACAGATAGTTTATATACTTCAGCAAAGGGTGGGAGATATGAAACACGATGCACGTTTTCTGTGCCAAGGAAAGATAATGAGATATGCATTGGTTACAGCTGTTTCTTGCTGTCTTTGCTGTAATGATTAAGGAAAGCACGGGGAGAGCAACAGCTGTATGGAGGTACCTTGGGAACATTTAAAAATAATCTTGATCACTGAGAAAAAATTGTTTACTTTGAAATTCATAAAGCTGAAGATTAATTGTTCAGTGTCTAATAGAAGGTGCACTCAAATGCTTAATTTGCAACACAGACTTCTCTTAGTAGATACTTATGAAATGCTTTAATGCAAACTTAGGAAGAGATATTTCACTTTTCTACTGAAAGTGACTGAAAGTGACAAGCATTCAAAACCTGCAAGTGTACCAGAGCTTTTACTATCTCAAGTATGTAATTTGTTTTAACCATAGTGATACACAGAAAAAAAGGCTGAATACTATACATAGCTGTAGGCTACCAGCTGGATTTTGGAAACATTTATTTTCATTTCTAAATCTGTGACAAAACCATTCTGCAAGTACCTCGTATCTTAAGTGCCTGGTGCTGAAACGGATAGAGGAAAGGAAATGAGAAAACACATGTACAATGCAGAAAAGCGACAGTCTCCTGGAATTGTTTGAAGAACAGACTACCAATTTCACACATTTCGATTGCACAAGCAGAGACTGCAGAGACTACAGATTAAATGCTTGTGCTATTCCCATGCTGTTTCAAGAGGTTACGGGACAACTACTAAAACTCCGTTAATTTATAACCGCTATAAACCTGAAGGAATATTGTGCAAATAACAGGCTGCGTGACTCTGCTCCGCAGCACTGCAGAAATACTTGTACTTAACAGTTGCCAAAACAGCTCTGTTAAAACACGTTGTTAAAGTTACAAAATCATTTGTTCCAAAATTAAAAGAACTACTACAGAATGCAACATTCTCTGTAACAGTCCATGCGCAAAAAGAAGCATGCGCAGCTTTAATTCTCCTATTTCTCAACTTCTGACTATTTAACTTTACAGCCCTTTTAAAAAGTTCTTAGGAAAGAGTTTTCCAAAAGATTGGGGTCTTTTTGATCATTTTAAGAGAAAAAAGTACAAGCAAATGTGGTGATGGCAATTGTTTTTAATGGAAAACACCTCTTGTACATTTAATAGCTTCCTTGCACACTTAATGTTCAGATTGATACAGTTTGGTTTATAGTGGGCAGCAAGGTGGGAGCTGCTCTTTTTCAGTGGAGAAAGATAATATTCTTATAGCCACTGCCTTTTTATATGCAAAAATAATTTACAGACAATTAAGATGTTAGTATGTTAATGTAGGGTTTCTTTTTAAAATCAATTACTTGCACAAACGAATTATATCAGTTTCCCCATAAAAATAAATGAAACCCAACCAAATCAAGTTAGAACACACTTAGAAAGTAATAATCAAGCCGTAAGTTACAAGTGAGACAACTCTTTGAATGCAGCAAGGTCAAATTAGTATTTTACTCTCCATCTGGTCTTGTTTCAGTTAAAGCCATGATTTGAGGAATAAGATGGTACCTTCATCTTGTAGGTCTTTTCCAACCTTGGTGATTCTATGATTCACAGAAAAATTACAGTGGAATCTCACTGTTCCCAAGTATATCTACACTACAAATCTGGCCTCATTAAAATTCACAGAGTCTCTTTAGTATTTTTGCCGGAACCTGGACTGCAACATAAGGGTTACTACTGAAGCACATGAAGCGTGTGTCACACAGTCTTCTTTGTTTAGGCATTTCAGAATTTTCATTCAATATTTACAAATTAGAAAAGATTCGGTTTATATAAGTAACAAACTGGATGGAAAGTCATTCTTTTTGGAAGAGGTGTTCCAGCATCGTTGGGTAAGTATTCACTAGTTTACCAGGAAGAGGATTAGTTATGGTTATTTTTAGAACAAATTCACTTTTGAAGATATTTTTGACTACTACTTCTCAGTGTGTCAAAATATAGTATAGAAATAAAAGGTCCTTTTGGGAGTCAGATTTCAAATTCTAGTGGCATTTCATACGCTGTGTAAGAATTTGTAAGACATAAAACAAAATACATTTTGTGTACATTCTAAAAGATGTTGCGTGCTGAGTATAAATGTTCAACTGAAAGTTTCTAAGAGTAGGTCGCTACAGGAGTCCAGTGAGACCTTGGAATCTATATAAACAGTGGTTAAAACATCCTAATTCTTATACGAACCTTAAGGGAAGTAAGAATGCAGACAGAAGGCAGACTTACTTGACATCAATAATCTTGGTACAAAGCTTGCTTCTGCTTTGTATAGTCAGGAAAAACCATGGGGGAAGTTGCTTTTGTTTTACTTGTATTAAGTTGTATCATACTTAAAAGCTGAACTCTGACAGAAAAATGGCTTATGGATGACTGCTATAAATATTTTAACTTAAAAAAATATTTGTCCACCTGGAGATCAATATTATCCCAGTGAACACTAAGGGATATAGAAAATGTCACGTATAAGCCTGTGTGTACTCCTGACATCTTGCCTGGTCACCTCAGCTCCATGTATACTCAGCAGTGTGAAAAGGCATTTTTAGTGTATAATCCCTCTCAGCTACTGAGGATTACTTTTACAGCTGTGCTCTAATGCTATCTGCTTCTCTTCACTAACTATGCATGGAATCTATGCTACTAAATTAAATGGGACGTCCTCGTTGTCGTTTGAAGTTAGATGATATCAAACCCATTCCCAGCACGCACCTTGCCAACACAGCATCACCTGGGAAAATCTGAGTTTCAGATATACCTGGATACACCTCTGACACCAATAACTTTCTGATTAATGACTGTCTTCCCTTCCCTCTCTCCTCTAAAAACCACAGGCCATCTGGCGCAGCAAGACTGGCAAAGAGCAGAAGCACACAAGTAGAGCTACTATTTGCACAACAAGATACGTTTGCTAATACTCAAAATTAATACCTCTTTTTGGTGAAGGTTCCCATGACTTTTGTGCAGCTTGAATTGTCTCCTCCACACACCCCACATTTATCATACTGGAGCTTTGAACCAATGATGCCATCACAACCAGTTCGGATGCATTTTCCTCGGACACAGACTGAATTACTGTATGGCCGACATTCAGTACCATCAGTTACCTAGGTAATTAAAATATCTGTTAGTTAAAATCACCACAGGAAAAAGATATTGCTTTTGTGAATCTGACTGGCAAAAAACCTTATTTATGTCACCCATGCAGAACAGAGTTACTATCCTGACAACCCAGATGGAGTTTCTAACATTCCCAGTGCTACAGCAGGTGAAATTTAGCAAAGGGCTGAAAGCAGTGCCAGTAAAGCACTACAGTGACCCTGACTTTAATGATGACGTCATATCTTGCTAATAATAACAGTACTTGTAGATCGCCTCTCACCTGAGCATTTCAGTTCACTTTATTAATGCATATATTTTCATAACAGTTAGCGGTAGAAAACTGCAAGCCTAAGTGTGGGAGATATTTCAGTTCAAACTATATCTGGTATAACAAACTGACAACAAGTCACATCTATACTAATTAGCAAATTAGTTTTTATTAATTGGTTTTGTATGAGTTACTCTAGACTTCCTTCAGGACAAAAATTATACTTTACTTGTGGTACTCTCTCATCCAGAAGACCCCAGACTCACAGATGAGTCTCCAGGCAGAAGTCCTTTATCCACAACTGAAAAGAAACTACTGCAGAGTGCACTTGCAGGCCTGTATTTTTATGGACTAGGATAATGAGGTGTGGAAAAACTTGTCTAATCTTAGAGTTCTGCTCCTAATGTATAACCACTGGATGTAACCACTACATCTAAACACACAGTTAAATCTTTAAATCAGATGATTAGTGCATTCTCCCTTGTTGTAGGGAAGGATTTTTTAAGATACAGGACACTTCTTAACCGGAACGTGAAATCATGACTGGAGATGCCATTACCTTTTGGGAAAATACCACATAATAGCCTGTTCCTTTGGCTCGGCAGGTGAGCTTGCAAACATCTCCGGGAAGCACTCCAGCATACTTAGGGACCCATTCAACAAAAGTTTTGACACCCTTTGCATCAGACTGATAGCCATTCCTTGCTTCACACTGCTCTTGTCGAAAAGATTTAGCTGTAGAATGATTCACATTATTAGTGACTAGTTCAGACCATGCTGCAAATATCATTATGCACACCTATTATTCCAATTTCTTTTCAACATAATTTCTGAGTTACGATACTTCACCTCTTTACTTAGAATAGGCTTTCAAATCCTTCAATTTTTGTAGAGCTTGGAAACCATCCCATGACACAATAAGCTACAAAGGACTGAAATTAGCATTATGGTTCATCTCCCAGGACTGAAATTTCTTTACATTTGATGCCCTTTCTTTATGAGGTCAGAGTGGGGATAAGTGAATAATGATCATATTGTATTAGTGATGAATGTCTTCCTTGGTAAGCACCCTTTAGAGAAACCACAACAGATCTTGGATGTTTCCTTTCTCAGGAGATGTTTAATATTTACTATCTATGAACACAGAGGCTGGAGCAGCTAACGTACCATTTGCTGGGCAGGGTGTGACATTGCAGGAGCGATAGATAGCCCTCTTGCCAGTGCAGTACCGGCCGTTGTTTCTAGGAGCTGGGTTATTGCAGTGACGATAAGCAAACTGAACGCCTCCACCACACGTACGGGAGCACTGTCCCCAGGGTCCCCAGGACCCCCAGTTACCATGGCTTGATGCCTGAAACGTATGAACAGTGGGAGGTAAGGACATTATCATCCAAGTGTGAATAGGTGCTAAATCTCAAAGACATTGCTAATGTTTTCCCCAGCTGAAGGTATTTTCTTGGTCATTTAATCAGGGATAAAAAGGTGTTAGGAGTCTTCTTTCTTCCAGTGAAATTAATTTCTTTTATCTGCAGAATAATGGCATCTGATTTAGCACTGATTTGACACCAGCAGGCCCCATAAACCATCTCCAGAGGATCTGGCTTTCAGAACATATTCATAAGACTATCTACGAGTAATAAATGCAATTATTATTCTAAGTAGGTATTGCTCTGTATTATGAGATCTAATTAACATACACAAGCATTCTTAAGGATACTTGAATGCTGAATTCAAAGGACGAGATAAAACGATCTCTTATGTTGATGAGTTTTGTTTCCAACTACCTACTTCATACATATGCTACAAATATGACAAAATATCCATAGTTTCACCATACACCCAAATTACATTAACAGTATTCTAAGTCTAAGATGAGGCAATTGCTTCTGCTTTTCACTCTGTAAATAGATCAGACTGTATTTCAGAGTGTTTTAAAGGCAGGAAATGAACACATAAATCAAGAATTTGGGCAGTGAAAGTGAAGAAGCAGCTCCTTCTAAACCAGCAGCTTAACATTTCAAGAGCACTGGCAAGAGATTGAGCTTTCAGATATAGACTGCAACTCCCCTAATTTGACTCTATAGCATATTGCAACAATTAACAGATATTGCACATAGAAATATACCAGTCTATAAAGAAAGAGTGTTATAAAGGCTGCTGCTTGATTTGAATGACTCTTGCATTTTGTAAATATCTTCACAAAGCTCTACAATTCCATATTTCTCCTGTAGATATTACAGAAGGAGCAGTGCTATTGTCTTCCCAGTTAATTTCAAAGCATCTGAACTGTGCAGCTGACAGTTCTAAGCTTGTGGACTCTCATGAGCCCGGGGACTCTTCAGGAGCATTAAGCTGACAGAGGGAACTCCTTCACTGTAGGTACAAACTTAGCTGCTCTAGAAATTATATCCTGGATGAACTTCATCAATTTTTCTCTTCACTAGAGTTAGCTCCCTGGAGACTTTCAGATGAGGGCCATAAACTAAGTTTTCATATCTAATTTGCCTCAGAGTCCATTGCCAAGAAGTCAGGAAGCTGTGAAAAGTTCCTTGACAATATTGCCACACATCCTGAGACCTGCCTTATTGAATGGGTGTCCTCTAGTCTGAAGTGATGCTCTCAGTTTTCCAGGACTACGGCCTTCCAAAATTCAAGAAGAAAACAGGCTTCCTGAAACTCAGTAGAATTCTTCCTGTATCCTTCACCAGTAACACTCCAATTACATGCTAAAAAATACAGCAGCTTTCAATCTGACTTTCATAATAAAGTGCCTTTCACTCCTACTTTGAGGATTACGCCTTCTTAAGTTCCCTAGGGAACTTACCGAGTAGTATTTCTTCTTGGTTTTGTCAACACATTTTCCCTGGAGACAGATCCTCCCTTTTCCACATGGTGTTCCTTCCACAGCAGGCAGCTTCTTAGTCAGACATACCATTTGACCTTGACGAACAACTGCACACCACAAGCGAGAGCACACATCCATCCCGGGACACACTGTATATTCAGGTCCAAAGGCCAATTTGCACTGACGAATGGCATCGTAGGTTTGTCCTGGAAGCTCCTCAGGGCCCAGGATCTGCTTTCTTGGTTGGTCCAGCAAACAGTTACCTAAAAGAACAAACCAACCTATTATTACTCCTTACCTACTTTTTCTGCAGTGCTGCAATCTGTCATACAAATTAGGGAGACCGATAATGACAGCGAACCTCATTCGAAGGACACTGATGTCAGTGGAAATGCTCTCTGAGGTGTCATTAGGCTTTGTATGAGGTCATATTACTGCAACCGAGGTCTCTCCTCGCAGCATACCAGGTGTCAAGCTATTTTCAATCCAAGAAAGTAAGTGTAAATAAGCTTTATTCAGGCCCCTTTGGTCTTCCATTCTATTTTCCTTTATTTGAATTGACTAAGAACACATTCCACTCTATCATTTTGTGTTTTACGAAATGATCAAGAGGAGTCCTGGTAAAGTAAGCAAAGCTCTCATTTGAATTTTGAGCCAGAACATCACAAATGGTAATGCTTCTAAAGCGAAGTCTGAAAAATTACAAAATGCAGACCATGAAGCACTTAAAAACAAATACATAAATAAATGCCTTCCCCTCCAAAAACCACACACACACAAAGAAACAGATCAAAGGAAAAATATAAAATGAATATCAAATCTAATGGTGGTGGTAAATCTAGACTGGGCTTCCCTTGTAAAGAATGATACTTGGCTGCTTCTGGAATTAGTTTGAAGGGGGCTATAAATTTTATACAAAAATCCACAAGAAAACCACCCCAGAAAGACAAGAAAAAAGTAGAATAAACATAAATTACAGAACTGAATATGTGTGCTAATATATATTGCAGAAGTTAAAATTTGTCTGTCACACTCTAAAAAAGAGAATTCTCTTTTTGCTTCTAGAGGATCTACTAACAGATTTTGTTTACTATTGAAAAATTTGACTGTTGACATGCAGAACTATTTATTGAGCGTAACCTATTTTACACCCCATGGAAGGGGTACATGGTCTTGACAAACTTCACTTATCCTTGGCCAAAATAACTTATCACATTTTACATCACTTTACAACCTATACTGGTATTCTTCAGTTGAATCATGGGTAAAAAAATGGTCTCTAAGAATTTCACTATTTAAGCAAAATGGATTAAAATCAAATCAAATACCCCCATGACACTATGGCTTGTGTTTTCCCTCCAGAATTGCAATTATTCCTTTTTACTTTTGAGACTAAGACCAATTATTCAAATCAGCCAAAAATTCTTTCTGCATCATCACTTACTACCAAAAAACTATCCTGTTGTTAAACTTGTCCTTCTGTTTGTCCTTTGCTGACCATGATTTATTTACCTTAGCCTTATTTTTGATCTGGATTACACTGACATCTTTAATAAAGACAAGATGTGCCAATGCTAACTGATGATCTAGGTACCATGAAATAGCAAATTAATGGTATTCTAGCATTCAAATTCTTTTATATAGTAAAATGTTAAAGACATGGTGAAGAGTGAGGAAGCACAGATGTTTTTCTTCTTTTCCTGGAGTTTCTGAAAATGTAACCACTGCCAGTAGTTGCTGTCAAAAATACATTATGTAAAAGCAATGAAGAGCAATTCACTGCATTACAGCATACAGAGCATGCATTCCCACTTTTTGTCCTGAGTACCAAAGAACATCTGGATGCCCTGGACTAATGCAACATTCCTGACTGATGACAATGTTAATCAAGCCACCTCATTCATGTTCTCTCTCCTCAGTGTTATGTGCAATATAGCCTTGGAAGGCAGAACAAAATCTGTGCAGGAAGCAGATAACCAGCATATAAATTAATTAAAACAGAAATAGTCTTTTTTTCAGGTTACAAAGAACACCAAGTAGTCAGACTAAACACAATAAACTGTAAGCAATAATACCACGGTCTAGTGGTTGGCATGACAATAAAGGCAATTAGTACCTTACAAAGGGTTGGCTAAAAGCAGATAGTAATAAATGTCACTGTCTTCTGGACACTAATTGAGCATTTTCTTCCTAAATGTCAAACTGCTGTCTGGAGTCATCTCATGCATGTAAAATAAATGGTGATATGATGACAATGATGACTACAGGTCTTGAGTGGGCCTCAGGAGACTGGGAATCAGCACCTTGATCATTCCCAGACCTCCTGGTTGACCTTGGATGAGGCATTTCTACTGAAATTTATTTAGCTGACCATAACTGGATGTAATGCTGGTGTCTGCCATTCAGTCAGCAGTCATATGTTTCACTACTTAGTACAAACAAACGAGCTTGTGGTGTAATTCAGTACCACTAATACAACTGAAGGGGTGAGTCAAATCACTGATGCCATTAATTAGATCCTTCCTTGCTATGATAGAAATTAAACACCTACTTTAAGCACAGCTACCTACATAGTAAATGCCAACTTTTTATATGATGAGTCCACATTCCAGCATCACTTTCCAAATGTATAAAACAGGAACCTCAGCATCTGACAAAAGGCAATTTCAAAATGAGAGTTAAGATTATGGAGGCTTTCAAGGCCTTGTTGGATTGGGCACTGAGCGACTTGATCCAGCAGGGAGCAACCCTGCCCACAGCAGGGGAGTTGGAAATAGATGATCTTTAAGGTCCCTTCCAATCTAAGCCATTCTGTGATCCTGCAATTTTTGCTGTTGCAGCAGTACAGGTAAATATCTATATCTACATGGAAAACTTATTTAAAGATTTGAAAAAATATTGACTGTTTTATACCAGAATAGTGCTCACAGATCCAGGTTTCTGGACATTCACGTTTCATTACACTTAGCCATAAGGAGCAGCATATGAAATACTTCATTTATCTGCTTCCTCACACCAATACTGCCATGTCTGGTTTGTCACAAAGCACAGTTCATTTGCTCATGCCCATTCAAACCAAAAGCACTGTGCAGAATGCTTATGCTTTGTATGAAAGAAAAAGCTTCCTGTGACTATACAAAATCCTGTCAAAACATCTTAAAAGAAAGCCTGGTATATGAAGGTCTGTATTCTCTCATTCTTCTATTGCATCTGCTATTTTGTGCCTTCTTTGCCTACATTATGTCTGTGGCACCACTCAAAATTACACCTGAATGGTTAAATTTATTTTTCTCTGCTAGCAACACTTGAAAGATGTACGACTTTCCTCCTTCAGTGGGAAGATGGCAGGAGAGCACCTTCTCAAAATCAAAAAGGGAGGGAAAGCACTGTAACCGCATGGCAGTATATCGTCCACAGCTAAGGAAAAAAAATGAACAACTCAAAAAGCAGACACATGCTCATTCTGAAAGAAACATTGAAATATGGCCCATTTGCACCGTCTTATTATCAGTCCAAAGCAGTCTGAAAGGTGTCATCATGCTCTACTAGGGTTCTCTAGGCTTTGGTACATGCATTGTACATTACAAATGGGAATTATGGCTATGGATTCATTCAGTGGATAGAAAATAAAACCAGAAGGAATTCCATTCCTAAAATAAAACATGTACTTTTAGCACAATAATTTCAAGAAACTGCAGTTTAAATCATTGGCCATAATCCCTAAGTCATAGATAGTATTTGTGTTCTGTCAAGACAAATCTTTGACTTAAGAAATTGATAAACTTCAACAGAAAAGAAACACTGTAATTTAGACAAGGTCTATGAGGGCCTAATCTATCAAGAGAACACATTTCCTAAACAATGTATTTTTAAAAGTGTACCAATAACATCAGTAATAAAACTAATGCACAGATAAGACAAGAGGCTCACATTTTCCGTGAATTATTTCATCCCATTAATAAGTCTTTGGGACTACATGCTTGAGTGGTAACCACTCATGAGTGTCAGAAATAGCAATATACCCTAACCAGTTTGTTAGCAAGCTGACAGATCCTAAGCACCTCTTCTGCAGCACAGAATACATGACTTTGTGACAAGTATCAGAAATGGAGGACTGCTAAACTTCTTGTATAGGAAGTCAACACATGCTGAACAAGGTGACCCCAATGCAGCTCTGAAGGATTTGAAGCTCCTACCCTCTTCTACTGAAAAAAAAAGGACAAAATTACATTCTTATATTTGTAGGATAGATTGTTACAGCCCCCTTACTTCCTTGTTGAGACTGGGATCCAACCACGCATAAGGCTCTGAATTTCAAGCATTCTATAGTATAACCAAGTCAAAGTTGAGGTGGATGGGAGAAATGCTGTCTTTCATTATTGTTGGAGGAAGTAGCTGGCTATAGATGCATAGTATAGAGAAAAATCCAGCTCACCAAAAAAGGGAAAAAAAGAATACAACATTTCAGTTTGGAGAAGAAAGGAACAGAAGATCTGTGGTTCTGAGATGGCTGCACTCTCTAAGGGGTCACACTTTTTTACCCCTGTGAATACATACTGTGAAACTCCCAGGTGAGACAAAAGGGAGCGAATGCAACGAAGCTCAAAAAGGAAAGGTCTCTTCACATGTGGAAACTAACTTGGTAATATTATGTCAATGCCAGAGCATTATGGACCGTAAAATAGGACTGCATAGATTAATGAATCAAATAAAATTGAGAGAAAAAAAATGAAGTCATTCTCCAGATAGGAGAAAACAGGAGAAAATATTTCAGAGAGTATTGAAATTAGCCAACAAAATACTTAAAAGCAAAAAACTTTACATTCAGCAGACATATCATACTTTTTATCCATAACTATTTCAGTTACCATAACAACTTGATCCATTCACTCAATTATGTCATTTTTATCTCAGCATTTTGGAATTTGAATGGCTTAAGAACTGCAGTTGCTTTGGAAGCACAATGAAAACTTTAAAATTCATTTAGGAGTTCAGACTATACTTTATATTACTACTTCTTGGAAAAAATGAATGTTTTGTACTTATTCTCCGAACAGTCAATGACTTATTTATCAAATATTAGTTACATGACTTGGAGGGTAAGCTCCTGGAGCAGAAGCAGTCTTTTATCATACAAAGAGAGGGTCTTAATACTTGTTTACAGCACCCCTACATAAACAAAATAAATATAATGGCTTTATAAACATAATAAATGCTGTTAATGGTAAGAGCACATACACTCTGCTCATATCTGTAGCGTAACCCTAAGTAGACCATATTAACCATTTTAATTTCTGCGAGGAAAAGGAATTTCCTTTTGTCCTCTGTTAAAAGTATTCTCTGAGCTATTACCTGTGGCTTATGCAAAGACAAGACTAATTTTGTAACTGAAACCTGAAACTCTCCATGTCTCAAATCAAATTATTACCAATACGCACTCCATTAACTCTATTTTCTCTTACATTTGAACCATGCGAAGTGGGGATGAGGCTTTTAGATCTTTGCCAGGCTTTTAGATCTTTGCCTTGTTGTGCAAGCACTTTCAAGATAGCCTCAGGACAAGCAAAGAATGAAAAAACTTATATAAAATATTCAAAAAATGGACCACAGAAAAAAATGACACGTAATTGATGCAAGGTGTGATAATACATACCATGACCATCATCAAAAAATTCTGTTATAGTTGCTGATGTGCATTTGGACCAAGGCTTGGAAGCATCAATGCTAGTCAGGATGGAGGACATGAGGCGTTTATCTTCCATGGAGCCAAAGTTCTCCTCACAAAATTTGGAGTCGTCATGGGAAAGCCCGAGCAAGTGCCCTATAGAAACAAAATGAATAAATTAAATGAAACAACGTCTCGTAACAGAGTTTAACAGCTGGAAGTCACAGTCAAAGTAAAATGAAATGCATTATTTGTTCTTAAATTTCCAACAGCAGCACAAAGCATACCACTTGAAATGAGGTATCTCTGCTTGAGGATAAAAGAGGTGCAACAGTTTATACCACTGCATACAGTAAGGAAGCAGTGCCATCAGCTGATGCATCATCAAACTGAGCTGACTTATACCTGATGAAGACTAAAGTGAACTGTACTTATTTATATGTCACAAATTTAGTTCTCATTGTTTTCCAAATCATCTTCAGCAATAAAAATTAATACCTCACAAAGATATTCTGCAACTGTTTAGAAAGGTGTAACATTATCTTTCTAAATGAACACAAAAGCTATGTCGCACTACTTGTGCAGGTACCCTCTACAGTATATCAAACAATCTGAATAATGTTTTCCAGTAGTCTCTCCAATGTACAGTGTCATATTTCGTGGGAATTTTTTGTTAGGGTTTTAGTTTTTCTGTTTTTTTTAATTTATTATTTTTAAATGTATGTGGTATTGGGTATTTATACTACAGAACACAAAACAGTGTGAACACAAAGCAGCACACAATGCAACTTGCAAAAATCCTGAATGCTCAGAGGAGCTCATTCCAGTGCTAGATTAGGTTCTATATAACAGCAACCTTTACTGTAATTCAGTGATTCCTACCTTCTCTAGCCTCTGGCTAACAATAATAGATTGCAGACAACACACTTTGCTCTCTCTCTGAACATCAGCTTTAACTTTAATTTCTACACGCACACTGGTTTATCTCGCAGCCAATTTACTGTCCAAGAGGTAAAAAACTGAATGGGTACCAAAGTTGCAGGGAGCTCAAGCCTGAACTTAATATTCACAGTCTTCAGCCTCACCCATGAGATGGTTAGTCATATATCCAGAGTTAGACCACGAGTGCTTTAATAAGGGCAAAGACCACCCATTACAGCCACTGCAGAGAAATAAATTGGATGCACTCAAATAGCTTGTGTGGCTGAAGAGACATATTTTACTATTATGCAATAACTAAAAGTTTTCTACATACTCCAGGTTTTTTGTTTTGGTATAACTACTGTATACTAGTTGAAAGGTGACAAAAGAAGGAATACTGATGGCAGAATACCATATTCTGATATCCACAGTAATATCCATGACAACAGTAAAAACAATAACAATACCTACAGTACAGGCTGGAAAAAAGCAGAAAATCAGCAAAAATCTATTTGCCTTATATAAACTTTATGATACATTGTTTTTATGTGTTTTGGGAGTGAGGCCAAGAGGAAGAAGATAAAGGCAGCACTCACAGTCTAGCTGTATCTGAGATTATGAAAGTAGCTACCTGACTAGAAGTATGCAATAAGGCCGGAGAAGACCAGAAATACGGGTTTCTCACAGCCCAGCTCCCAGTGATGCTGAGTTCCTCATCTAAGGATGGAGCTACAGGAGATGTGAAAAGAGAATTGTTATCTCATTTGAACTGATGATGACTAGGAGCATGAATTCCCACCGGAGGGGAGGTGGGAAAGAGAATGAAGCGAGCATTTCTCTTCTTCCTCTGTCTTCCCCTAATGTGTACACATTGACCAATATCATTCAAATGCAGCTACTATTTGAAGAAAAGGCCAACAAGAAGACTTACTCATGCATGATGAGAGTCAATAAGTAGATTTCTTTGGAAGTAATGCCTCCTATTTATTTCCATAGAAACTTCAAGAGATACAAAGAGCACAATAACACTATTTGACAGAACAAATTCTCAGCTACAAAACACTGTTCCTCAACACAGTAATCACCATTAGCTATGCATTTTCATTGGAGGTAAACAAGAGCCTGAGTGTCGTGCTTATAAAAATCTGCACCAGTGGAGGTGACCCATTGTTTCATAGCTGCTCTGGTAGCACTGCTGGGAGGAAAATGTTGCCCACACAGTCTGTCTTTCATCAGCGTGAACAAATGAAGTCAGAAGGCACCAAATCCATACTACACAGTGGGTATGTTAAGACAGTGCAGCCGAGATTGAAAAAGTACTCCAAGGTCTACAAATTGGTATGGGGCCTGGAGTTATTATATTGCACAAGAAAGGTTGTCTTCTCTGACCTGATTCGAAATTTGAGCCTTCAGCTTAGTCAGTGACATGATGTAGTGGTCAAAGTTGATTGTTTGACTGGGATCCAGGAAATCCAAAAGGATGTCCTGTCTCAGAAGACAGTACACATCACTTTACCCACTGAGGGCTGCATCTTGAACTTTGTCTTGAATAAGGAATTCACATGTCACTCCATGGACTGCCGTTTTGACTTCGGCTCGTAGCAGTGACACCTCATCTTGTCACCAGTAATGATGCAATCCAGGAAACTGACACCTTTAGCCCTGTATTGGCTCAATAGGTCCTGGCAAATTTGCATGCAGCGTTCTTTCTGCTCCTGTGTGAGCCTTCGTGGGACCTGGCCCAAACTTTGTGATATTCCAACAGTGCTATCATCTTTTCCAACACACTGAAGCTGATGCTCAGCTCTGTATGCAGTCCTCTGCTTGTAATCCACCAGTTCACATGGATGAGCTCACTGAGATGCTCTTCATTTTGTGGTGGGACAGCTATGCATGGCTGTCTGGAACATGGCTTATCTTTCACGTCACTGCTGCCACAGTTGAAACACCCCACACACCGCCTCACTGTACTCACATCCACTCTTTGGTCTCCATAAATGTTCAGGAAGCGTTGATGAATGCCAATAGGTGTAACTTTTTCCACATGGAGGAATTCAATTCCACACCTTTGCTTCACTTCCACTTCCATGTCAGATACCATTCCGTCAGACTGCCCCTCTGCTGCCATCTGTCACATGGCAGCAAAATGTAATGGAATATACGTGGGAAGGTTCAATCTCTACTGCCATACCACCAACATTCACCTCTGATATTGTGGGCCAACATAATAAAATAGGAGGTATTACTTTTGGAGCATCCTTTTCCTTGTTGATATTTACTATTGCTGTGCTGCACTGCTGCATTCACAAATACATTCCTGCAAGAACATAATTCAAATTTTTATACAGAAGGCAAGTCTAATTACTGATGTATTTTATGCGCACAATTTGGGCCTATTTTTTTCTGGTAGGTAAAAACACTTTCCTTTGGTGATACATTATGAGCCAGATAATGCTACTTTTATTCTGCACTGACATGCAGTGGAATGGCAGTAGGTACATGTCAAGTTTCAATCTGATACAGTGTTATGTAAATACATGCTCTGAAGAGATGGCACCTTTTTTTTTATTTAAGCCAAATGCTGATGCAGAGCAAAATAATTGTTATTTTAGACACGTGTTTCTCTGACAGAGTAACAAAAATAAACAGCGCATCACTTCTAACCTATTGAACAAATTATCTGGAAGCGTCATAACCTAAACGTTTAATGAATGTTCAGCTACTGTGCCAGTGAGGACTACTACCTTTGACTTTGCCAAAATCTTAATAGACCGACGATGAGAGTCTTCAGGAAATATGAAGATGATGTTGGTTTTGGGTGCCTTTATACACAGTGTTATCATTATGCTTGCATTCACTGTAATATAATGAATGGCACCAGGTCACACTTCATATCTGAGAAGCACAGCCAACATGTTAATGAACCTCAACACATGCCTAGTATAACATAACTGAGATTAGACGTCAGACCCACTATAGCAACCTTACCTGAGACAATTTTTATGCTTAAAGGTTGTAGGAAGAATTTTTTGCATTTATTGTCCCAAGAGAGGTCATAGTTGTAACACTGCAAGAAATTACTTAACTGCAGCACGTTTGTGAAACAAAGGAACAAAGTCCTGTTAGTGAAAAACAAGTTTCATTATAAGCCGCTGGAATTTGTACTAAACAACCATGTGTGAATAACAAAAGCTGAAAGACTGTTCTGAAAGGTAGAATCGTAGAATCACAAAGGTTGGAAAAGACCTTCAAGATCATCCAGTCCAGCCATCACCACATCACCACCATGCTCACTAAACCAAGTATGTCTGAGTAACTTTACAGCATGGAGACTGTGTTCAGTGTAAGATATGAGTAGTATCTGGGCACAAATTAGCAATCTGAAAGCTTATTCTTCAGAGTGCTCAACATTTTGTAGCACCACCAAAAATACCCAAATCTCAGTGATAGGAAGGAGTTAGTCTTGTAGGGTGGAATTCAAGTTTCTTAACACCTTCTGGTACCACTCTGCAACAGTCTTCCTACTGACAGTACATCACTCTCTATACAAATCCTTCTCCTGCACAACCATTCTGACAGAAATCCCACATTAACATATAATCAATGATATAATAACAGGCACCGTCAATAAGGATGCTTCTGTATGTTCAGCTTCGTCACCTATGAGACTCTCTGCTACTTATGACATTCACTTAACGCATTTTTTGTGGGTGTAGCATCTTTCTTGCGACAACAACATCAGACCCAGTCTCAGAAAGAACTCTTTGTCTTTCCTACGCGTGTTTTTCAGCTCCTGCAGTGGCCCCTGCAATGAGATATGTAAGAACACCCAGCTTCAATTGCATACTGTCAGAGCAATGTGGTCACAGTACATTAAACTACAGAAATCCTACAGCTGGCAATGTGAATGTGCCTGGAGCAGGCCAGGGAGTTTATTGTGCTTTACCTGGTACCTGGCTTCCATGCCTAAACATGATATAGTCTCTGTCCTCTCCTCTTTTCTCTCCTGCCTACCATCCTCTCATGTACCGTGAATTGAGCACAAGGCGGGAATCAGCAGAGCTGGAGGTGAGGCACTGTGGATCCATCTGTTAATGGGCAGCCTGCTGAGGCTGAGGGAAGGCCCTGACACACCAAAAAGCCCTGAGCTGCAGCACCTCTGAGAGGTACTGACTGTGCAGAATTTAACTCCTGCACTGCATACTGAAATTGTTCTTCCTTTCTTTTTTCCTCCTTCACATAGACAAAAGAATATCCTTCACAAACAAGAAAGCTTGCAGCCCTTCACTTTGGGCAGAGAAGCTGCAAGTTTCTGCATAAAATGGTTGCAAATTAATCTCCCCCTCAGAAATGGTTGGACAGTCTCCGTAGTTCAGAATAAATAAATAAAATGAAACTCTTCTCAGGCTACTATTCAACACTGAACATTTCAACCCAAATACTTTGGCAAGAATACAGGAAACTGAAACAGGGTCATCTTCTGGAAAGTGTCGAGCTACTGGCTTCACCTTTAATTAGAGTGCACTGTAGCTCTTATCTTCATGGTGATAAATGGGGTGAACTGAGGACATACCTCATTAACAGTTGCCTACTTTGTGTTACTAAACTGGGCCTTTGTTCTACGGTATGATGAGAATTAGTCACTTACCTGGCATACTTATGCTTTTTGAGAGGTACCCGAGGTCTTTACGAGTCTCTTGTTACTTTTAAAATTTTTGAAAATATTTTTTTTAGCATCATAAGAAAAGAATAGCTTCCTAAACATAGAACTCCGACAGTATTTGAGCTTGTAAATAAGCCATCAGTTACATTAGTGAGGGTAATAACTGTTCAAAGCATTAAATGTATGAATTCTATCCGTACATATTGATTTGTCCCGTAAACTTTGTACATATGTTTACAAACACTGAGAATGCAACTCTCTAATAATTTTGTAGAACTAAAATTCCTAAGTCTTATCACAACCTAAATCTCTCTCTATCCTAACTTCTGTTTTTAAAACATTATGTTCAGTCTTAGATATGATATATGACAAGCTTCTGGTGACTCTTAAAACTGTTTTGGCTTTTCATTAGAAATCATCAAAATTCAAAATACCACAACAATCTGTAATCTCCAAGGTATGCTCTTTTTAGGGTAGAGATGGGAGAAACAAAGTGCTTCTACACCTGCTCCTTCCATCCTTTTGCATCCAAGAACAAGAGAAGGGACACTTTCCTTTCTATTTGAAAAGTCCCCTCCCCATCCACATGCATGAACATGCCGGTATTATTAAGCATTGCTCAGGACATTAGTGTGGTTATTGGTAGGGTGCTTTCTGTTATAAGAACCAAAGTGAGAAGATTATGGGTGATTCCTCAAGTGATCCCACCTATAAGCATAATTCCAGTGAAAGCTTCAGGCAAAAGCTAAGAGACATAAGGAACACGAATCTTAATATGAAAGCTTTTAAGAAGGATGCCAAATTTAGTACCTCACAATTCTGTACTACTATGAACGTCATAGTAGGCTACTGAAAAAAAGGAAGAGAAAGGGCTCCTGGCAGCTGTGTAAAATGATGACTGATTGAGAATGGGCTAGTAGATCAGCTGATGTTTTCTACTTAATGAAGCATCTTACTGGTGTTGACAGTTCCCACTGAGTGAAAATGACATAATATAAATTTACCAGCAGGATGGTGTTTAGTTAAGTTATCCTGTAGGAATGCACAAAATGGTAAAAGGAACAGATGGAGAGGAGGCAGGGGTTTACCCTCATGCAAGTGAAGAGGAGCTAGCCTTGTAAATTGTTTCCTTCTCATAAGGCAAAAAGACCAGCCAGCTAAAAGGACTGACAGCCTTTCTTAACAGCCTTCCTTCTCCCTTTGAGATGAGAGCAGGGGTGGCTGCATCAGTAAACTATTAAAACAGTATGAAAGCAACTCGAAGACTTGGGACCCTAATATACTCTGGAGTGCAGTCTTAAAGGGAATCTCAGTGCAGCTCAATCTGTTTAGATCCTCAAGTAAGAAATGAAAAGAGTCAGCAGCAGTCATCAACCCACAGACTCTGGCTCACCTTCACTTTCCGCATTCCTGATAGTGGACCTTGCACTGCATGAGGTCCCACTACTAACTACTGAAGGCCAGTACCTACGACAGCCCAACAGGAAATAATAACTCCAATGGGATTAAAAAGAATTCCTGCACCCTGTAGGAATAGGGTATATATTCCTGAAATAAAGCGGGAATGCTCCAAAGCATTTATGACAAGTCATCTAAAACTTCTATCTTCACTAAATATCAGAATACAGAATGCTCTGTGGGTACATCAAGAGCACATCAGAGCTATGTTGGGTGTGTTGTAAGGCACATTACATCACAGCTATTTTCTTCCCAGAAGTACTGGGAAGCAAAACAACCATGTGGATATTTTTGAATTTTCTTAAAATGTGTTGTGAGACTATCAGTAAAGGTTCTCTGAGTCAACAGTGTTCAGAAGTCACATAACCTCATTTTCCATTGATATCTCAAGTACAGGAATACAGAAAGCAAAAAGGAGCACCAACGTACAGCAAGTAAAGCTCAGTTTTTGCTAAATTATAAATCATGGTGGTTCATTCTTCTGGTAAAAAACAGCCTTGTTTATGGACATACAGAGATCTCTAGTGCTTAAACTGAAGAGCATATCAAAGTACAGCTCTTACACTGAATTTGACCACAGAACACGTGCAAAGTGACACAGTATGCTAAAAAATCCTACAGGCATTGTAATTTGTTTTCTTAGAAAAGCTTAGTGCCGATGAAACGTATTTTTCAGTGAAGTCAAGCCTTTCACCTAACTTTCAGTGGGGATGACTGAGGTACAAAAGAAGGTCAAGTGATTTACCCAAGGTTATCCAGTGAGTCACTGCATCTCCTGGAATCAGGATTCAGGAACCTCCTAGCTTAACATTCTTTGGTTTAATCACAGGCCATGAATTTTGCACAATTCTCTTGCCCTCTCCTTTTCTAACAACAGATTGCCATTTCTTTCTGCATGTACTGTTTTTCCAACTTGTGCAAGTACTTGGCTTATATGTAAGAGCCACATACTGATATCACTCATAGATGGAAATCCTTTTGAAGTAATGAGAATTTTGCGTAACAAATGATGAACCTAAGCAATAACGATTAATGCAATTTTTTTTTTTTATAAAACAGCAGTGTTTTGAATTACACAAGCTTACAAGAAACATGAACAGAATGTAAAACTGGCTCTTCCCCTTTCTTCATACTTGAACTTTCCTTCCAGTGTTCTTTCTTTTGACTGCTATCCATCATTTACGAAAGAAAAAAAAATCACTCTCTCTTTTAAATCTACAGCACAAAGACAGTTTTTAATATTTCTGGCTTAAAAGAATTCCTCAGGCTGAAAGAAACAATAGTCTGAAGCACAGTTCCTCTTCAGGAGCGCCCATAAAAAAAGCCACAATCAGACATTCATACACCAGTCCTGCAGACTTTACACAAAACAAACGTCTACTGAAATGGCCTGTTATAACAGACTTCTGCGGGAGATTACAGATACATAAGCCCAGACAGACAACTTGCAGACAAAATTCTCTCCAGGCAAAGCTGATTAAGCAATCAGAAACCACTGTGTCCACATCAACTCAACTGATCATTAAAAGATGTGATCTTGTAGGTCCATTCTACATCTGCCATGCACAAGAGAAGTGAAAATTCTAATGAAGAAGTGGGATATGGTGATTCCAATTTCATGCCTGTCCAATTCAGGGTAACTCACAAGGAGTATAATTTGCTGTAGCTCATAGTAAATGAATGAACTTGAGGAGAGTAGATAGTGCAAGGAGGAGTACATTATATTGCCTCCTGTCTGTTTCTAGTGTAATTCTCCTTGAATTATTGTCTGCGCAAAAACTACGTGATCATATCAGTAGTGTTTATCTGCCAAGGAGGAAAGCAATCCTTACTTTAATCTGCAATATGGAAGACTGGGAGTTCAGGCACTACACACAGCCAAAGCGAACTGTTATTGATAACAACTGTTCTGAAACATCAGGCAAAACCCAGCTTCATTCTCAATTCCTTTATGGTTGCAGAGCGCACGATACATCGTTCTACCTATATCTCCTCATGTTATGATGTTTCATGATCCACAGCAACTTTTCAAAACATGGTGTTGTTTAACCCCATTCTTCATGAGGCTACACATATACACAGACAAATACAACTCCTGAAAACCTCTGAAAACTGCTGCTGCTGAGTCTAAGTTGCTTCCTGAAGTCTCTGAGTGGGAATTTTGTTCTCATCCCCCTCTCTTCTCCATCAGGATTGCTTCACAGTTGGTAAGAAGGCAAAGAACCCCAGTCTAGTCAGAAGTATAGGGTAGGTAAAGAAAAGCTCAAGCATACTTAGAAAACAAGGATTCAATTTTTCTACATCACATAACTTTCCCCCTTCCATGCCTCCATTTTTCCACACAAAGGCCATTACGAAATGGCTCAGCTTCACTAGAAAATGTTAGTTTTAAGCACCATGTGTGGTGCAGGTGGTACAATTAGGTATTGCATATAACATTATAAGCTAATCGCAATATTGTTGAGTAAGCCAAGAGTTTTTTAGTCAAAATTTTAAGCAGTAAACTTTTGTATAGCTGATGTTTGCATTTTGAAACATCATGTAAAGCTTCTGCTCTACTCTTCAGACTGTTCATCTTTTCTCTTGGCCAAAGGGAAGGGCTTAATTCAAGTTCATAAGGGCTTAATACAAGTGCTCTTGCTAGCAGATGTTTAAATAAAAACTTGAAAAAGGTTCAAAGAGAAGGAATCAAATAATATTCCTGATGTATGTCATCAGAGTAGATTTGGATGACTCTAACTCCCTTTTTTTTTGTTTTAAGAATGCAACTCTGCCTAATTATGATTACCTGGATATTTGCCTAAACTTTGTCCGTCATGAAAGAAACATAATATGAAAGTCAAATATCCTTCACCATTTTTTCATGTGCCTATGATATTCTATGCCCTTGGCAATGCATCCCCCTTGAAATGGAAGTCTACAAAAGATTTGTATTTGACAAATCTGAAGCTTGGTGTTATCTGCTTTATCTTGACAGCCTTGAAATCAAAGGGTTGCATGTTCAGCAATGGCAAAGAAAAGATGACTGTGTATTTAATTACTTTGAGAGTATACAAAATGAACACATGGTAAAACATGGAAATAGAAGTTTTTTTGGCTCTCCTACATACATCAAAAACAAGACTACTACTTAAATATCATATACACTGTTCTTGGTGTCAGTTTCTCCTGGAGAAGGATCAGAGTCATGAAGCTTTTTATAAAGGTTACATAGGTTAGGCATGGTAGACATGGCTCTCTTTCTACAGAGGCCTACAACTCTAATGCAGGCTACGGTTCTGAAAAAATACATACTCAGAATTCAGTCTGATTGTATTTTGATATATTTCAGTGAACTGCTTCAGTAAGGACTCCAGGAGTGATATCTCACTTTTGAAATGGCCTCTTTGCACAATATAATGCTCTTTGGTAAAGCACTACACTTTGTTGACAGCATTCATGTTATTTTTGTTCTCTAGTGATGGTAGATGCCACAGGATGATGGCAAGCTTAAAAAGATTTTCCTTCAAACGTATTATTCTCTAGTTTTAGTTTCTGTTCTGTTCTTGATTTTAGGTGTTCAGCTGTGTAATATACATGGAGAAGTAGCTGGAATAAGATCACACATCCATAAAAAAGAGGCTGAGAAGAGAGCTTGAAAAGTCATCTTGTCCATCCCTCTGCCATAAGGTAGGATCAGCATCCCCTAAGCCATGGCTGTTTGGCCAGCTGACTCCTGCAAGCCTCCAGTGATGGAAACTTCACAGCCTCCCCAGACAATCCTTTCTGTGCTGAACTGTCTTTATGGTTAGATGACTTTGGCTAATGCTTAAAGGAAAGCTCCCTTGGTGCAATGCAAAGGCCATTACCCCTAGTGCGGTCCCAGGTAGACGTGGAGAATGATTTATTACGTACATTTTCACAACAATTATTGAATATGTTTGAAGACTGCTTTTATGCCTCCCCTTCAGTCTTTCTGGCTCTAAAATCACTTGTAAAAGATAAAGAAAATTAATGACCAGAGGTTTAATTAGTTCCATGTAGCAATTTTAAGCTGTAATCTAAAAATAAAATACTTGGAAACAACATCAGTAAACCATATTACTCAGGAGGATACAAGGAGTAATGGCATGCCAGCGTGATTACACAACAGAGAAATAGGAACTTTTGCAAAAGGTCAAATGAACATTACCACTGAGCAAAAAGGCAGAGCTTTCTCTGTATCTGCTCTTAAAAAATCTTCAAGATTGATGGAAAGAATAAAGATACATATAATTTAAGTTATTAAACTCATGTAATTTTCACTGAGCTAAATTGGAGCCTTGCCTGCTTACAGACTGCAGGAAGGATGCTTTTGTATTTAAGAACTAGACTGAAACTCAAGAGGCAAGTTTAATCCTTGTTTTTCCTTAAGACCTCCTTTTGATTCTGGGAAAGTCACCAAATCTCTCTATAGCAAATATCCCTACTGATAAAATGATCAGTAGCTCCACTTCTTTTCCCCTGAACTCTTCTTTCATTTTGTAGATGATAAACCCTTTAAGCAGGTTTGTTTGTACTGAAACCTGCAGGACTCCAGTATGGGAGGGACTGAAGTCAAGAGAATCTTTTGAAGGGTACTGCATCACAAAACACAAAACTAAGCTACTAAATAAAGAATTGCAACATATTGCATATACGGGATCACCATGAGAGATGTTAAACATGACGTGAAATTGACTGATCGTGTCTTTCAATCATGTTATATCAGGCATCTTCAGGGAATGCACAGGCTGGCTTACAATTTAGCATTGTAAAAGCAACAAAATCTCCAACCAAATAGGATACAGTATTATAGTGATAAATAAATCTAGTCACTTTTGTTTCCTGATAGTTATTTTAATAAGGGATCATAGATCCATAGAATGGTTTGGGTTGGAAGGGACCTTTAATATGATCTAGTTCCAACCCCCCTGCTAAAGGCAGGGACATCTCCCATCAGACCAAGAGTAGCAATGTACCAGCCCTGACCTATGAAAAAGGTTAAATAAATGTTGATTACAGGCAGTCGTGGGTTGTTTAACACTTTTCTCCAGATGTCTCTGTGATGCAGGGAAATGCATGAAATAACAAAGCATCATTTTTTTACAGTCCATAGGCTGATGATAACAAATACTTGGAGAATATCTGTATGCTTTACCTAAGCTTGTGCTATGGAGACATATCCTGAAGAAGTTGCTTAAAGTCACAGAAGACACCTCTATGCCAGAACATGGAGCTGAACTCATGATTTGAGGCAACAATACAGAAGACTACGTTTTGGCAGCAAAGCTACTACTGTCTAAACCAACAACAGCACATCCTCTGTGAAAAAAAATAACCATATTTGGATTTACCATTGGTGGCTGAATGCCTTGACAGGCTATGATTTAAAAAATTACATTTGTACTATTAATATTATCTGTCTTTATTCTGAGGCTGTATTATCATTTTCAAAGCTAAAAGATATCCTTATCAGTGCAGTTTTTTGCTGAACTGTTTTCTGCACTTGATACCAGACAAATTATTCCTGATATTACTGCACAAAACTAGGACAAGATTCAGGTTCTATCTTGTCAGTCTTTATATACAGGTCTTCACAGCTTGTCATCTAACTAGTGTGGTATGAATTTGGTTGTATCTACTTCTTTCTGTGCTTTTGTTTATGTTTCTTTAGAGATTTTGCCTATTGTTGCTGCTCATTCATATTCTCCCCCTCAAAAACCACTGGTCAAAATCCATCTTCTTTATCTAAAAGGAATAAAATAAACATCTAATATATAATGTGGTAGGAACCCTGGCAATTGAAGCAGCAGCCTCTATTCTGCAGCAGGCTGCTTTTTGGCTACCTGTGCATGTATCCAATCTGAACCCTTGGGTTGTGCATCGCCCTGCTTGGTTGAGCTGCAGCTCCATTTACTTTGGTTACCTTCCAGAGAAAGAACATGATCCTCAAAAATGCTCCTGGAACACTCAGAGAGGAAACAGGAGCATTCAGATCACCTTGAAGTCAAACTACGTACACAGTCTTTCTTCAGATCAAGTCCATACTAATGATGCTGCATCTACTACAGTAGATGTAGTTACTGCAGACAGTAACGACAGTATGCTTAGCGACTCACCTCATTTTTCCTATTGACAGAAAGGAGCAACTTAGGCTTTGAGCTGTAAGAATCCTTTCTGTCTTTCAGGGCATCTCCTACCCTGCAAAATGAACTCCACTGATTAACTAAGCTGCTGTAAAATTAAAGCTACACCCTGCCCACAGGACAGGGGGAACTTCAAGATTTCTGGATTGAAGGAAGGAATCTGGTCTCCAAATAAAATAAAGTTTTCCCCAAAGTGCTTAACTAAAGGGTATCCATGCCACACTTTTATTTTTCATCCTTTTTTGACCTTTAATTTAACCTAAGTACGCACTCAATTTTAGCTGTTTTCTTCTCAACATCTCCCACTTTAGGCCACACACACAAAGGTCATTCTGTGATTTGACACCCTTCCTTTCTTAAAATCTTATGGCGAGAAGAAAAAAAAGGGATGTTATTTGAAACAACCTCAAACTAGAGTTATTTGGTCCATTAGGGTACTTATTTAACCAACTGCTTCAAACCATGCCTTTTTTACATTGAAAATTATAGCTTTTATGGATTCCTGTAAACTTCTAGGTATGAAAATGGCTCTTTTTCAAAAAAATGCTTCTAGATCACTAAAAATAATTCACTTGTATTTACACTTCTTTTGAGTGGAATTCAAGGTAAGAATATGCACTCCTCACCCCTATCTTAACTGATCTATGCTCTTTCATTTTTCATCTATTTGCACACGTATCTATTGTGGATAGAACAGTAGCCAAGAAACATTGCCCACTGCTTCACACAAGTGGTATATACCAACACTGGCATCTCAAGGAGGTCCTTCACCCAGCTTCCAACCTCACCAATGCTCACAAACCATCAGCAGTAAATATGACTTCTGGATGTCAGATGGTAGAAACAGCACCTCCAGGAGACTGGCCTTTGAGTGGTAGATTAACTTTGCCAGTCTTTTTGTCCCAGTTGTAGACTACATTTGTGATGGGTTATTAGCTTTATAGCATCCAGGTATGACACCACTAAACACATCTGTTGTTAAGTTGTATTTGATATGTTGCTGTATGTTTCTCCAAATGCTCTAAACTAATATAATTTCAGATAGCGTTTTCTCTTATTAACAAACCATCTTGTTTATTAAAATAAAATTTCTGGTTTAGGGACTCATTCTACCATAACGTCTTATGCTTTCATTCAACACATGATCCCCGTCCACCCACGGCGGATCTCATTTCTTTGTGGCACTGTAAAAGCTGCAGGCTTAGGCTCACTAATGGTTGAATGATCTGGACATTAACATGCCAGCTGATTTTTCATACTTGGTGACCTCCGGTTGCTGAGCCAGGTATATATCAGGCACAGAACTCCTAGGCTCTACCTGCTAGTTACTTGAAAATTGAACTACTGCAATGATACTCCCAAAGCAAACTTTACTTTGGTTTGGCAAGAGGTACAAGGCAATTCAGAAATTGGCTTCCTCTGAAAGCTCTCCTTTCCTTGTTATTTCCTTCCAAGAATGTTAAAAAAAAAGAAAAAAATGAACGTTCTCCCTTTTTAAATTGCTGTTCACTCACCAAAGCGAATAAACCCTCATACTGAAAGTATTTCTACTGAACACAGGTCATGAAATATTAGAAAAGTTAAAAATAGCCAAGATGGCAGCAGTGTCCCTCAAGGAATATATCATGCCAGATGTGATGTCCCAGAATACAATCTTTCTTCTGTCACTAATTCTATCTTAAATCTTTCTGAAGTGTGTGAGTAACACTCCTACATGAAATTGCTAAAGTGGAGATTGAAATGAAGTTACACAGTTTTTTTGAACAAACCGTTAGCACCTAAATACCATTTAACTTATCTCAGGATTCACATTAGTACTATATTTTACCATAAAAGTAGCATTTCAAAACTCTTAGAAAAAGATTTTGTTCTTTTCCACAAAAGCCTTCTCTGCAGGCAATACAATGTCCCATGTAAAGTTTCATAACAATAGAGCATGCAAGTCATTCAAAAAGGTGAGTTATTTTCCACTGTGTATTCACTAAATGCAGGCAAATTATAACAATAAGCCAACCACCTTCTCAGGAGGGACATGTATTGACGTTTTTGGACAGTAGCAGCAGTCTTTGAATTTTCACTTCGACTGCTGCTTAAAAACGACACTGTCAGAAAGGAAACACCTACTGTGCGCCTTCACTTGCCTTCTGATCCCTTATTAGTTAACCCTGAAGTGCATATGTATACAGCCTTAATCCCCAAGTGAGTATCTGGACCAAGGGAAATCTGGAATTAATTGCGAAGTATTTTGGTTACTAATGCAGCTGTTACAAGTGTTTGACTTGGCAAGCGAACAGAAAAGGCACTGCATACCAATTTCGTGAGCCACTGTAAAAGCTGCATGGAGGCCGTCGTCTTCAATCACCGCACAGCTGCGCTCAGGAGAGCATATGGTCCCAACGTCTGCCATTCCCAGAGTATCACATGAATGATGCCCACATAAATCCTGTCCAGGAAGGAAAAAAAAGTCATTAAAATAAATTTTTACACCCATAAGTAACAACAGGCTAAAGCCACCAGCCCTTTGCAAACAGCAGAACCTGAACAGTCATATAAGCTTTCATCTAAAGACCTCAATGCAGTTTAAAAGCATGATTATCCAATCCAATCCCTGCCAATGTCACTGGGAGAATTTTCATTGAATTTAATGGGTTTGGATATTATCTATAATTAGTTATTTATATTTGTATTTCTGCAATGCATGCAAATACTCAAAGTTGCATTGAACTAGGTACATAAAACACATGCTATAGAAACATTTCTTCACTGAAATAAAAATAGAAGTGATAATCTCTTTATTTACTAAAGGTGAAAACAAATGCAGAGAGAAAGCACCACATTCCTAATTATTTCTTGAACTACAGATGATTGCCTTTCTTTTCAAAAGACAAATCTTATACTTGCACCTAAAGAAATGAGATTGTTATATATCAAACCCCATGTCACACCCGCCAAGTAGTACGATGATTAATAATGTATTACCCAACATACCAAGTATTTAAGCAATTCTCAAAGGTTGCTTAAGGAGTCAAGGACAGAACTGAGTGTAAAATCCCCTTGATTCCTAGTTCAAATAGCGCAGCAACTAGGTCACATGCTTTCTACTTGTAGATATGGAGTGTCTCCAGAAACCAAGCAGCTAGCACTAGGCTTCTTTTTCTATTCCAGGATACTACTACTACTACTACTACTACTACTACTACTACAAAAGGATGCTTTAGTCAGACATATGATTTTTTTGGTTGAGAAGGAAAAGTTGGCACCGTGCCATGTAGAACACCCTTACGATTATTAATTGTGATTGAATGAAAACACTATTTTCAAGGCAGTATTATTGATTGTTATTATCAAAATGATCAGAGATTCTTTTTTTCCTTCATTTTTAAGACTCCCTTCTTCCCTTCAGATCCCCTTTATGAAGAATTTACACGTTTCATAATTAATCCATCTACAGATATCCTGTATGAGGCTTCACGTCAACAATATACACTGATTATAGTAGTCTCAAATTTAGGCAAAACTTCCATTCTGCAGCAGTGCAGATAATATGCAGGGAATTTTATGGCAGAGACCTCTCCAAGCCCACTAGGTCCTACCCTGGACATCCAATTAGCTTCCCACACTTTGCTTCTGCATTAGTTATGGGAAGATACAGAATAAGGATATATGTTTTCAAGTACTTTAAAAGAAATACAGTTTTTTCAAGTTTGATTTGGTCTAATGTTATCATTTTCAGCATCTCTGGAACAAAGCTGGAAGCGGCCCTAAGCAAAGTCACGTTACTATAGTGTTCATGATCTAGGGCATATTCAGAAAAGAAGATGCAATACTTAAAATTCCTATTACTTTTCTTGGGTTCATTTCCATTTAGCCCTTTACGCACCACTTCTGAGTATGGCCCTTTCAACCTAAGGGTACATTTTACATAGGGTAGTTTTAAGTGGTTTACCTACAGCAGCATAGTTCAGGTAACAAAACTCAGAAAAATGCGTGGGCGTTGTACCACTATAAATACCTTTTAATGGTGATATAATTGGTCTAAATAGATGACTGTAAGCTGTATAGGAAATAAGACACCTTTATACTAGTTCAATTTTAACTGGATCCACACAAGCAGTTGTACTGAAATTCTTACACAAATACAGAAAAGCACATAAATGAGACAGAAAGTTGCTTAGTAAAGGAAGTCTGAACTACTTTCATGTTGATCGCACCAAGAATGGCATAAAATATATTAATTGAGACCTTGCCTCTACATGCAGATTCCGTGCCATTTGGTCCTCTCTTATGCCTGTGGTGTTCTTATCATTTAGATGCTTACATAAGTACTCCTCTCAGTATAGTACAATTATGTCAGCACCCATATGCCTCATGCATAAATTGCATGATTTATTCTCATTTGCATACAAGAAGAAGCTAAGTCAGTGATACGGCCATGGAGCTATAACAGCAGACACAATCAAGTCTCAAAATGATTGTTCAGATTTGACAACAGAAGTGTAATTAAAATAATACAGTCTTTCCAAACAGGCAATCTCATAAACTTCCTCAGAGCTACTTCTGATGAGATCTCTGGATTTTGAAAAACTATAACAAGGATGTTAACAATAAGCATCCATTCTGACTTTTGGCTGGTTAGTAAAACCATCCTAAAAATTTCCAAAGCTATGCATTATGCCACCTTCATTAAACATCAGAAAATAGCTATGCACATATGCAAGCTCGAAAGGAAATAGCAATGTTTGGTTACTTTTCATACATTACATGTTACTGACATTACACCACATTACACACCCCAGTTTTCCTGTGAATTCCAGTCACTTCATCAAGTTGTTGTTCCTCCATTACCATAATTTCCCAGAGTATGACACATATCCAAACATCTCAACATCTTACTAGAAGCCTTCGAGCTTATTTGCATAACAGCTGTCTAGACATAACAAAGCCGGCTCTATGCTTTCTTTAGGAATAACTGAACTTCAGGTCAGATAAACTTCTTGATGGACTTTATTACTTAATGGTCACCCCTAGAATATCCTGCTTACTACCTAGCTCCTCCAACACTCCACAGGCAGGTGGTAAACAGCTGTCCCCAGACAGAGGTATGGTGGTGGTGTGGGACCAGAAATCCCCATAAGGGAAAAGAGAGGAGAGCAAATGCACTGTGGACAGAAAGCAGTGGACTGATACAGTAAAACTGCATTTCCAGCAGCCAGCTAAGTGACCACATCTGGAGCGCCTCCCCAGCAGACTGAGCAAGATGGTGTGGGGAGTCCTGCTGCCAGCTACCGAATTCCAGCTGGGCAGTAGTGGAGCAGGGTTGTAAATGATCTTGGGACAGGAAATATTTTCTGGTATTAACTTATTTGCGTGAAGTTGTTGTTCACAGAATCACTGAGGGATATTAACACTTATTGGAGGGATGTCTACAGATTGCCCATCTGCCAGTAGAGCAGTGCGTGGGTTGACTAAGCTCTGAACAGAGAACATGCACAGAGCTTTCTGGTTTTCATTGCAGAGCTCAGTCCTCAGTGACTGCATGAGGAAGACTTTTTTAAGATAGTGTGAACATTGTCAATAACCAGGCAGATTACTCAGGATGTGGCTCCATTATGTCCTCAACTCTCTCTTCTTAATTTCTGTTGCCCATGTATGATTTACAATATTTCTACTAACAGCATCCTGTATTATATATTACATACACAACTGAAGCCTACCTAGTGGCATTGCTGAGATAAATATTCTGAAAATTTTGCTATCGGATGTTTTCCTCCTTAATTCATCAGTTCCTAGTTAATGGTCTTTCCGCACAGCATGACTTTCAGTGATATTACAAAGACCACACCTGTTTACACTTTCACTCTTTCACATCTCTGTGGCAAATTTTCTTTTGACTTAGAGTTTCTCTAGCCATACTGGCCACAGATGATTTGTTAACAGCATCAACATCCACATTTTCAGTTTTCCTGAGCAGTTTTGGAAGGCAGTCACGGAATTTTTCGAAGTAAGGTTTCCAGGAGTACATTTCCCTTGAAAGTAGTATTCTCTTAGAAAACAGCTCTTGATGGAACGATGCAATCAAAAAAAAATCTGCTTGGGTCCCCTCAATTTTTCAAACTCCTAAAAATTTTAGTAAGTCACATGATACTTAAAATCAGTTTCCAGCAACTATTTTGCTGTAGTGTGTAGCTTCCATTTTAAAAGTCAGTCACTTATTCAGATCTGTACACTCATTTAATTGCCTCCAAGCAGCAGCAGAAACTTCTAAGAATATGTGTTTCTTGATATTTCTGAAGAGAGAATGCAGAGTCTGGCCTTTGATCTAGATTACAGTAGTTTCAAAATAGAAGAATGAATAGAAAGTGCATTTGCTACGCAGGAGACAATAGATGTTAAGCCTTAAGCTTTGGCAAAAGAACAACAGGAAAAATGAGCTGTACATCATAAGACCAGTAGTTAATTAGAAAGCTTATTAAAGGCCAAGTTTTCCTGGCATTCCTATGTATATCAAGAGCAGCTGGCTGTTTGCCAGATATACACAGCATTGTAGTGAACGAAGATAACTGTAGTGGCTTCCTGCTGAAGTAGTTAATTTATTTTACCTGAAAATCTTTGATTTGTGCGGTAAGGTTAAAAATGAGAATAAACTGTTAAGTGAAACCTGATAGCAGACCAGAGCCTATGGACTGGATCCAAAACAGTATTTAAGCACCAATGTGGACTGTTTGGTGGAATGCAAGTGCAGAAGAACAAAACTGACCCATGTCCCCATGTCTTTGAGTTACCTATCCTGCATAGGGCTTGTAGTTTGCGACCTTACAGACCCCTAAGTAAAACAGTTTTACAGCCCTGAGCAGCTTAGCACTTAGCTTATACTAAAGCACAGACATTTAGTGTTTCTCAGTCTTTGTCCCTGTGGGAACCCGAGCCTACACATGTTCTCAGATCAGATCTAAGAGACACCAACAGGACTGGACTTACTATTGGACACAGTTGCACATCACTATATTTTAAATGACAGCTAACAACTTTTATGTCGCTGTGTTTGTTGCTTTTCTGGTTTCATTACAATGGTCCAGCAAAGCCTTTGCCCAAAAGTTTCAATTTCAAATTCCTCTGAAGGATGAAGATACTCAGAAGTGTATTTCTTAAGAGAGTGCCCTAAGCACCAGACTACAGCCTACAATGAAGGGATGCATGTGGCTGTGTGTGGAGGGAGTTGGGGCTCCTCCTGTTGCAGCCCATGTGCCAAAGGTTTCCATAGCCCAGACTCCAGTTAGCGCTTACACCACCTGGTGAAGGGACTTCATTTTTGGTTGCTGTTCCTCAGTCTACTTCTGTTATTTTACATTTAACAGCCTTTCAGTAAATTACGGAAACACTCTTGTATGCTTTGGGAACACAGGCTTTCTTGCTCTAAGCAGTGCACTCTAGTCAGCAGCTTCAGGTCATGATTTCTCTCCTTCTCACCACATGTATCTTGAATTACTTGCTAAATAGTGACATAGCTTTGGTGAGAGAGGTGGAAAGTTTCCTTAACACCTGGAACAGCTTACAGCCTACTGGTTAAGGACCTCTCCTGGGAGGTGGGTGATGTAGACCTAAAATCCCTCAAGCAGAGGAAGGAATTAAACATGACTTTCCAACTTCCTGCACAAGTGTTCTTGTTGCAGGTCTGTAAAAGGAGGGTGGGGTTGCAACATACTCAGGACCTCCAAATTCCTCCTTCCACGCTCAACCCTGGAAAGTGGGTGGAAGTTTATTAACGCCACAGCAACACAGAACAGACCATTTGGAGACAAACATTAGTAAAAATGAGATAGAAAGACTAAGGCTCATCCAAACAGAAAGGATTACCAGAATCACCCAAAGAGTGTGTGATGTCTGGAAGGCAAAATGAGTGCAAGATTGGAATCGACATACCTCAAAAGGTATACTGGAAACAAGGGCTAACTGGTGAAAAAAGTAATGAGGGAATGGTCTATTTTACCCTTCAGCTGATATTATGACACTTAAAAAGAGAGACTGTACATGCCAAAAATGGTGCAACACTGCTCTGGAGGAAGCCTGATGTGAAAACTCCTGCTCCTGAAAAAATGCTAGGTCTTGCAAATGTGGATGTCCAGGTAAGGGCACTGAGACAGGGCCTAGCCATCACTGCGAAGGAAAGAAGGACACCAGCTAGACCCACTGAGATACTGCTTTGCCCTCCCCAGCATATTTTGAGAGGAAAAAATGAAGTCTTGTTAACTTTTGGGAGGAACAGGAGTAATTATACCTGCCTCTTTTACCAAACCAAAGTAGCTTAACCTACAAACTGAGGTCACCTTTCTTTCAGGTTACTATGTTAAAGCCAGAAATCAGTCTGGGGTATTTGAATCTCAAACAAAGTGAATTGTCTTTCTGAACTCTAGGTCAGGAGAAATTCAAGAAGATTCAGTGTTTTGGTGATATACTGTTGGGGCCTCCTAACAAGAGTGGTTACTTAGATACGTTCTTACTCTCCCCTTGTATGACATAGGGACCGTAGGCATCTGTCATCCCAGGGCACTCTGCAGTGAAGCATTAGAAACAGAGTCTAAATTGGATTTAAACCTTTGTGATCTGAATAGACAAAGCAACAAAACTTCTTTTACTCCTAAAATATACAAGGAAAATACAGTGGCATTGCGTAAAACACCGATTATTAAAACAACAACAATAACAACAATAAAATGCACATAAAGCTTTTGGACTTGGCATGGGGAGGGAAAGGGCAAACAAAATTTCAGTTGTGAAAAAGGTGACTGGTGAACAGGGAAAGATGCTTTCCCTTTAACTTGCCAATCCCATAGGTCTTTTGCATGGGAACTCCACATAGTCTCTGTAGATAAGCATGAATCATATTACTCCTCCCACACAAATAATGCTCCACTTTATTTTCCCCTGGGACATTAACTAAATGTATTAAATCTACAACAAAAATGGTTAAAAACTGATAGAACTGATAGACATATCACATCATAACTTCTTCAAAGTAATAATAATAAACGTTAATGAAATATATTTTACTGACAATTGTTACGGTGACCTGCTTTACAGATTAAGAATTGTGAGGAGATGATAATATGTATATAAAAAAGAACAAGAGCCAAAGAAAGCACATGCTCCACTCAATGAAATAACCATCTATTGAGTTGAGGTAATCCAAAGCTTGCTGTTAAATTTCAACAGCACTGTCAGACTGACAGTTAAACTAAATCACACACATAAGATCCATGCAATTACTGCGTGGAAAAAGGCAGGACGGTGGCCTTTGGCTCCAGTGTGAACTTCTTGTTAGAGTCAGGCTTGGTGGTACTATCATGGATGATGCTAGCAAGCTCTTAGGAAAGTATTTGTTCTTGCTCTTGGTGCCTACATCTACTGTGAGAAATATCTCTCTTTTTTTTTTTTTAATTTTCACATGACTCAGAGTAGGAGGAAGGTGAAAGGAAGAGAACTGGATTTTGTCCAAATGCACTCAATAGTTTACTTGAAATTTAACTAAGGGTCACTAATGAAATAGACTGGATGAATTCTCAAAGATAATTAAAGAGCAGGCAAGATCTCAGAAAAGAACAGTCCGAGTTCAAGCACAGTTTGCAAGTCACAACTAATATGTTTTCGCGCTGTGACAAATAATCTGGCACATATTCGTTGCATTGATAAAAACCTGAAGACTGAAGATAACCTGCTTCCAGCTTCAGAGAACTGTTAATGAGAAGAACGTTTGAAGCAGATGAAATTTGCTGTTGACTTCGCTGACATGGAGAACAAAGTGAGCTAATATGTGGGGGAACAGGGCTTACAAGCTCTTCTTCCCTCCCACCACACAGCTGCACCTGTACCGCCAAGCATAGTGGGGTCTCACCTGGCCAGCAGATGATCGAGTCCTAGCATCTCCAAACTGTGGAGGATGCTCTGAAGATGCATGTGACCTAAGGATTAACAGCTGCTGTCAGGGACTCAACCACAAAGTGGTCCAACAGCAGGGGATCCATGTACTCTCTAATGCTGTCAAGGCCAAACCGCTTTAACAAGGACTCTCTTGGTATTTATTGTGGTCTAACCCGGCAGATGGCTCAGCACCGCACAGTTGTTTGTTCACACTCCGCCTTCTCAATGGGATGAGGGAAAGAATTGGGAAAAAAAAAAAAGTGGAATTTACAGGTTGAGATAAAACTGTTTACTAAGATAGAAGAAAAGGAAAATTATAATAGTAATGACTATATATACATATATATGTGAAAGTATATGACAAGTGATGCACAAGCAAATGCTCACCATCCCCTAAATGATGCCCAGCTAGCCCCTCGAGCAGCGGAAGAGAGAGAAACATCAACTCCCAATCCCTTCAAAACTCCTTCAGCATGATATCATACGGAATGGAACATCCCTTTGGCCAGTTTAAGTCAGCTGTCCTAATTCTGTTCCCTCCCAGCTCCCTGGGCCCTTCACTGAGAATGGCCTTGGCTCTCTACAACACTGCTTAGCAGCAATTATAAACGTCGATGTGTTATCAACATTGTTTTTCTCCTAGAACCAAAACATAGCATCACACCAGACACTCTGAAGAAAGCAATTCCGTCCCAGCTGAAACTAAGATACCTTTCTATTACATCTTGGTACTGATGAGTCAGGCCCCTCTCATACTTGATACAGGCCACACCGAGTCAAAGCAACAGACTGAGAACACCGGGAAAACTAGATTTGGGGAATTTAGAGTAGTCGCAATGGAACTCAGCTGAGTTTCTGCAATATTTAGTAATAGATAATTTCTGTGTTCATTGATGTTTGTAGGTGTAACAGCTACCATGTTATGGGATTCACTGTAGCTAAGGGATAGAGTTATGCTGTCCTTGCCCCTGCTGACAGCAAAATAGAGCATGAAGACAGTTTTAACACCGTCATCTGTATCACCCCAAATGGAACTCAGGTTCATATTTATTTACTGTTTATTATGCTCTGCAGCACAATTGCTTTGAAACACTTGCCAAATTAAATACATATTTTGACCAAAGGTGAATAGATGTTTTTAAATCAGAATCAGTAAATCTCCTTCTAAAAATCTCCTTGCATGGGAAATATTTCCAGCATGAATGATGATGATACTGATTTTACAATAAGAGAGAACTGCCAGCATCCTTAGTTTATCAATGGTCATTAATTTATCTTGAAACAAGTAATGACAATAGAAGAGGAGGAAGTGGTGGTGCTGAACTGTGAGCAAGCATCTTTTCATGTCAAAATAACATCCGAGTCAATGTCACTCCAGAATATAATTATTACTTTAGAGCCTCGTATGGCAACAGGCATGTGTAGCTGAGATTCTGGCTCCACGTAAACAGTTACATACAGCTGAGGACATGTGTTCGGCTGACAAATGATGTGCAAATATTATTCTGTTGACGCAGAGACACAAAGTTCGAGGTGGCCTCAGTTAGTAAACAAAGACGGAAAATGTACCTCACACATTTACTCCGTGCCTCAAAAACAAGCCATTTAGCGGAAGACATCTGGATATTCAAAAATTAGCATGCCGGTATTCAGAGCCCATCAAAACAGGCAGCCATGGCTCGGCGTCTCGTAGCTAAGCAACGCGCTTCATACATTCAAAACACAGTTGTAAAAGAGGGATCCTCCTGCCAACTGCTGCCACTCTCATTCAAAAGCTAAACTGGAAAAAATCTTGCTCCAGCTCAAAGTGGGGCTGTTTTCTGCAGGAAACATCTCCGCTCCTTTTTCATTCTTTAACCCTTTTTTATGTTTACATTCCAAGATGAGCAAACAGATTCGTGTTGACATTCTGACTGTAAGCATATTAAAAATCGTGTGGATTCCCTGCAAAGAACATCATAAACACATGTAGCAAGAAACTACAGTCCTGTCCTTACTGAGCCAAATACTGACATACAATGCCAAACAATGCGCCTGTGCACGCAGCCAGTCATCAGAACAGATTATGTTAGTCCGAAATGCTCTGCTGCACACATTACATGTAAACCAGGAAAACTGAGGCCTATGCCTTTCTTTTTCAAAGTACTTACATCCCTAAGTAACAATGCAAACAATATTTGCATCTTAAGAGCCAAAGGAGAGAGGGGGAATGGTGACACCAGTAACCCTGCCCATGGAAGATGTGTTACTCAGTAGTAATTCAAAGCAGGTTACTGATTAGCACTCTTGTTCTGGCATGAGGGCATCCATGCAAAAATCATGGATAAGCATCTGTGAAGCAAGTGCACTTTAAAGCTACATCCTACCTTAATCCAAAGGAGTTCAATCATTAAGCCAGGACTCACAGCCTGCCACCGTAAGAGTTTCTAAACCACAATAAATCCCAAGGAAATAAATGGGAATTCTGGCAGAGACACACACCCTCTAGTGAAAGAGTGATGGATTCTGGCCCAAGCTTAACCAATAAGCCATTGGAATGGATGTTTATAGCAAAAAGCAAGAACACTATGACCCACCCTAGGTAGCCTGCTTTCGTTCAGATTGTAATGATGAAAAAACGAAAGCTTGCAAATTGGAATGATGGGTTTTAAACTGCTAAGAAAGGCTCCAATTGCACAAGGGACGCCTGACCGACACAGAACCTAATGTTTCAACTATTTACAGCTATAAAAGCAAGCCAGGCACTTTTTTTCCCCCTTCTGGAGCAACTCCTTCCACAAACCATCCAAAGCATCCTTTTTGGCAGGCTCCAGTGATGTAGAAAAGCAGGAGTACTCGAACCAACGGAAAAGTCATGCCGTTATTTTTTTCATACTTGGGGAAGAAAAAAATTAAAAAAGAAAACACCAAACCCAGACCGCTGAGGGCAGAGTCTTACAGAAGAACTTCATTGCATAAACTCTACCACATGTCTACTACAGCAATGTCCCTTAACGACCTCTGGCGATGCAATTCATTAGCAAGCGGGCAGAGAGCGAGGCGCAGCTCCGTGTGGCTCAGGCTGGTGGGTTCTGACCCATGGCTGGTTGGGACACTCATGTCTCACTGAGAAGCAGGACGCTGCATCCCCTCATCACCAGCCCAGCTCACTCCACTTCTGCAGCGCTGTTTGCCTGTGGTTTCCATTCGTGCCCTACCCTTGAACCACAGAGCAGCGGCCAGCTTCCAGCGCAGCAGAGCTCGCCTGTCGTGCTGGAAATAGCCTTTCTACCCACTCAATGAGGAAGTCTCATGTGTCTTTACGGTGCCCTGCATGGGTTTGCTAGGAGCTGAGCAGGTTCACTGGGGGACCGATATAGGCTGGGGAATGGTCAGCTCATGGAGCAGATCTCTCCCTGAGAGGGGCTGTGTGTGACGAGCTCAGTGGGAGAGGACAAAACGTCACCTCCCAAGGGGGAACAAGGAGGATGGCCTCAGATCCAACACACCACCGCCTCTCTGCCCTGGCAGCAGTCGCAGCACTGTGCTGAAGTGGATGGGACACACACCAACACATACACGACACGTTGGGTTTCCAGCCCTGCTTCTGACCCCAGCAGCAGCACACCTGGGTGCTGGTCCCCGGGCCGCAGCATGACCCACCCACGGGGACAAGAACATGGGCAAGCAGCAGCCACCAGGCCAAGCGTGTGCTGGACAGCGGCTGCATCACCATCACCCCGTGAGGTGCCACGCACGGGACGCCGGGCCCCGGTTGATGCCTACCTCACGGGTGAAGAGGATGGCGGCGTCGTAGTGCTCGTCGTGGTCGTCGTCGAGACGGTTGTGCTGGTGCTGCCACTTGCAGAAGTTCTTGAGGGTGGTGGCGGCATTGCGGTTGACCTCCAGCCCTTTCTCCTTCTCGCCCAGGACCACCACCTTCACCACGGCCAGCCGCACGTGGTTCTCCAGGCTGGCGTGCGCGTAGAGCCGCGAGGCGATGGAGGCCAAGGTGAGCAGGTAGTGCTGCAGCCCCTTCCCGTATTTGCGCGCCATGGACGCGTCGGCCACCAGCAGCAGCTCCACCTGCCGGGCCCGCGACACCGAGCGACGCCGCCGCCGCCTCCGCCGCCCGCTCTCAGGCACCGCCGCCGTGCCGGCCGGGCCGCGGGTCTCGCAGCTGGGACGGGCCGGCAGCGTCTCGAAGCTGAAGCGCTCCCTGCGGAAGAAGTGCGGGGCTCGGGCCGGACCCTCGCCGTAGATCCGCGGGCCGCCCTTCTCCTCCTCGTCCTCCTCCTCCCCGCCACGCCGCGCCGGCCTCACGGTGTAGCGGGAGCGCCCGACGGCGAAGAAGCCGTCGAGGCCGCCGCAGAGGTTGAAGACGGCCAAGGAGCGCGGGCTGCCGTCCACCGTGCCGCGGTAGTAGCAGCGCGGCGGCCCGCCGTTCCGCGGCGCCCCCAGCGCCTCGTCGCGCTCCAGGTCGAGGAGGAAACGACGGCCGCCGGCGTAGAGCACGAAACCCGCCCTGCCGCCCCCCGCGTAGGTCGGATCGAGGCGCCGCACGACGCCGCTGGCCCCGCGGGGCGGCCCCGGGGGAGGGCCGGGCCGGGGCGGCGGCGGCGTTGGGGCGGCCCCGGGGGGCGGCGGCGGAGCTCCGGCGGCGGCAGGTGGCGGCGGCTGGGCCGGGGCGAGGGGCAGGAGGGCGGCCAGCAGCAGGGAGAGCGGCGCGGGGAGCATGCCCCCGGGAGCAGGGATGAGCGGCGGTGATGGTCACAGCGGGCGGGGAGCGGGGGGGAAGGAGCCGGGCGGCGGAGTGCAGAGGAGAAGGAGAGAAGGGAGAAGGTGAGGGAAAAAAACAACGAAGTAGAAGAAAGTTCTGCCTCCCGAGCGCGAGTCAAGTGTGAGCGGGAGAGGGAAGGATGTCAACAAAAGCCGCTCGCGTGTGAACTTTGTGTTTCTCTGCAGGGAAGAGCCAGGAGCACATGGAAGGAGAGAGAGAGGCGAAAATCCCAAATCCCCGCTGCTGGGGAGGCGGAGGGGGGGGAGAGGAGAAGGAGGAGAGAGGCTCGGAGCCGGCGTGCAGAGAAGTTTGAGCGCTTCCCGCTCCTCTTGCACTTCTCTGCTGGAGTCAGCGGCTCATCCCCATCAGCGGCAGCAGCGGGACGAGGGCAGCTCTGCTGCGGCTCCGCGCTCCCCTGCTCCGGCGGCTCCTTCCTTCCTCTGCCCCCTTCGGTTTGGAAGAGAAGAAGGAGAAGGGGAGTGGAGAAATTCAGGCACCAAACACCGCTTCGATCGTCTCCGGTGAGATGATGGTTAAAAAGAAGGGAAAAAAAAAAAAAAAGGAAAAAAAAAAAGCCGAAGAAGTGGAAAACGTCCCGGATTTTGGTGCGAGCCCCCTCCTCCCCTTCTCCTTTCTGTTGTTGTTGTTGTTATCCCCAGTCTGCCGATGTGAACAAGAGGAGAAGGGAGAGAAATGTGAAGATGAGAGGAGGTGGAACAATGAATTTATAGCGGAATGCCATCCTGCAATGGCAATTTCAACAATTCGTCACTGCAGGCTGCCTCTTAAAGGGAGAGCTTCAAAACCACCACTCCCACACTTCCTTCTCATTTAATCAGACAGAGAAACTTGAGGGGCGGGGGGAGGAGAAAGGAGAGAGAGGGAGCGAGGGAGAGGGAGGCAGGAGGGAGGAAGCCGGGGAGGGGAGAGACCGGCAGAAAATGTTTGTGTCTGAAAAACACCACGTTTCCTTTGGATCACTTAAAGCCGCAGAGCCGCACGGTGTGTGATACTTCGCGAGCGATCACCTCGCGTCCTGCCAAGTTCCCCCTCCTCTGCAGCCCGGGCTGGGAGCGCCGGGACTCGGAGGGGAGGGAGCGTCCCGCAGCGCTCCGGGAGAGCCCCGGCCCCGTGCTGCCCCGCGCTGCCCGCGGGCTCGGCCCCCACCCTGGGGCAGCGGCGGCGGCACCAGCCTTCCTCCCTTTGTCCCCGCGGCCCGCAGCGCCAGCCTGTCATTAAGGGCCGGCAAGCTGTCATCTCGCTGCGGCGGGCTGCCATTACCCCGAGCCCCCGAGGAGTAGGAGGAGGGAGGGCGGGGAAGAGTTAATGCTCTCTGTGACCTTACGAGTGATTTCAGATGCTCAGCTCACCCCCCGCTGACCGACACGCGCACCCACGCCCTCGGTCCCCTCTCGTTCCTTCCGCATCCCCGCGCCCGACGGGGGACACCGCAAAGGGCAGACGTCCGGGTGCACTTTGTCGTCGGCTCTTCCCGCGCTGACACCGCCCGCAGGCAGAGGGGACAGCGCAGAAATCCTGCAGAAATCCCCGTTGTTTCCTTTCCGTGTGCCTTTGAGTCTCGCGGTGACGGGTGCCCGGAGCAGGTGCTCTCTGGCTGCAGGACGCACGCAGGGATGCGGCTTCCTCTCCTCCTCCCAGCCGCTATCAGCACCGCAGCCCTCCGCGGGACGCGCGGGGTGATGCGCGCACCGGCACCGCGCTGAGTGGGACAGCGGTGCTGCGCTGCGCAGAGAACAGCTCGGAGGGAGAAGGTCGGAGGCTGCTCTCAGAGTCCAACGCGCTTCTGTAAAGAACGGGTTAACTCACGCCACGAGCGCTTCACAAATTAATATTCCCGGGTAAATTACGCATTAACATATGCCCGATCTGTAATTAGATCGCCCTGAGGTTATGCTTATGAAATATTTAACGCACCGAAGGTTTGCAGGTGTTCTTTATTCTTTTTTTTTTTTCCCCCATTTTTTTTTCCGGAAACAGGGAGACATGCAAACAAAAGTTCATTGCTCAGACTCCTGGTGCTTGTTTTTCTGCACTTCAGCATTTTGCCATCACCAAAAATTCTTCACTGAAGTCAGTAAATCCCAAAATTCAGTCCTATACCTGGGAGGTCACTTGACGTTTTTTGGGCATCAATCCAGGACTCTTCAACATTTTTCAAATTTAAATATTTTCTTGGTCATTTTAAAGTAGTTATAAAGTTAAAACAGTTGATTTTTCTGTTTTAAAAGGGAGTGAGAGAAGAGTAAGGTGTGTTGTGATGAAAAGAAGAACCTGTAATTCATCTCTCACTTTTTCTTGGATGGCTTTTACTTTTCGTTTGAGCCTCATGGATATCTCTTCAGCAATAACAATATTTTTATTGACTTCAATGAGACCTGATCAAACCCTGGATTCACATATATGTCTGCATCCAAACTCCCAAATGCCTTTGAGAGTTGTGCTAAGGATGAGATCTGGGATAAGGAATGTAGTTTGGATAGCAACCTCAGAAACTCTCATTAAAAAAGCGTTAGTTTGTCCATGAATAGGCATATAGCACACAAGGGGCCGGTGTAATGTTCTCCTCTACTACGGCATAATTCCAAATGTCCAGCTAGATAGCCTAGGAAAAAGAGAAATGCTTAGAAGGGTCAGTGGTCATTGAATGGTGCACCTCACTGCTTACCTATTGTCTTGTTCTTGATTTCCCAAATGAGACAAAAAAAAAGCTGGCTAAGTTTCCACAGTGCTGCGTTTCACTAAGCAAGGATCTAGGCTTTCCAGGAAGATGCAAATTAACCTGTGCAGATTACCCCGTGGATTATGAAGTCTTTCCTGTATAGATTTCAAAACTGTAGTAACTCATTAGCACAAGAGTGGAAAGTTAGGTCGATCATGCCTCATCTAACAAGAGGAAACCTCTTCTAGTTTGAGAATCTTGACGGATAAATCACTTAAACGAGTTGTCTTCTTTTTCCTCCCAAGTTTGCCCTCTTAGACCCTTTTTACAGTTACAGCATTCTCTTTAAACAAGAAAGCCTGTTAGCATGTCCCAAGTTGTGGATGGCACTAAATCCTTGTCAAACAGTTCTGACCTGGAAATCACAAATCTGACCTCTCCCAACTGAGAGATAGAGAGCCACAAATCCTCAATTATCTTTGAGACACAACACGAGTTTTGTGCACTTTGGACCAAATTCAATCCTGATGTAAAAAGATGCAGTCCCCTTGAGTCTCCAGAGCTGCAAGCTGCTCCCATTAAGGCTGCACTTCAGCCCTTGGTTTTGTCCATGAGACTTAACTCTTAATTAAGCTTAACTCTTAGTCCTGGAGAATTAATTTCTCTTCAGGATTTGTTGTTTGAGTGTTAAGAATGCCTGAAGTTTCTGTGTAATTGCACAGTGAGATGAACTGCTTTGGGACATACTAGTATTTTCTTTCTATAAAATTATAGGAAGATTGAATCAAACAAAAGAAATCCACCAGCTAAGTACATTCTAAATTGGCATAAAGAACACAGCATTGGATAAGCTTGTGATCAACACAAGCCAAAGGGTGGGAACTGGACACAGATTTTGGCAAATTCTTGTCCAGGAATCTACCTGTTGCAACATGCTTCCTAACATGGGGCAGCTCGGTCTCTCCTGAGAATAGAAAGCCTCTGTTTACTGTATTGGACATTTTCTGTCCCATTCAGCAGTATCAAGCTCACTTGCAAGAGGAAGCTGTTCAAATCTTTATCTCCCACAAATCTATCAGTGATATTTCACCACCTTTCAAATCTACCATGGTTACTTGGTCTTGTCAGGATTTTTAGCAATCCAGTCATTATGATTATAATGTTCAAGTCTATTAGTTTTAGAGATTTCCTATGGTGATGCATTAAAACCACTGAATACATTTATTTCTTAACTGCTTATTATTAAATTAAATACTCATTATAAATCATTTTGCAAATAACATTTAAAAATAAATATTTTTGGTTAATTTTCTGGAAAAGTCTAGATATGCCAGTTTTTGGATTAAGCTGTACAGCCTTAGACTCCCACCCTAGAAAAACAGCTTAGTTAACACTGTCTCTTACTTTGGACTGTGTGTATTTATGTGGGTTAAACGCCCTTGGAAACCCATTTAGGATAAGACATCCTGGTAGTTGTTTTGACTGAGTCTATCTCTTGCTTTTTTGACATTTATGTAGGTTTGTGGTTGATAAGTGAGCCAACATCACCATTACTGGTGTATCCTTCCTGCTAGTCTTACCAGTCTTACTCAGTCGAGAACTGAGTGGTTCTGGACACTGAGCTAACTTCTTCATCTGTCTCAAAACGGATGTGACAACGGCAAAGGCAGTAGTGAGAAGCTTCCTCCTGGCTGCACATTCTCTCATTTTCAGGGCTGCCATTTCCTCTAACCAGATTACCTTTTCTATGGAGCTCGGTTCCAAGTTTTTGTAAACCCTAAATTATTTATTTAAGCATCAAAGAATGCATAACTCAGAAAACCCAAACAATTAACAAGCATTTTAATTATGAAAATACATAGTGAAGACAGACTGGGAGGAGAGCAGCTGCTCACTGAGAGCATCCCTGTGGAGAAGGACTTGGAGGTTCTGGTGGATGAAAAGCTTGACACAAGCCAGCAGTGTTCACTTGCAGCTTGGAAAGCCAACTGCATCCTGGACTGTATAACAAGAGCAGTGGCCAGTAGAGCAGGGATGTAATTGTCCACTCTCTGCTCTCCTCTCATGAGACCCCACCTGGAGTATGGTGTTGTGTTCTGGGGCCCCCAGCACAAGAAGGATGTGGAGCTGTTGGAGCAGGTCCAGAGGAGGGCACAAAGATTATCAGAGGGCTGGAGCACCTCTCCTGTGAAGACAGGCTTAGGGAGCTGGGCTTATTTGGCTTGGAGAAGAGATGGCTACAGGGAGATCTCACTGTGGCCTTCCAGTACTTGAGGGGAGCTTACAGGCAGGGGAGGGACCGACTTTGTACATGGATAGATAGGGATAGGACAAGGGGGAATGGCTTTAAACTAAAAGAAGGAAAATTTAGGTTCGATGTTAGGAGAAAATTCTTTCCTCAGAGAGCAGTGAGGTGTTGGCACACGTTGCCCAGAGAAGCTGTGGTGCCCCATCCCTGGAGGTGCTCAAGGCCAGGTTGGATGGGGCCCTGGGCAGCCTGAGCCGGTGGGGGGCAGCCCTGCCCATGGCAGCAGGTTGGGGCTGGGTGAGCTTTGAGATCCCTTCCAACCCAAACCATTCTATGATTCTGTGATTCTACGATTCTATGATTCTATGAAAAGACACAGACTGGTGTTCTCAGGTGAGCTCCTGAGTGGCATTATCCTGATTATACCTTCATGCCCTTGACAAACAATGACTGCTTATGACCACCAACTGTGGTTGCTTTAACTGGTCAGTTTTACAGTAAAAATGTCTTCAGTTACAATAAAATAATGAACTTAAAGTAGTTGTATTTGGTAAGAAATGTCTTTTTTTTTTTTTTTTTTTTTTTTTTTTTTTTTTTTTTTTTTTGGTGTGAAGCAGTGTTGCTTTAAGGCAAAATGTTTTACTTGCTTCTTTATGGTCAATGACATCTTCAACTACAGCCATGTGGGAGTGAAGGAGACGCCTTTGGCTTGGGGTTTGTGTTTTTGTAAGTGGCATGTGTAAGTAATGTATCAAGTGCATAACAGTTCCAGCAGGCTGAAAACTTTACATTTGACATCAGCTTCATTCTTCTATAAGGACTAAGGAGGCAGCCTCAAGGGGTGTTAAAACTGGGTTGGGCGCACTTCAAATAGTGGTATTGTTTCAGTGTAACAACCCAAGAATATTGTGAATTCGTGGGTACAGTATCAACTCAAAAAAAAACCCAAAAAACTAACTGGGGTCTGGCTAGAAATCAAATTGTCCAGTTATCCACGTATGAGGGAGGAAAAGAAGGAGCTGGTGAGATTTCTGTAAGATTAATCATATATAAAAATGTATCACATAACAAAAGTATATCTCTTGCCTTCTTGAAGGATCCAGAGGAGGGGCACGTTTGCTGATCAAAAGAAGCTGTGAGAATGTCCAGTCAGGAGGAGAAGACACAAAAGACAAATTATATTTCCTCAGTGGAATGGGGTCCCTCACCTTCCTACAACTGATGCAAGATATGAACTCACATAAACCATAACATAAATGAATAATTGTGACCATTGAACCTACCATGAATTTTGTTTAAAACACATGTTGGGTGGAGGTAGCGTTCTGCAGGAGGTATCAGATGTTAGTATAGTATCAGACTATCCTTTTTTTTTTTTCTTTTCCTGAACAGCAGCAAAATAATCAGAAAAAGGGTAAGATGTTAAACTTTCCTTATAAAAAAGTGACACTTGCTATATAAAAAAACACATTTTAAGAGTGCAAGATATGCACATGATGTATTCTACAGCTGTTCCTTCAGAAGACTAGAAGGCCTGAAAAAGTCTGGAGTCTAGTTCATATGAAGAGCAGCAGACATTTAATTAATGTCAGACCTAGAATTTTACAGCCAATATGTGGTCTCTGAACATCTCTGCTCTAGTTAGCAGAACATCTGTAGTAGAAAAACAGAACTTAAATAAATCTGAGTATACTCATACCCCTCTAAGCCTTACCTCTTTTTATCATTATTTCTTTAAATATTTTCCCAAAGATTTGTATGTTCAGCTTCTCCCTGTCCTCTCTGCTTTAATGAGCTGTATCTAAACAAAACTCAATTCAGTATCAATTTAGCAGGCGAATAACCACCTCCCTCCCCCTCTACCCAAATCTTACTCATTCTTTTTTTTTTTTGTGCATAGGCTGTATATATACTCTTGCATGTGTCCCATCTGAAATACTGAGGCAGTTATAATAAAATGAATGTCTGAAATGAGGGATTTTTTTATTTTAAATGTATACATCATTTTAATATATTTTTAAAATATATATATTTTTAAAAATAAGCATTAATCAAGTTCTCAGTTAATGCAGATTGGGATAGTTCCATGTGGGCAAACTGTTAGAGGCACAGCTTTATGAATTCACACACCTATAAATGATATTCCAGTACTGTAGGTGGAATATCTTTTTTCCATGTCATCTGAGGCATAAACCAGAAAATGTACTTACCTAGACTTCAAAGTTAAAACTGAAAGAGAGATTAAAGAGAAATTTAAAACAAACATTCAATTGCCAGATCTCACCTGGCATTAATACACACACGGCACCACTTAAGATATCAAGTTCAGGTTGCCGTGTGCACAGATTTTTCCATCTAAATCCTGGTTGCCCCGAACATGGGGAGAGAATTTTTGCAGGTCCTCTGAAGCAGGAGTTGTTGGGAACACTGTCAGGTGGCACCACTGCCTGCTGCAGATCTTCCTGTTACTTGTCCTCACTCAAAATTCAGCCTCTGCCGCAATAGGGAAAGTTGGAGAGCCTGCTTCCTCTCCCACAGACATGTTTGTAACAGCAACTCAGCTTTGTTTTGCCCTTTGTTGAGAAGGCACAAGAAGGTGCGTGTGGTGCTTCTGCAGTAGGGTCGTGAACATGCTTTTACTCTCCCACTCATTTCCACTTACTATGCTTTGATGCACACTAAGTAGAGCACATAAATGGGATCTCTTTGGGATAAAACTAAACCAGAATATATGCTCTGCTGGGTGTGCAAGGTGCAGAACTGTGCTAGATCCAGCCTAGAGTTCACCTATTCTCCTGTTCTGCACTGCTCCTGCTCCAACTGCACTCCTTGCTAAAGCAAACGGTCATACTGCTACTGCTGAGGAGCACCAGGACACAAACAAGCTGCAGTGTCCATCAAATGCTACACAATATCCCTTTTCTGATCAAATATTTTAGACACTTCTGCAGGCTTAGACACTTTACAAAGAAATTATAAGGGAACACAGTTGTAAGACAGGAAAGTTGTTTTTTGAATATATTTTACAGTCTTTAATGGTGAAAAGCATACATTTTATTGATTTGCACATATCCTGTAATGCCCATACTTCCGTCAAAAGGGCCAGGAGGTCCATGTAACATTTAAATGCTTTGTTCGGCTTATTTTGAGGGCTTAGATGGGTCTCAAGAGGTGCCTAAGGCTTATAGTGGCCTTGGGCACAAGGGCACAGTTCACCCTGAAAGAAGAGACCTAACATAAGTCTCATCACAGCTGCAATATTCATTTCTGGAATGCACCCAGCAGGTCTTATCCAAGCCACTACAGACAGGCAGTTTGAGTTTTTCCAGTTCCTAATGATTACACAGTATCCTGGAGTCAGTTGGACAACTTCCACTGAGAGTGAAACTCTTTGTATTTAATATCCCCCTAAAATAAAAGTGGTATAAGAGAAGGGCCTCAATCTTTTTCTTCTTTTATTGCTTGTGTTGAAAAGGGTTAGCCCACAGGGGTTGGAGCACTGGGCAAAACTACAAAATATGCAGTACATCCTGTCACACCAAAGTGGGCAGATCTCCTCCAGTAGCAACCGGACTGGTACAATGGAAGACTTTGTCTAGTTTTCCTACCCGTACAGTACTATAGCATGCATGATATTTCATTATGGTTTCCATTTCAGGAAGTGAAATGGTGGAAATCCCTAAGTATCATGACTCCATTTTCACCGCTGCTCCAGGGGGATTGGGGGTGGGGTGTAAAAGGAGTGGGCAAATCTCACTGGAGCTGTTATACATGATACTGTAATGTACAGCAGGAAATTATTTCCCACTCCACTGGACACCCAGAATATCATCAAATATGACTCTTGACAACCTTCAGTTGCTATGCTGCAAAGAAATTTTCAGAAAAATAAACAAATGATGCACCCAGAAGATATCTCATATAGGCAAAGCAAGGAATAACTTAATCTTAAGTTGGTCAACAAGTCCTAGCAACAAGTCCTATCAAAATCCATGCATCATAAACTCCAGCAAGAGAAAAATCAGAGCAGCTCCACTAGACAACAACCATACCTTCACTATGCATCATTCTACAAAATGTCATTCTACCTCAACTGATGTGGAACAGATTTACAAAGCAGTGTGCAAAAGACATGCACCCATGAAGGCAACTTACCTTTAAACACAATATAAAAACCAGGATGTTAGAGCAAGGGCAACTCAGATCTCTGCTCTCATATTTAATCTGAGTTACAGAAAGCTTCAAGGCTGTTTCCCAAGTTACCTACCCTCTCTCAGAATCCTTCTGCATCTCTGCTCCCCGTCTGCTATTTTCAGATTTTTTTTTCTCCCAAGAGAACATTTTGAAATGTGCATGTCATGGTCCAGATCATAACCACACCAGGGAGCCTCCTTTCCTCCTTGACATTTGCTAGGTTTTATATTCTCCAATATGAACTGAAAAATCTATGTAATCAAGCCCTTGCCAGTGAACAGCATGACTTTCTATGGTTCATAAAACTTACCCATCCCCTGTGTAGGAAAACCATTCTCCCACAGATCAGGAGCTCACTACTTCAAAACACAGAAACCATATGGTGACGTGTGTAAAAAGAAAACAATAACTAAACAAAGTAAGAAACAAAACAAACCTTCTTCTCCTATCCATTACCCTTCCCAACAAAACCCCACCTTTTTCATCCAGGAGAACTGACCAGTGCAATCACCATAAGGTTCAGGTTGCTGTTGTGCAAGGAAGGCTCTGTTAGCACCATGTTTGTCTTTGGCATCTGTACGTCATCCTGTCGTCAGCTTTGCCACCTTCCAATGTGGTCAGTCTGTTACATTCCAGGCAGTGAGAGGGCAGAAGGACATTAAGGGTTGCTTTGTGCATGGACATCTTCCCCTGCTGTGACTGGGAAGGTCTTAAAACTGAGACTTCAGGTGTACATGCAGGAGTGTGCAGACATAGTCTGGAGTCAGCATATGTTTGGGCTTCAGAGGAGCCACATGCTCACACCCAAAATAGTCAACTTGATCCGCTGCGTAATGATGCCATTGGACTTCTCTGATTTTGTTCCTAACTGGAACAGATTTTTTTCTAGGATTTCTAGCCATGATTTTAATATTTCTAGGGAAGAGATGACAGCCTTTGGTAATAAGGTTAATAAGTAACCTTAACTGTTTAAAAATCACAGCTTTTAGTCTGAATTCATTTAGCTGCCGTGCCCAGCCATTACACTTCGTTAATCTTTTGCCTGCTAGTCTGAAGAATCTGCTACCTTTTCTCCTACTTAGAAAAACTACAAATAACAGACACGTGACTCTAACCTTTTTTTGGGGGGAGGCTAAGAGGCAATAAAAAACTTGTGCCTATGTAAACATCTATTTTTCAAGGCTGTAGTCATTCTCAAGGTCCTTCTCTTAGCCTCTTTCAGTTCAGCAAAATCCTCTCTAAGTTGTGGCTATTGTATTTGGGTATGGCAATGCTGTTCACACCAGTGTAAGATAGGCATACAACTTAGCATGCTGTAATTCTGTTGAGAAGAGCATTGCACTGGGAGCACACATTAGCTTTTAACTACCACAGCCTCTTCCTCTCTTTAGAGCTTCTTCAGAATCTCTGCTTCTCTGGAGAGCACGTTCCTCTCCTAAGGTCAGGGCTCACCTTCTTTGTGTCCAGATGTATTGCTTTGTTCAGTACTTATTCTTCAGGATCCTGAATTCATGTCAGTAACCAGCCTGTTCTAAAGCTCCTGAACTTATTTTATGACTCGATGTTTATTTCTAGGTCACTGATAAATATACTAAATTTAATTTTGCTAAGAACAATTGACTTTGGTATGCAGCAGCAAAGTCTTGCTTGATAATGAGCTCTTCTTTACAATCACACGCTGAGGTCTATCAGTTTTCAGCAGTCAACATTTGCTGCATATTTTCTATGCGTAGGCATATCTACATGAACCACCCTGAGCGACTACTCTGTTACAAGGCTGATTAATAGGTATCTGTCTTGTAGTGATTTTCTTCTTCTTTTTGTCTGTCTGCTGAAGTGTTAGTGATTCAGGCCCATGGCTGCTGTTTTGAATATTGCTGCTGGGGTCCCACTGGGCAAAGTCAGGCTTCCTGAGTGGCATTGACAGCGATGTGACCTCATCCATCTCTCTCATTACGTGCTTCTACTGATAGGGTTCGAATAGAACCTCTCTCCCTCCTATACCTCTCAGAGACAACAGAAGAACCCATCCTTTCCTTTCTCTGTCTTCTGAAGAACTCCTGGTAATTTCTCATTGCAGGTTTTTCTTCTCTTAGAAGGTCTGTCTATACTGTTGTGTGAGCTTCAGTTCATCATTCCATTCATCTGCTGAACTCAGGCCAATTAGTAGTGAGGAGCAATATGGCCATCTCACTTCTGTTACGTTTTAAGAATTAAGGGGAAAAACATTTGGTGGTATGAAAGTAGAAGGAAAATTTGCATATTCTCAATAAAAAGCCTTAATTCATATTGTTGCCTATACTGCGTTTTCCATTTCTACTTTCCCTTGAGGAGTAAAGACTGAGGCTCTATATTCATTTTTTTAAATCTGTATGTTTATTAACATTGATACAGAGAAGTCTGCATTAAAACTGGCCAGGGAATTATGATGCAACAGAGTCTTGCTCCCAGTTTGCACCTGAGGAAATTAACAACTGCATAAAAATGACATATCAGACTGTCTGTTCTCTGCTGTATAGCCCTTGTAGGCCTCTCTCCTCTCTCATTTGGCTAAACCTGTTTTAACAAGCACCCAGAACAACTCAGCTCAGTTGTTCTTGCTGTTCTGTCCCTGTAAACCCAAAGTGTCTCCTTCATATATTTCTCCTGAAGCAGTGACATGCATGTAGCAGAGGCAAAATTCCAAAACAAAGTAAGCAGACACTGTTGGTCCATGAAAGCCACATGAAGTTGGAGCTCTGATGGCTTTCATTATGTTGTGGTGTGAGCACTCTCTATTCACATGGCCCAATGGACTTTAGTAAGCTCTTTTGTGTTTCAGACTATCTGCAGACTTGAAGGCACAGTGTGTGCATGTTTGTGTGGCTGTACATGGTGCACACAATTTTATTCTTCAGTGTTGGAAAGCAAATATTTCTCATTTTCCAACCTCTGTAGTTACACTTTGTTGGGATAGCAGGGAAACACTAGAAGAGATATTGGTCAATAGCTCTTATAGTAAAAGTTAGTAATGTTTCCCAGTAGAAAATGTTGTGGGAAAGACATGAATTCCTTTCAAGTTCTGAATCAGATTTCCAATCCTTTCCTCAGACCTGGGGAATTCCAAAAAGAAGGGTTTTCATACTAAAACCAAAACTATCTATATTGTAAATGGAACTGTCAAACTGCTGTTTTTACAATGTGTGATTCAGAGAACTCAGCCACCCACATGCTAGCTGTAACCACAAGAGGCAACACTTCAGAGCATCCTATCTGAGAATCCATCTATACGGACATTACAGACAGACCTGAGGCTCCTTTTCTTCTGCTCTAAGCTTCTTGGACATATGCCAACTCAAATTTAGGAGTTCTGCAGACATGTTAGCTCAGTTTTGTGCTTGAGCTAATATCAAAGCTTTTTCAGTCATCTGGGTTGAGAAGATGCCTTGTAGGTAAACCTCAGTCATCAGGTGATACAGAGGCATGTTGCCTCCATGGATGTCAGAGGAATTTTACCTCAGAAGAAAAACATGTAAGGGAGTATGTGTTTCTCTACTTTCTGCTATGCATGTAGCATAACTCTTCCTCTTGTGCAAGTTTTTTTTCTACAGAACTGATGCTTAGTCTACACTCAGCTTCAGAGTGGCTCCTTGCATCCAGCAGGCTCCCTTGGGAAGCTCAAGCAGCTCCCTAACCAACCCCACTCCCAGCCCATCATTCTTTTCCTTTGTACCCACTCACATCTGGACAAAATCCAGTCCTCAACTGAAGCTCATGAGACTGTTTTCCTAGTATGCACACTTTACAGATAAGAAAAGTCTGTCTTGCATCAGATGAGAAAGCAACAAAAAAAAAAAATCCAAGAAAATACCAACTCCCCCTTGCCTGAAGTCACGTGTCACACCCAGCAGCAGTATCAAAGACTCTTGGCTCTCAGCCTCTGCAGACAAGTTTGCACCTGAATTGGAAGTGAAATCTTTTCAGGAAAAAGACATCCACTCCAAAATATGGTAACAAATCCTTTGTTTAGATTAGCTGAATCCCATGGTCTTGTGTTTTCATCCCTCAATCCTCCTTGCCACAGTAACAAATCTCCAGTAATTTGAACACATGTATGCTCCTCACTAACTCCCAACAATGGTAACTTGTTCCATATTCTCAGTACCATTTGCATTAAATAGTTCTGCCACATTCCCCCTTTAGTCCCAGTACAGAGAAACAGATGGGTAAACAAAGCAAAGAATGGCTATGTCTCACTGCACTTTTGTTGTTGTTGTCTATTTTTTTTTTTTTGAAATCTATCCAAACTTTGAGACTAATTAGGTCATTTTAAAATAAGGGAAATTCCTGTAAAATCTTTTTCACTTCTTCAAACAAAACAAAGCATGGAAGCCTTCTGGATTACAGCATGTAAACTGATGGGGAGATAAGATAGCCTTTGTTTTGTTTGAGGCTCAGAAAGATACTCCAGGTAAAATTCCTTGTTGTTGGCAGTCTACTTACCTTACTAAGATGGAATTTAAAGCTGTCATTTTCCTTTATTTTTTTTTCAACACACTTTTACAGGAGCAGGACGAAAGTGCTAGTGGGAAGTCATTCTATACGAAGTTTGCTGAATGATTATGAAAATGCTGTTTTGGTTAAATAACTGCACTGATTAACTCCTCTGTTTTTTTTTCTTTCTATTTTTTTTTCTGATAAGTGAGACCTATGGATATCTACATCTATTACATTATGTTGATACAGCCTATACCTTTGAAAAACGTGCAAAACCAAAACCAAAAATAATGAATCCTATGTTCTGTAAATAGGGTGTACTCCAAAAGAATGCTAGGTAGCATTTTAATCAGAGGCTGAGACAGCTGGTATTTTCCTGACTCAGGTGACTGCTTAATGATTATTAACAGTATCTAGTGACTGTGAATGTTCAACCTGTATTTGCTTTTCCTCCTCTTTTTCTTCTGACTGCCTCCACTGAAGAAAGGAAGGAAACGCCTCAAAAGCCTGGGAAACCTCTGTGACCTTTCAAGTGCATTTGCTACACTGCCCTTTCCATCTCTCCTACCTCCATCCAGAATTGTTAAAATGCTGCTAACAGGTGCTGCCTCTGGGTTCCCGTTTGTCTCTGTCACAGACACACAGAGTCCTCTGCTTGAGCAGCTCCAGTAATGTGGCCTCCTGCTGCCCTGGCCAGGAGGCTTGGCCACCTCCTTCCAGTGCCCACGAGGCTGTTTGCCTTCAGCCATGTCCTGCAGGGAAAGGCTGATGGCTGCTACCAGCTCAACTCCTCTCTCTACCAAGGGACTGGGGAGGGAGCAGGGGCAAGACAATGCCCTGAGTCAAGTCAGTGGGGACGGGCAGCAATAGAACAAGGAGAAATGGCAGAAAGTGGAATACAGGAAGATCTATACAAACACAAGGAAGAACTTCTTTACAGTCAGAGCAATGGAGCAGTGGAACACATTGCCCAGAGAGACTGTGGGGTTTCTTTCTCTGGAGATATTCAAGACCTGTCTGGATGTCTACCTGTGCGACCTGCTGTAGGGAACTGCTTTAACAATGGGGTTGGACTTGATCTCCAGAGGTCTCTTTCAACCCCCGCAATTCTGTGATTCTGTGATTTTGTGAAGATAGGACTTACTTCTTGTTGGGACTGAAACTAACTGTAATAAAATGAGACAAACAAAAAGCCTTTACATAATAATGAAAGTGCTGGTGGTTGTCTTCTGCTTTTTTTTTTTTTTTTGAAGAGTGGGGATTGTTCTTGTTTAGCATTAAACCAATAGGAATTCCTCAATGAAAAATAAATACATATTTGGTACCTGGCAAGGCAAATTTTTGCTTCAATAGGCTTAATACACTGCAGCTTTTGGTCTGGAAACTGGAGAACTCTCCAAGCTGAATGCCCGCAGCACTGTGTTCTTGAAATATGCATTGCCTCTTGAATACACTTAAAAATCCATAGACATTATGGTTTTAGTACTGCGCTTGGTAAACATGCATTTTCAAAAGCCAGCTTTTTATATCCCACCACTGCAATGCTTTTTTGTTGCCAGTTTCTCTACTCCTCTGGCCACCAAATCGTCACAGCAGGAAGCTACACAGATTTAGTAGATAAATATGAAATCAGGCTAATAGCAGGTGAAATTATTTATATAGGGACTGGCACCAGTCACAGAGTCCTTGTCACAGCATCTGGGACTCTCGCGGTCACTTGTAGCGTGGCACTGCACCACAGGGACACTCACATTACTCTGCTTTTCAAGCTAGGCAGCTGAAAAAGGCTGGTATTTTAACATCAGGCATTGTGGCCAGACTCAAAAGGGAAGTCTGGCCTGGAGAAACAAACTCCCAGAGCCAAGGTGAGGCCAACAGTGAAGCTGCTTTCATTTTAATAGGGATAGGAAGTCACCTCAGCAAGCAGCCAAGGATAGATACATCAGGCTGACCTGGGAACACTGTAACTTCCATTACTGTAAGTTCATTTCCTCTCAAACCTGCTGGCAGGCCCATGGAACTGGAGAAGGCTAGGCTGCAGTCCTGGCCACAGCAGGTGCTGTGCAGGCCCTGCTGCACCACAGGTACAGCCTCGGTGCGCAGCAATGAGAGGCAATATTGATGCCTCTAATGATTGTCTGGCCTCATTGTTTACCTCTGGTAGGCCCCTCAGGTACATCATGCTGCTCTGGGCCTTGTCTTATGATTTTTTGCTGTATATGGAGTCAGATTTTTGATCTTCTGTCCTGTAGATTCATGGGTGATCAAAGCACAGACAAAGAAATGAGCAGGTAGACCAGCAGAGTGTCATCTAGACATCCTGGCTGGACATTCTGGGCCTTGAAGCTGGGAGAAATGAGGAATCTTCCAGAACTCCAATTGTCTTTTCTTTTGTTTTAGTTCTTGGACTTATTCAGGATATGTTGACTACGGCAGAAGATCATCCAACCTCCGGAAGTGTCCAAATTTGCAGTAAGTGGGAGTTGGAGTGCCTGCAATTTATGTATATGACAGCTTTTGGGAAATTACAACAAAACCTTTTTCACAGGTTTCCATGCTCACATTCCAAATAAGTGCCTGAGGCCTTTCTGGAAATTCTAAATGCCATTGAAAGTCACTGAGAAATGGCTGTGTTGTCTTCTAAAATCCCAAATAATTTAGGAATACATCCAGCAATACTTTGGAACGGTATACCTTGGAAAATTCCAGCAATGTGCATTTATTGTTCCAAATCAGAGATGACTTTGGAAAACCTGTGAAAAGGACAGTCTTTTTAGTTCTTTTGGAAGACCTCAGTTAGCATATTTTATCTTTTCCTGCATCTCTACCGCGCTTTGTTCTCAAGTCTTGGAACAAAAGAACTCCTTGGTACTGAACAAATTTCAAGCACAGGTTTTCTTACTTATGAAAGTACATGTCTAAAAACATGTGCATCTTGAATCTACTGATATTATTGTATGCTGTTGAAAAAAGTTATATTATTTCACGCATTTGATATTAGGAATTTGCAGACAAATATACAGCTTTGCCTAATAGCAGTATTTGAAAAAGTAAGATTTCACTAAGCATTAATTTTACGTGACACAATTTTATTTTTATCATTCTGTTTGCCCAAACAAAAGCAAACTTGCCCTGCATAATTTTTCCTTTGCTGATGTTAGTCATACAAATATTTACTGACTCACCTAAGCTAGCGTTTCAGCTAAAACAGTTTTTATCCAGCTAAATAGGGTAATTTAAATGGTCCTATAATATTAAAAAGGAGAATTTTCACATACCTAAAAATGTAAGTTTTACCCTTGGTAAAAAGGAGTGCAATTTGTCACATTCCATCTTGAACCATGCTTTATTTTATAATGCAGTAAATAAATTCATCTTCCTACCTATCAACTCAAACCCAATTACAGTACCATCGATGTATGGTCTGCCTGTTCAGAACTTTATTCTGGTTTTCCGTTTTTGTACAGAAACTAGAGGGGATCCATCCTACAGGAAGAAGGGGCAATGGAGGCACCCATTGCGCTAGCTGTCTGAGAGACCATGATCATAATATGAGTGCTATCTGTAAGGATCTATTCCCCCTGTTCTCATTTTAGTTTTGGTTTTAAAAACAAAATATAAAGGTATAATACCATTTTTAAAGTTAGAAGGAAGCTATCACTAAATCTTTCTTCATCTTAGGCCCTCCTTTACATTTTGGTGATGTGAAAAATGAGAATCATAGAATGATTTTAGTTGGAAAGGACCTTTAAGATCATGTAGTTACAACTCCCCTGCTATAGTCAGGGACAGCTCCCTCCAGTCCAGGTTGCTCAAAGCCCCATCCAGCCTGGTCTTGAGTTCTTCCAGGAAAAGGGCATTCGCAACCTTGCTGGGCAACCTGTTCCAGTGTTTCACCACCCTCACAGTAAAGAATTTCTTCCTATTATCTAGTTAAAATCTACGTTCTTCCTGTTTAAAACCATTTCCTCTTGTCCTGTTGCTACGTGCCCTTATAAAAAGTCCCTCCCCATCTTTCCTGTAGGCCTCCTTCAGGAGCTGGAAGGCTGCTATAAGTTCCCCCCAGAGCCTTCTGTTCTCCAACCTGAAAATCTCCAGCTCTCTCAGTCTATCCTTGCAGGGGAGTTGCTCCAGCCCTCTGATCATCTTTCTGGCCCTCTGGACCCACATCAACAGCTCCATGTCCTTCCATGTCCAGTACTGCATGTGGGGCCTTATAATAGCAGAGTAGATGGGCAGAATCACCTCCCTCGACCCGCTGGTCATGCTTTTCTTAATGCAACCCAGGATACAGTAGACCTTCTGGGCTGCAAGCGCACATTGCCAGCTTGTGTTGAATCTTTTATCAACTGACACCCCCAAATCCTTCTCCTCAGGGCTGCTCTCAAGCCATTCTCTGTCCAACTTGTATCTGTGCTTGGGATTGGACTGATCCAGGTGCAGGCACTTGCACTTGGCCTTGCTGAACTTCATGAGGTTGGCATGGGCCCACTTATCAAACCCGACCAGGTCCTACTAGATAGCATCCCTTCCTTCTAGCATGTCAACTGCACCACTCAGCATGGTGTCATCTGCAAAATTCCTGAGGGTGCACTCAATCCCACTGTTCATGTCGTCCACAAAGATGTTAAATAACACCGGTCCTAACACCTATCCCTGAGGAATGCCACTCGTCACCGGTCTCCACTTGGACATTGAGCCGTTGACTGCAACTCTCTGAGTACAACCAGCAAGCCAATTCTTTATCCAGCAAATGGCCCACCTATCAAATCAATTTTTCTCCAATTTAGTGACCAGATGTCATGCAGAACAGTGTCAAGCACTTTGCACAAGTCCAGGTAGATGACGTCAATTGCTCTTCCTTTATCCACTGATGCTGTAACTCCATCATAAAAGGCCACCAACTTTGTCAGGCATGACTTGCCCTTGGTGAAGCCATGTTGATTACCACCAATCACATCATCTCTATTTTTCATGTGCCTTAGTAGGGCCTTCAGGAGGATCTGCTCCATGATCTTGCCAGGCAGAGGTGAGGCTGACTGGCCTGTAGTTCCCTGGATCTTCTTTTTTCCTCTTCTTTAAAATGGGGGTTATGTTTCTCCTTTTCCAATCAGTAGGAATTCAAACAAGACCATTGCTTGTTCCGACCTTCTTTTCCAGTTTTCTCTAAATTTTTAATTTAAATGTAGCTCCAATCTTCTGTTTCTAAGGCCATGATTAATGAGAGTAACCCACATCCTTAACAGAACTGGGAATGCCTCCTTGACATTTTCCAAGTCTGCACCAGATACAATATTCCCTGAGCTCCAAAGGAGTCGTCCAGCTGACCTTGGTGGTTTTGAGCTCAGACTCAAGGTGTGTGGTGGAATGTGCCAAAGTTAGGATCTGGATCACATTCCCCTTCAGTTTCTACTTTATAAAGAAAGGAATTTGTTAGTGGGCCTTCCCACTTCAGGTCTCAGTGCTCAACAACTTCATCATCCAAGAAAAGGAGAGAGCTATGAAGAGTCTCTAACTGCAGTTTTCAAAATGCCTTTCTAATGCCTCTGCATTAGAAGCATCTGTTCTTATGAACTTTATGAACTATCTGTTCTTTATGAACTTTTCCATATACAACAGGATATCACACTTTTTCATTTTGGATAGCATATTCTTGATTAAAAAAACCAAACAAACAAAAAACAAACATGAAAGTTAAGAATGCCTCATACTGTGAAAATGCCTTCAAAGCAAGTGAGATTGAGTGCCTGGCTCCTTGGTGAAGTCGTGTCACCCATGCTGGCCCTGGTTCAGCAAAGCACTCAAGCACATCCATGAGCCCTGTTCACTCCAATGGGCTGTTAAGTCTGGGCTCATGCTGGACTTTCTGTTACAGCTGTTGAAAAAACTCACAATACTGCCTCCCACACCAGGATGCAAGGAGAAACCTGATTAAAGCTGATGTAAGAGGCTACCAGTGAAAGCCAAGTGCTCTGTACAACAACAAGTTTTATTGATCTCATAAAACTAAGGAACTCTTCTGTTAGCCAGTCACCTATTTTTGAGTCCCATATTCAGGCAACTAATTTACTGTTCTATGTTCACATACATAGAAACATAGCACACTCTTGCAATAAGTCCTGGCATTTAAAGTACACCATAAAAGAAGTCTCTCCACTTGTGTGAATACATAAACCTCGACTCTTGTTTGGACATGTCAAAGAGCATCTGGGCTGCCAAAGGTTGCTCTGGCTTTTGACTGCCCAGTAGTATTGCAGCAGTGGCAGTGAGGTCAGAAGACAAATGTTACAAATGTTTACAGTGCTCAGTGCAGTCCCACATTGCCAGGAGAAACACTCTTCTTTTCATTGTCGTTGACCACTCTTTTACAGATCCCTAGTATTTGAGCAGGGAATGAACCACTGCAGGTTTTAAAGTTGTTCTGCTTTTTGGATAGTATTAGGGCATGTGAGATTTCCAGGTTGGCAGTGTGGAGAAAAATAAGGCTGTAGAAGAAAGTGACCCAGGATGGTGGAGAGAAAGAGGATGAAGTAGGGCAGTCTCACTCTCATACGTCACATATTTAAGCCATTATTATTACCTGTATAATTATAGTTACTCATTTACAGAGTAACTCAAATCTGTTTCATTTCTCTTGGCCTAGTTGTACAGAGGGCTAGCTAGTTCCTTGACAGGTTTCAACCTCTGCTGAAATCAGATACTAGAGGAAATGAACTGGATTTATGCATGTGTAGAAGGGTTGGTCAGGCAGGATATATGTTTATTAAAGCACTGTCTGGCAATTCTCGTAGGGTGTCTTTATACCTTGTAAACTTATAATACGAAAGGAGATTCAAAATAAAAGCAATAATACAACAAGGTTCACAGGTTCATGCATTTATCCATCTCCAGTCCTATAATCCGTCCTTCCGTGGTGACCTGAAAGATTCTGGCCTGATTTGACAACCCTGTTCATGTGGAAGTACATATGCTCCTATGAATAACTGTTTAAAATCAATTCTGTTTTATTCATATGGTTTATGAATTTCAGAGACAGAGCTTCTAAGAAAAAGACGGTATTGTTTGCAGATAAAATAAGCAAGACAGAAAAGTATTACTTGCAGTCAAATAACCAAGTGGAAGATTATTCATGGATTTCTTTCATATGGGGAAAATAGTGCAAATATAATGTTTCTAGGGTGAGAGGAGAATACTTAAACAAAAAATGTTCACATGAATTTACTGCCATAAAAATAAGCCACAGAGAGCAGTGAAGTGGTTGTCTATTCCACATCTCCATTGAGGATTGGCTTGTAATGAGAAAGAATGAAAAGATAACTTTGTCTGGTGCTAATTAAGTTTATTAACAAAAAATAGTTTTATTGGTGATCAGTTCTCACATTCTTAGAAGAAAAAGATTCTTCTACTGTATGGCCAATAAGCCACCATCTTACGCATGATTTCTGCAAATATTTTGCTTGTTTTAGTGTATAAAGTGCTTTTCCTTTTCTGATCCAAAGATAATTCTTGTTGAATGGATATCCTAGTATGGAAAACTTAAAGTGGACAGGCAATTATATTTTAATTTTCTTTTAATTGCTGCTACTTATTCTATTAAAAAAATATTTGAATACATTAGTCTCCCCCGCTCAGTAACATTATCAGTTATTCAGAGCAGATAATTTATAAGCAAACGCATACTGCATTTGAGGTAAAATAACTATAAATCTGTAGTTTCTAATTACATGGTTTTGTTGAAGAAAAAGTATTACGGAATTAGTTACCTGAAATACAAATTTGGGTGTGATACCAATAAAACCTTTTCCCTAAGAAGAGCTCACTCTGTAGCCATCAGCTTCTTTTCTGAATCTGAAAAGAAAAACAGTTTCTCATTCCCACTAAACTGAATAACAAAACACTGAATTTTCACTTTCCCGCCATTCCTGGTCCTGTCTGGAATAAATTAAACTATAGAAGCTTAACTAGGGAGGGCTCATGGTGTCTGAGCCTGCTTAGTGAATTGCTTGAAACAACAGATTCTTGGCACCAAAAATTATTCGAGATGCTCTTTCCATGGTAAAAAGGATTAATAATAACCAAATATTGCTATTTAATCTCTCCAGAGTCCTTAAAGAGTGGAAACAGTGCGTAGATGAGGTAGATCCCTTCTCTACTCTCAGTATTCAAAACCTGCTCAGTACTCAGAGTATTGGAAATGTCTGCTTTTAATTATGCACATTGCCTTTCTGCCAGATAGCAGGTGGAATAGATTTCAATTCAAGTGGGAGCTAATACAAACTCCTCTCAGCAAATTCTCTTTAAGAGGATTCTCTTTCAAGACTGCTTGTTTCAAGCTGAAATTGTAGGTGTGCTCAAGAGAGTATTCTTCACTCAGTTAATTGCACAAGAAACAGTCTTCTCCTATGTACTGATAAAAGGCAGGAAATCTTGAACTTCCCCTGTTCTTCCCTTATCTGTCTATTAGCCAGATACATGGTGGTGCTCTGCTTTGGTGATATAATACTCTCTCTTTGTATCCAACTTGGCATGACTAATGTAGACTTGCTGCTAGTCCTCATTCATTCTCACCTTCAAATGACTGTGTCAGAGAATTTTTTTTTCCTTTTATAGCATTATTTTCCCCCAGAATTTCCCTGCATTGTCTACAGACAGAAAGAACGCAGCTGCATAAGCAGGCATGACTGAAATTCAGGCATTCAAGCTCCCTATTTTGTTCTGAGTTTGCACGTGCCAAGGGGCTTTTGTGCACAGGCTACTTGTTGACAGACATCAGGAGGTAGAGGTTTGAAAATTCCTGGAGATATTATTACACTGTACCAAGAATATCTGTCAAGAATCAGGACGAAATCCTACATAACCAGCATCTGATGTTTTGGAAGGACTTAGAGCACTTTGGTAAAGTTTAGTCAGAGAAGATGTAGCTGACTGTGGACTAAAAGAACATTCATTCTTAAATCCCCAATTCAAGAAAAGGCAGGCCCTACTGCTTTACTGAGTAAGTGTCAATTGAATTTAAAACCCAACAAAATGAAAATAACCAAATATCCCCAACCTCCCATAAGCCTCTCATATCCTTGGTTTTATGCACAACAGGTTTTTCTGGTATAGATCAAGAGAAGAGTTTGTGAGAAGACAGCGTATGCTTGGAATACGTACAACTTCTAAAACTATTTCTCTTGCAAATTAAATGAAAAATATAGGATACAACCATTCAGCAACTGAATTTTACTATGAGAACTATAATAACCAATCCTACTGGATTCATGTTAAACTCTCAGCACTGGTGTGTAGCAGAGTCAGTTTGCCAGTTCAAGGTCTTGGTTTTGCTAGCGAAGCAGGAACAACGCTCAAAGATAGGTCTATGAAAGCAGCACTTCACACCATATACTCTTTTTTTTTTTAGAGAAGAAGGTTTCCCCAGAAAAGATGAGTCTTCTGGTGCTATAAGGCGGTAATTAAAAGGAATCCAGTCAGGAGCTTATTACCTCTGTAAGAAGTCTGTAATATATAATGGGTAAATAGCAATTGTTAGAGGAGAGTGGAATAGCAAAAGTAAGATGAAAGAGGACCAGGTGTATTTTACTCAGTAAGGTCACTTCGCAAGGAAATAATATAAAAACAGTTCTTAACTTCAGTGTCCCAGGGTTTATTATATTTAATTCCCAAACTCTTAAAGAATCAGTTTCTTATACAGGTATTAATATTTCTCAGATCAAGTGATTGGATCCCCAGCAATTGTACAGAGATGTTCCTGTCAATTTTCACTAGTTGGAGACGTAGCTGGAAAAATAAAAAGAGGGATTAGGTGTAGTTTAAGATGGGTATAAGCTCTTTGCAAAGCCTACGGAACAGCTGGTATGCAATACAAGTGTTGTTCAACCAGCATATAGCAGTCCTATATCTGCTCCCCTTATATGAACATCTTCCGAATAACCTCTTAATCCCCTCTGTGACACAGAACACCATAAACAGTATGAGGCCCAGGCTAACTGAATCATACATAGAGCTATGAAAATACTTACACGTAGTTTGGTAGTGAGACCTAGCACATTTAAAAAAAACAAAAAAACAAAAAAAAAACCCTTGCAAAATGTGAAGTAGAACAGTACAAATGATCCTGGGGGCTATTAAAGGCTCTCTCTAACATCAACATGGTCATGAAATATTGTATAACTGTAAGACTCCTCAAGACGCAGTACACTTTGATGTTTTCTACATGAGACTATATAGTCACAGAATCATAGAAATGTTTGGGTTGTAAGGGACATTAAAGATCACCTAGTTCCAATCTCCCTTCCATGAGCAGGGTTGCCACCAACTAGATCATAGTGACTGTAATCATTTACGTAGTTATTAAAAGCGCTGTAAAACTTGAAGAAAAATATGAATTCAATGTATGAAATTTGTCAAAATGCCAGGCAATATTTCTTGATCACTGTTGTTTATCACCATTTCAGCAATTATCTATTAACTACAGTACCTGAGCTCTTAACATATGACGCCGATGTAACCAATTAAGAGAGAGTCCTATATGCCCAGATTGTTTAAAGCATGTTCCAACACGGAGGGTTTTTTTTGTGTCCATTTTATGCTTTCAATATTAAGAGGAAATGTGGTTCTTGGAAATACAAAAATAGAGCTGAAAGTAGCTCACAAATTTCAAAGAATTATTTGTACTTGAAACTACCTTCAACCCAACCCAGAAATTGCTTCCCTCTCTCACTTTATTGTACTGAGATGGTGGTGCATTAAGAGCCATCCAGGGGTCTAAAAAAAATCAGACCCCATGCACTGACACAAAATATCTGCTGCATTCCTTAAATACAATAATACTATTCTAGACCTACAAAAGTGAAGGAGAGAGAAAATTTTAAGGTAATAAACTCAACAAACTTTCTTTTTTCTTCTGTCTTGGTTTATGTAAAAACTTCAATGGTATTTGAGCTTTTTTTTTTTTTTCAGAGACATGTAATTGCCCAGATGATAAAGCTGGATGCTGTGGCAAAAGGCATAATGGAAGGAATGTGACTCACTTCTCACCTGTCTTTCCCAAAGTGTGCTGGCAGCCAAGTATGACATTTGAGACAGTTTCAAAAGACTGTTTCTCTTCTCAAATAAAATGAAGCTTTATTCAGATACTCCTTTTAATTCTGAAGTCTGAAAGAGGCCATGTACTTAACATCCTCAGAAGCTGGGCTGGACTGGAATGGAAATGGAAATACTGGAGCTAGCACATGTGTTGCTACTTCTTTTGGCTCTATTATTAATAATAATAATAATAAAAAAAAATGGAGGCCATTGTTAAATCAGCTGAAGTTTTCGATTTTGCATGGTGCTAAGTGACCTGAAACTCTGGAAAGGCAATAAAAGTTGAGAAGCTGAGAGTGCTCTGCTGCTTCTGGGAGTCTCCATATGGTGCCTGACAAGCATACAGCTTCCTGGCATCTGCTGAAGCAGCAACACCTGCAAAGCAGTGACTCTGCTTGAAGAACTGGGAGAGCACTGGAATCCAACTCTTTAAAGATAAACATCACAAATATCCCAATATATCAAATAACTCCTGACAGTTGTAGACAGGAGAACCACTTAGCGTTGCAGTACTGGGTAAGAACAAGCATAGAAATATATCTTTACATTTAAATGGAAACAGACATAAGCATATATCTTGCTTAAATTTACCCTCCAAATTTCCAGTCAGTGCAGTGGATTGCAAACAAATGTGTTGCCCTTGCAAGGGGCTGTTCAAGTATAAGTCCTGATATTTAGTATGACTTGGAAATTATTTCCTTAAGCTCTGGGGAAAAATATATATATATATATATAGCAAAAGCATCTGATGTAGTCACAAAACTGTATAAGATAACATTACATATTTTTTTTGTTGTTTCCCACACCTCCATCCCTTTGAAAAGCTGGGAGTTTTCACAGAACAAAACCAGACTCTGTGAACATGTGATTTCCTTTTAAAACAATAACAAAAAAATCTTTGAAAAAACAAATTCTTTCTGCTGAGAACTAATTTTTTTATGGTTTTCACAGATTTTGAGTGTTTAAATTTTCTCTGTGACTGCCAGAATCTTGTTTTTATTCCTTTTTTCAGAGGCTAAGTTTGATTTTACAATGAAAAGTTAATAGTTTTCAGTGAAAATTTTATTGTGCACATCAGCAGCTCTCATCAGAGAAAGTATTTTCTCTTGCCCTGCTTGTATGTGTTACATATTTATTGTTCTCTCTCACAGTGAAAAGAGGAACGGGGAAGAAGGGCTAAATGAACGAGTACCAAAATCAGTCCAGCAAGAATGACCTTGCTCCATGCCAGCTTCTCACCCAGCCCCTCAAACAGAGCGTCTGTCACCTCATGGCTTTCCCTTCTGTCAGTTTACTGTCACACCTTTATTTACACAGACAGGCAGACTAGGCTGTAACCAGCAGAAGACCAGAGCTCCAAGTGGTCATGCCCATCCCACAAGGCAATGAAACACGAGCATTATCCTGAGTACATTGTGCTATTGTGCTATTAACTATTGCGAACGGACATCATTCTGCACGTCTCATTCCCCACATCAGTTGCAACCTAAAGTAGATTGTACTCAGAGTTTAAGATAATTAACAAAATAAGGGAGAAAAGGGTTTTTTACAAGTATGTTCTGGTACAGGGCAGCAGTATGGCTTTGAAAGATACTCAGCTACTTGCCTCCAGTTCCAGAACTTTCAGTTCTCAGGGGGATTTCAGTACCCGAGAATGGGATTCATTTCAGAGATACCTAAGCCTATTGCTCTGTTCCAGTGGGACATGAAATATATTTCAGTTTCTAAAGAATACAACCACTCAAAGCAACAACGAGCCCTTTTGGTAGATTCAGATGTGATAGGAATGTTCTGGTTAGTAGCCTCGACTAAATCCCATCTAAGGTAAAACCACTGTGCTGCATATAACACGTAGGGGATTGAGTACCATCTTCACTTTGTGTCAAATTGCTTGCTAATGTAGAAGTAGACTGAGTTAAAGATGTATTTGCAGAATTGGCCAAATCATTTGTTCTCTGCTGGGGAATTTAAGCTTTCAATTTAAAACATGCTAAAGCCTTTATTAACAATGACATGATTACTATTATTAAACTTCCATTATTTTTAAGTTTGCTTCTGAAAAGTTATTACCCTATACAGCACTTTCATAGTCCTGAGTACAGTACTTGTCAACAGGTGCATTTTACTATGTATGAGCCTTGTCTGCTTTCACTGCACTCAATTCATTAGAGCATTTTCTTGACACAATTGTGCGGCAGTGTGCTGAGAGGGAAGCTTGCTCTGCTTTAAGCATTGCAGAGCAGGCTGAATATTGAGTAATGCCTTTGGCTTTACCTCTTTATTGTTTGGAAATCTTTCCTCCCACCACCCCTTCCAGCTCCACATGTTCTTGTCATGTTACCCCATGTCTTTTCCTTCTTTTTCTCCTGTGGCTTTCTATGCAGTCACACCCTCCACCGCTGAAGTAAAAAATCTATAATGGCATTTTACACCTCCTTGCAATGGAGAGTGGCCCACATCAGCCACTGGCCCAGTGCGGCATACTGGCTCAGTCAAAGTCATACAGAACTCCTCCTTCTGAAATTTCTTTTCTCATAGAAGTAGTTGCTCCTCAGAAGAATCATTTAAAACTGAGGAATGAAACATCTGGAAGATATACTTATATTGCTGTTTTAATTCATACACCAATTAATGGCACACAAAATTAAGGAAACCTTTAGGATTATCTGCCTCAGATCCTGAGTATGTTTGTTTATTTAAAATTTACATTGTTGTGCTTTCCTAGAGAAGTTCAAGAAAAGCTTTCAGAATTGTCAGTAAAATGGAGCTGTTGCTCTCTTTTAACACAGATCAGCTGTGTTTTTCCAACTTTTACTTAAGGGTGGGGAACTGTCTCTTAAACAGCCTCTTTCCTCGCTGACAAACTATTTACATATTTCTTTCTCATACTGGCCTTCATAAATAATCATGTACAAAGCATACATCACATTTTTGTGGACTTGCACTTTTCTTCATTTTAAAGATTAATTCTTTTTACCTCTGAAGGCCACTGACACCCTTTCTTTGGTAGCTTCTTGAAGATGATTTGCATAAAGAAAATCTCAAGACTGAAAAAGTAGAAAAGCCAAAAGCAACACCACTCTAACTTGCTGATTACAACACCAACTCAGAAAACTTGGTGCTGTGCAGGAGCGCTCCAAAGTGTCAGGATTCAGTTGCCTAAACAGAGGCAAGCTGTGTCATTGGAAATGTCTTGTAGTAGCTGTGACATCCATGCAGGGTTGGCAGCATTAGCAAAGTTCCTGTGGGAAACTTTTGTCCTTCTGGATCAGCAGTTAGAAGCCAGGTGGGATCCCTGGGGCATTTCAAATGTCCCTAAACACCTGTGTTTAAGCAACTAAATCAGTACAGAAATGCAGCACTCACATTACAAGAGATATGATTCTGATTCTAATCTGTGTGGTGCGGTTGACACACTGGAGGGAAGGGATGCCATCCAGAGGGGCCTAGACAGGCTTGAGAAATAGGGCTGTGCAAACCTTGTGAAGTTCAACAATGTCAAGTGGAAGGCCCTGCACCTGGGTTGGGGCAATTCCAAACACAAATACAGGCTGAGCTATGAGAGGACTGAGAGCAGTCCTGAGGAGGACTTGGGGGTATTGGTGGATGAAAAACTCAGCATGAGTTAGAAATGTGCCCTTGCCACCCAGAAAGCCAACTGCATCGTGGGCTGCATGAAAAGAAGCATGGCCAGCATGTTGAGGGAGATGATTGTTCCTTTCTACTCTACTCTCGTGAGACCCCACCTGGAGTACTGCATTCAGCTCTGGGACTCCCAGCACAGGAAGGACACTGACCTGTTGGATTGGATGCAGAGGAAACCATGAGGATTATCAGAGAGCTGGAGCACCTTTCCTATGAAGATGGACTGAAAGAGTGCTGTGGTTTAAGTCAGCAGGCAGGTAAGCACCGCACAACTGTTCACTCATTCCCTCCGTTGGATGGGGATGAAAATAAAAAAAAAAAGTGTAAAAATCATCAGTTGAGATAAAGACAATGTAATAGAACAGAAAAGGAAGGGAAAGTAATATTAGTGTTGTTATTAATAAAAAGAATATACAAAACAAGTGGTGCACAGTGCTGTTGCTTACTAGCTGACTGATGCTCAGCCAATCCTTGAGTAGCAGTAGCTCTTCCATCTACCGTCTTCTTCCAGTCTCATTGCTGAGCACCAAACAATATGGTACGGAACATTCCCTTGATCATTTTGGGTCAGCTGTCCTGTTTCTGTCACCTCCCAGCCATCTTGCTGGCAGGGCAGTAAGAACAGTTGAAAAGTCCTTGAGCTGGTGTAAGCACTGCTCAGTAACAACTAAAACATTGGTGTGTTATCAATAATGTTGTCATTTTAAATCCAAAGCACACCACCATAATAGCTACTAGGAACAAAATTAATTTACCAGTCAAAACCAGGACAGAGAGTTGGGGTTGTTCAGCTGGATAACAGAAGGCTTTGGGGAAACAGACCTGGTGGGGGGCAGCCCTGCCCATAGCAGCGGGTTGGGGCTGGGTGGCCTTTGAGCTCCCTTCCAACCCAAACTGTTCTGTAATCATACGATTCTATGATTAAACTTACACTGATGACACTTGATAAAGTTAATGAAATAAGGATCAGTTTTTAGATTCCGCAGGCTGAAAAGAATTACACTGAAATGTGAATGCTGATGTCTCACTTTATTTTTAACATATAAATCAACATATTTTCTCATTTGAAATTATTATAGTTTATAAAAAATGATTCACAGTTTCTTTCTAATTATTCCTTCTTGTTTTTAATGTACCAAGACATCTTCTTTCTGTGTTTTTCAGCTTTTCTATAATTGCAAAGACTTCAAAATTTTTTCTTTTTTTTCAAAGTTATGTTCCAGGACATACATGATTTTAGGAGATGTAAGTCTAAATAAGAAAAATTGAAAATGTCAAACATTAAGAATCTCTCACAAGTTTACAATACTGGAGATACTAGAGTTATTCTGAAGAAACACGACGTTGTATAGCTCAAAATTTAGAACTGGATGCATTAGTATATGCTTTCCTAGAAAACTTGCATGTTTTGTGGAAAGTTTAGCAGATACTTTATGCTCCATATGCCTTCTAGGTCCAATTGCGTTTTAGTGCAATTTAAACAAGTAACTCCAGTGGAGCTAAGTACTGTCTAACTAAGAATCACTTCTGATTGTGATTTGATTATTTCATGAAGGCACAGAATATTTTGAAGAAGTCTTGGATTTGTAGCATTAACTTTCTGCTTTGAACAGACTATGTGACAAAAGTAGAGAGAATATTTATAAGTCTGGTAAGTCAGCAAAACATAAACTTTCATTCTGAAAGAGCTGAAACAGAATATTTATTTTCACCAAGGAGAAATTAAAAAAGAAAAAGTTAATATTGACCACTGGTTACCAAGGCTTTCAAAGTTCATTCCCTTTCTTGTCTGATTTTCTATTCATTGAAAGGAGTAAATGAACAGGCATTAACTTGTGTACCTCTGAGGCAATAGAAAAGTATTTCTAGATGCAACTAATGTAGCTTTAAAAATTAGTTGCTTTGTGTCTTAAAGCTTGAGAACTCCTGCTGTTTGATTAGATCTTGGATTACTTCTTTCTGGAGGACAGAGAGAGCAATCAGCAACACTGGAAACCTGGATGATTTACAGGTTTTATGGAAACTGCAGAGGGTTAGGCAGTGGGGTCCAGTAACTCTTGCTTTATAACTTAGCTTGGTACCAGTGCTTGCAGCAAGAAAAAGTTTTATCAGGCAGGTGGCCCTGACAAAGAAGGTTCACTTGGTGGTAATCTGATCTCTCAAAGAGAGAGTGTTTTCAGTTGCAGAAAAGATGAGAATGATTCAAAAAGCCTCTCACTGAGAAAACTAAATAGGGACCAAAAAAACTATTAAAGATAATCTTAAAACAAGCTAAACAATGAGCAGAATTTGTCTTTTGTTTAAATGCTATGTGAAACTGTGCTGGAAACAGTGATAACAGCTAAAGAAAGAAATTTCATTATAAATAATCTCTCAAGTTGCCAACCTGCCTTGTTAGATACTGCCTAACTCCAAAAAGAGAGAAAGCTATCACAGTAGTCTTTCTTTTCAGTGTACTGTTGTAAACTTTTCTGCTGCAGAAAGTATTTTTTTTCTGTTGATTGTACTGCTTTACATGTATGGCTTAGAAACACTGGGGGAGAGAAACCTTGCATGATATATAGCATTGAATTTCACAAAAACAGAGTCAGGAAGGCTAGAATCCTTTCCATATTATTGCTGCCCCTGAATCACATTCTGGACATTATAAAAAGTTATATCAACATATCTGCATGGTCTTCACTCAAATGTTCTTCACAGATGGTTCACTTGCTTACAGCACAGAAAGAGGTTTGGGTCTAAAGACAATATCTAAGAACATTTTTACATGTAGGGGAGACCCTACTTAGCATGCTATTTTAAAGCTCCATTACTCACATTTTTACAAGGTATTAGGCTACTCTGCTATTACATCTCTAACATTACTTTACATATACTTCAGGTAAAACAGTGCAGCGCAGTTAAAAGAGAAGAAAAATATAACTGTCTACAAATTGGCTATAGCAGACAAGCCTAACACTGGTCCCATATTAATTGTGAAAACAGTTCTCTGCTGGGTAGGAGTACGTTCAGCACTGATGTGTGCTTTTTCCCTGATTTTCATTTTGTCCTGCTTAAAATAGATATTTTGTTTCAGTCAGGTACAAACGTCATCTGTTTCTCAAAGCAGAAGTTTTATGTTTTCCAAAATTAATTTACAATAACAGCTTGTAATACTGATTGAGGCACATACTCAAACTAGGAATCTGGGAGCTAGTATGGTACTCGGCTCACTTGAAGTGGGAAGCCTGGAAATGTCTGGAAGCCTGCTTTCATTCTCTTGATTTTTCTTCCCTTCATTTTTTACATCTGCTTTCATTGGTGAGCCTTGGTCTGAACCACAGACCTGGAAGTGGTAGCCAGGCCCAATCAAGAGTCCACACCGTAAGGCAACGCTGTGATGATGAGAAAGATCTGTGGCAAGCTGGGAAGTCGATCCACAGGTCTGAGCCAGGATCAGAGCCTGTGGTTGCTGGATGTGGCTGCGGGCCTGGGTCAAGGCACGGCCAGGATATAATCCCGCAGCTGGGCCCTGCTGGGAGGGAGTCATAACTGCGCAGGACAGGGCTGTTGGGAGCTGGAGACCAGTCCTGCTGTGGCTTTGCTGGGGCTGATGTGGGGTCCTGCGCCCCAGACAGGATGGGGGAACCCACGCAGTAGTATACATACATGCTTAAAGTATCCTAGGAAAGTAATTGACCTGAATTGAAGGGTCTTTCATTACTATATGTTCCTTTGTGTAACTATTATCCCTTTCTCAATAGTTGAAAGAAGGCAAAGAGTACTCTTTGGGACATCATCTGGACCATATAGTGTTTGTGCCACAGGGAATGGAACACAGAGGAAAGAGGGAGGAATAACATTAACAGGAGAATCTGGTGCAACGGAACTTGTAAACATGGACTAGAGAAAAGTACATTCCTTTTTTATCTATTGTTTCTGTTTTCAGAATATTCAGGGTAAACAATGATAATTTATCTGAGATATACCCAAAGCCTTTCAAGGAAATTAAAAGGAAAAAATGCGTAGCAATTTTGTGGGATTTAATGTGTTTGTATTGATTTAAAATATATCTTACAGTTAAAAGCTTAAAATATTTTTGAAAAAGTGAAAATAATATAAAACAAACGATAACAGTAATATTGCTGGATTGAGCAGCAGAGTTTCATATGAGTTCATTGGACTTTCACTCATCGAAACTCATCTGACCTGAAGCCTTTTAGCTAATTTTTTAGTGTATGGAATTCAATTTTGAAGTATTTTCACTTCCCACGAATGTTCCCGAGAAACAAAAATGGCAAACTTCATCATTGCAGACCTTTCCTAAAAGATCTTTTGTTTATAATTCTACTCCTACTCCAGATTCGATGAGCTCTTTTCTATTCAGTTTTACTCTTAGATGATAGTAGAACAAAACAGAGAACTGTCTCCAACCAAATATTAAAGAAACAGCAGAATAAACTGATATTTTATTCAAAAAAGTCTCAAAGAATCAAATGAAAGAGAACTGAATTTTCTTTTCCTGCTGTCTTTCAATTAAATCAATCTTGTAACTCTCAAGAGTTTATCCTTTGTTTATAAAATAATGCTTTCTCTTTAAATAAAATGACCCTATAGTATCTTCAGAAAATTCAAGATCATTTACATCCTGTTTTACATCACCTTTAAATGCAGTAAGTTGAGAAGAAAATAGTGTCTGGCATCACTGCTACACAGAGGTCCATCAAAAAGCCTTTGTGATTGGTCTCATACAATACTCACTGTAAAATGATATTTCTGCCCATGGCTGGGAAGTTCTGAAAGATTAAGCAATGTTCACCTAGCAGAATGCAAAGCCCGAATTTCCTCCTTTTCAAGCCCTCCTGTGCTGTACACTCATTACAAAATCCAACTTGCAACGATGTTGCTTTGTAAAATTATAATTAAAGGATTTGGAATAGCCCTTTTAAGTCAATTGCTTTGCATGATTTACTGAAGTTTGTTGGAAGGCACTTGTCATTATCATGGCTATTATCAGTCGGTACTTGATATAAAGATTACTCTTGTATAATGAGCATGATGAAAGACCTGTTTGTGTTTCTCATATCAAGCAGACTGAAGATCTCTTGCACACTAATTACCTTTATGAGAGCACTTGCAAATACAAAGCACTCTAAAAACTGGAGCTCATATTGCTTCCTATGGAAATACACTCAATCCTTAGCTTTAAAAGGACTACACTTTAAGTTCACCTAAAAAGACAAGAATAACTTCTCCCGTTCCATTGCAATTTTGTACAAGCCTAGGGATCTTCCTAAAAAGATTTAATTAAAAGTTTAAGGCTTTGCTACTTCAGTAACACCAACATGGTAGTGAGTCATCTGGAGGCTGTTATAGATGTAAAATTTCACAGAAGTAAGGCTACTGTTGTTCCTCAACCTGATCCTATACTAGTATGATCTGATGGATTCTGGCTTAAAAGAAAAGCAACATTAGACCAGAAATGTCATTCTGGTACTTAGACAAAACTCTTACTATGTAAGGCAAAATGTACAATGACATTATTTGTTCTCTAAGTAAGTCCAAAGCAATTTAACATAAGGTCATAAGCATAAATTATGATAAAGTAACATCACTGTCTGGTTTAAATATCCTTAAATCAAAGTTTGCATCATTTCAGGCTTTTTGAATTTGAATTTATTGTATTTTAATAAACTGCAAAGGAAATAAATCTGTATTTGACTTGAAATCAGTTAACCAGTGGTAAGTTTCCTCTCTCGGTTCTGCTTACTCCAGGATCGTGTTTTTCTCTCTCAGGAATCCTCTTTCCTTCTCTTTCTTGTCTTGAGCTACCTGTAACAGAGGCTGCACAACAGTAATTACAAGTACTAAGTTACAGGAAAAGATTTTCAAGATCATGATGCCAAACACATAACAGCAGCATAAAGAACCACTGGTTCTATTATTGAAGTAATGTGTTGTGTGAATTAGTGGGATCACTACTTGAATTATGTAATGGAGTGAACTTAAAAAGTAAAATTATACTTCAGATTATGGAAAATTATTTAATTAATAGAAGAGACAATGACAATATTTATCCAGCTACTATTTGGTTCCTTTAGAGGATGACAATAAAATTATTTTTGCACAGTAGTATAAAAAATTGCTTTATAGGAGCACAGCATTATTTTCAACAGGTATGTCAGTGAGAGAGAGACTGAAAAGGACAGTTTGCATGGCTGGTGGGTAAGAGCTCAAGCGAATTAAGTAGTGAAGAGGAAAGAAATGAAGGGGAGGAGGAGGCAAGTTTAAAAGGCAGAATGAGCAGCTATGAAGATGATTTTGGCAGGAAGTGAGGGCGCAGTCCTGCGTTCAAGAAGAAAAGGGAAGATTGTGATGGAGAGAGAAGAGGGAAGAGAGAAAAGCTGTTTGGGCAGTGGAGCAATGTCTTATATAGAGCTTGAGAGGAGAGCAGAGAAGGGCTAGTAGTGCAAGGTAATGAAAAAAGTAGTAACAGCTTTTCTCTCATTCAGTGGGGTAAGAGGACCAGTGATAGAAAGATAGGAATGCAGAGTGGGCTAGGGTCCTGGCCACGATGTATTTTGGACAAACTTTTCAGGAGAAAGTGTGAGAAAGACAGTGATGTAAGAAATAAGTGAAGGAAGGCAGCCTGAATTTTAAAAAACAAAACACAACAACAACAAAAAACAGGAATAAGACTGACCTTTTGTATTCCTTCATTTCCAAGCAAGTAAGAGAGTAATGTATTTTTCCATATTTGAACATAAAATCACTATCTCCTCCCTCAGTGGCTTCAGGAAGGAGGGGAAAGACACAGAATGAGCAATTTTGTGACAGATGTGTTCACACTACTGCCCTTTAATCAATAGATTTACTGTACCTGTCCATTGTATTCTGTACCACACATTTCTATGATTTCTGTTCAGCCAAGCAGGATTTTATTCTGTTTTTCATATTTTGGACCATGCTTCAGGTCTGCACAGACACATAACATACTCCAGCATAAGAATTTCCTTTCTACCATCAACTAACAGCACACATGGCAGTTCACATAGTTTGTGTCAAAGCAAGTCAGAACTCATTACAAATTAAAGGGTGACCATATAGTGTTTTCTTTAGGCACTCAATTAAAGGCAGGTGTCTGGCCCCTCATCAGTTGTAGGTGGTCTTTTCCTCTTGGGTTGTTTTTCTTTTTGTGGTGGTGACTCAAGAGCTTTCTTCACTTTTGAAATCTGTAAAGCAAGCCATGATCATTTTGCAATATTCTCTCTAGTTACATGTGCAAAAGTTTCCAAGGAACAGTCAGGACTTGGTAAGTCATTTTTCTTACTTCTTCTCCTAGGCACACATTTATTCCAGATTCCTGATGGTGGTTAGTGATCTCAAAAGAAACGGAATAACAGATGCACAAGTGTAGATGGCAGAGATGCCAGTTTTCCATTGATGAGTTCAGAGGACACTGTAAATTATGCCTGCTGCCAGAAGACCCCAGAAATGGAATAGTCAATCAGATGAATCCTGCACTGATTATCCTACAAATCTGGGAGTTGAAATTTAACCCTTCTCTTTGTTCCTTCCTCTCAACAGAAAAGCTGAGAAGGCAGCACGTGTTTGGATTTAGCTGTTCTTGGATGTAATTGCACAAAATTCACATTGCCTCTGGGACTTTTGCCAGGGTACATGCTGACAGAAGACAGCAAAGACCTTGGTTTGATAATGAACCTTTCTTCAGCTATCAATATTTCACATTAAATAATGTAATTGTAGGGTAACAATGTTAGTATGAGTGTGAAGAATTGCAGAGATCCGAGCTTGGCCTTTGCTTAGCACAAAAAGATCAGAAAATGCTCATGGGACTGTAGGCCTAGGATCATTTGCTGTAAGGAATATTTCATTTAAAACTGGCTGTTTACAAGTACCACATTATGAGAGAAGAGTTCTCTCCTTTGGAAAAAAAAAATTGTTCTTCAGGAAACATTCACTTGAAGTTGAGCCACATCATGCCTACCTTAAATAAAAAATGCAAACACCTGCTGTAGCATTACATTGCTTATTTTAAGCAGTGGTGCAGAAGTAAGTTTAACCTAGTCTTTATACAGCTGTGCCTTGCAGGAAATAGTGCATGGAGCTGCTTCCCCCACCTTGCCTAACTCTCACCTGTGCCAAAATCACGGGCTGTTTGTGCTCTGGAACTGAAGGGCTTACCCTCCAAAAATTCCTTGGCACCGAGCTAACTGAAAGAGGGTGGACAGGGAAGGAGTAGAGGGGTAGGGAAAAGAGGGAAAAGAGCCTGGCTGTGCATCAGGGGCTTCCAGATGGCAAGCAGGCCAGCTGGGGCAAGATCTGAACCAGGCTGCCTGACACCCAGAAGTCCAGGACAAATGGCTGCTGCATGTGCACAGTTCGCCCCGAATACATTAGATTTGTCATGCATGTGCAGGCCATCTGTGAAACAAATGCTCGAAAGGCCCCGTGAGTTGAAATGGAAACACGAGGGCCCCTGCAGAGCACAACTGTCACTGGAAAGCAGCTCCCTTCTAAACTGAGTGAGGAGGGACGCTGTCCCTCTGTGGTAGCCACGCAGTATTTCAGCAGCAGACTGCCAGTATTAAAGGTCTTTTCATGACCATGAAAATATTATATGCAGCCATGGCGTAAGAGGGACGTTAAATTGTGCCCACAAAATGCACTTGTTTTCGGGATTGGGTAATTGCATACAGCAACAGCTCATTTAGTCAAACTTAAGGTAACCATTCACTTTCACTGTTTTCTACACAATGCCAGCTGTTGCCAGTGAATTATTAACCTTTCATGCCCTCCCTTCATTACACGGCACTGTTGGATTGTAAGGAAAGCATGCTGAGTAGTATGTTTGTAATTTAACCCATAACTACTGCTATTCTGAATTCTTTTGGAACAGATTACAATGAGATATTCCAGAATTACAAAACCATAGTGAAAATTAGTTGGGAATGGACCTCTGGAGGCCAGGTTGTCCAAACTCCAGCTGAAAGGAATGTAACTGCAGACTTACACGGGGCTTTGTCCAAATAAATTTTGAAAATCTCTAAGGATAGAGATGTCACAGCCTCCCTGGGCACCTGTGCCAGTGCTCAGCCACACTCATGGTGAAGCAGTCTTTCCTTACATCCAGATAAGGCTTCTTTCAAGGCAAGTCATGATTGCTGTCTCTTACCCTTTCACTATAAACCTTATTAAGATCTTATCTATAATGCATTCTCTATAACTACCTTTTAAATAGGAAGGGGAGAATTCTAAATAACATTTCTATCTTGCTTAATTTTTCTTCCCTTAAAGTCTTTTACTCTTGGCTCACTCTTTCAGAATTAGCACTAGGTTGGTGCATGGTAGCACTTAGCATTTCACACACAGCCTCATTTCCGCACTGCAGTGGAGTAAGCTTATTACTGGGAAAAATGAATAGAAAATCATAGCTAAGTGTTAGAGCAAAACAAAAAAATCTTTTTAAGTGATAACTTCTTTTTTTCGGAGAATGTTTGTGCAAAGCACAAAACAAACCACTACACTACCACGTCTTTTTTGTTTGTTTCTGCATGGCATTGCACAGATATATTATCACTCTAACCTCTTTGCCTTGGATTTATAGACGGGAAATAGGACATTTTTAGGTAGAATTTTTCCTACCTCACAGGGATAAAAGCTTATTAATGTAAAATTTGCTGTATACCTGAGAGAAAAATGAGCCTTAACAAAATAATTTTTGCATTCTTTTAGAATCCTGGTGTCTTTTCTAAATCCATTCAGGAAAATATTCAAAGGGACAAAAAGCACACATCAAACCATCAATGGAAATACACAGGGAATTACACAATAATTTGCCACGTGTTGTTTTGCAAATATTATTTCTCTAGTTAAGATCCTCCTTGAATTTGTCTGAATCCATAACCAGCAGAGTGGAATATAAACATTTATATAATTCTCATTAAAAAATTGCTGCATCGTAATTCAAATTAGATTGTTCAGACTGTTGTTGAAACATTTGTGTTTAGGTTTCATGACATGGCAATGCTGCATCATGATGCAAAGACGCACAATAAAAATGTCTTTTCCATTCTATTTGGTTTGTTAATACAATATGATCCTAGCTGGACATCAGAGATGAAAAGATGGAAATGATGCCTTGTCTTAAGAAAACACTTGGTTTTCTTCTCATAAATACAAACTAAACGTATATATTTTGTATAAGGAAAATGCAGATTCCACAGAGATCTTCATAGTGGCTCTCTGGTAAAAAATTTCTGTGTTTTCTCTCTGGTCAAAGTAACACACTACGACTTTGTATTTTCATGAACTTCCACAAATTATTTTCTAATGTAATATATTTTTTTCTAAAAATATCTCCAAGCGTATTACTGACTGTCTTTCTAAATGTAAAGATATGTGCTACAGCCTATCTTTAACAGTTTATCAAAGAAAAACATATCAAAGTTCTTTTTGTCTCTGTATATTCATGACAAATATTCCGTCTTTTCTTAGAAAGATAGCAATGAAGTGCTTGCTCACAGGTCCACACCACAAGATGACACAAAAGTGACTCTTTAGGTGGTCTTTAGTAGTCATCTTTGTAACACAGGTATAATACTCACAATGAGATGCAGACATCCTTCAGGACACAGCAAACATTTTAAGTAGGAGCAAGAGCACAAACTAGGTAAACAGAAAATATTTATACTCTACTAAAGACAAGTAATAGGGCTGTAATGGAGAGCTATAGACAGGCAATGACATAGTGACTAATGAAAAGAAATGGGAAAAAGCAATTGGAAAATTTTCTTCCTTATCCCTTCTATGAAAAATAAGTAGGAAAAAACCCATGCTAACTGGAAAAAATGCAGATCTCAAAAGTGTCTGATATCCTTCCTGTTATGTTAAAAGAAATGAGAACCTGGAAGCAAGCAAGAGGGAAAAAATACCCAAAACAAATAATCAACTTGTTTATGAGGAAGATCATGGCAGCTGCATGAGCAGCAGGAATGGAATGGGACAGGATGGCTTGGCCCAAGCCCGTGCTCCAAACACGCACAGCCCCCTTCACAGGAGTGACAACATCCTCAGCCAATGACCTCTTTGACAAAAATATAACTTCAGCACTCCTCCCACAGACTGATGAGTAATGCTAAGCACGGGGTATGCAGCTTCTGAGACTGGATTAACTGTCTTGTGGGTTTCCTTTTTTGCTTTCCCAGTTTTCCTACTTTTGATCATATGGTTAGATCCTTCCCATGTGCTCCTGTACTTGCTGATTTCTAAATCAGTTGCTGAGCCAGGTGTCCCAGCTCAAGGGCACATCTGACCTGTCACCAAGGGACTGTAGCTCCTGGAGGTGCACCCAAGCCCATAGGGGTGCTGGCAGTGCTGCTGGAACAGCCTTTTAGCAGCCTGAAAACTGTTTGGACCTTTTGTCTGCTCCAAAGAAAAATGCAGGGTGATTTACTTCACTGCTGTGTATCTATTTCCCTTTCAATTTTTTCTCTTCTTCTTACACAGACTCTTTTTCCTTTCTCTTTCCTCTTCCCAGTGCCTCTTTTCTTGTTCTGTGCTCAGTGTAACACTGATATCTATCCCTCTTTATACTTTGTACTTCCTCCCCCTCGTTGTACTCTTTCTCACTTCCTCTCTTAACCTAGCTTTTACTTTATCCACCTCTGCTGCAATTTCTCCTGTTCCCACTTGTTAGTTATCCTCACCTCAGCCTTGTCAGATACTTCTCTTTGACAAAGGTACCCTGTAATCACTCCATTTCTTTTCAAATTCTCCTTTCATAGCTACACACAGAAAAAACCACTCACATACTGCATAAAGACTCAGAGAACCTCAAACAGCTGAATTTCTGGTCTTGAGAAGGCCCGGACTTATATCAGTCCTGTGATAACTACTGATGAGATGAGCCTGATGGGACAGTCGGGCACAGTGGCCTCCATGATTGAAGTCCCTTCTGCCCCCACACATATGTTATTCCTCTCTCTTGCTGGCTGTGATGGGATGCTGAAATGGCCAAAGCACATAAATGTTGAATTTGGCTCACAGAGACTGAGTGTAGCAGAGCCACAAATGGCGCCAGTGTAGCTCAGCGCTCAGACACTCAGCAGCTGAGTCAGGGAGGGAAAGGTTCACAGAAGGGCACCATCTACAATCAGAAACATGTTTTGGGCCTGAGGACTAGAAAAGTTAAAAATAGCATCGTGTGGGCCTAATTGCAGAACAAAGGAAAAGGGGCTAGAAAATGGAACAGTTTAGGGAAATTAGGAACAGTTGGTCACCCAGAGTTTTGCAAGCAACATCAGATAGTGCTCCTGCTTTCCTTGCAGAAGAGATGTGCATTATGTAACAGATGACCCACACTCTTTGCACGGGAATAAAATGCACAGGGGACTGAGAACTTGGGACGTGCCCTTGACAAAATGATCTTTGCATGGAAAGAATCCTCATAAGATTTGTCCTCATAGAAAATCCACAGGCAGGAAAGCTGTACTAGCCTCCAAATCCTACAAAATACAAAACCTGCTTGTGCACGTCTGCCTGACCTATTGCTGAGAAGGCAGTTCCCACCTTCTTTCTCAGGCCCTCACAACCTTGCTTCCACTTAAGCTATAGACTGCAGAACTGGATGTATGAGGGCTGCTCTGAAAACAGTGCCTCCTATTTTAATATGCTGGCCCACAACTTTGGAGGCAGTTGTTGGTGGTACAGCAGTAGAGGCTGAACCTTCTTGCCAATATTCAGTTATATTTTTTTGCTGTGTGACATGGCAGCAGAGGGACAGTCTGACACAATGGCATCTGACATGGAAGTGTGGATGAAGCAAAGGTGTGGAATCAAATTCCTCACTGGGGAAAAATGGCACCACGGACATTCACTGACACTTGCTGAACTTTTCTGGAGACCAAAGAGTGGATGTGAGCACAGTGAGGCAATGAGTGGAGCGTTTCAGCAGTGGTGACAGTGACAGTGGGTCACCTCTGCTGGTGCAGATTTTCTGAGCACAGTGTGCAGGCTCTTGTTCATTGCTGGTGGAAATGCATAGCTAATGGTGGTGACTATGTTGAAAAATAGTGTTTTCTAGCTGAGAAATTGCTTTATCAAATAGTGTGATTGTGCTCTTCATAGTTTCCATGGAAATAAATGTGAGGCATTACTTTCAGTGCAACCTATGTATTTTCCTTAGATTACTTCAATTTCTTTTGGTTTAATGAAATATATATTCCTGCAGCACTAAGACTGAAGATTGTCAGGTTCAACTATATTGTCTCTTTTGCAGTAGAATGCTTCACCCATTATACCTGTATGTACAGAACTTTTTCTAGACATCAGTACAGTCAAAAATCAGTAGCAATTGTACAAAAATATGAAAATGCAGTGGCCTCATGGTGGCAGGCTGCAGTTGAACTTCCTTTTGATCTGAGTCTGAGTCTTGCCTTAGGGCTTAGATATCTTGACCCAATTATATCTGCCTGTTTTGAATGGCCTCCATTCTTGTACAGATGATAGAAGATTGTCTCAGCCAGGAGGCAAAGAAAAACCTATCATAGTAAAATAGTGGCCAAACTAAATGTGGAAATTACTGAATCAGTGTATTATACAGATACTTTCTCTCATTTTCTGATTCCAGCAAGGCATATTTAAACTTCTGTCTGGCTCTATTCACTGCTCCAATGCTCCAGCTGGACTTTTGAATTCACATTTGCCAGTACCGCTTAAGAGTAAGCACAATGACTCCCTTGTAATATCTTAAAACACCATTATAAAACATCATCTTTTTTTCCAGCATTTATAACACAAAGTTTAGTGTACTGAGTCTAGATTAAGATGAGGATCTTAGATAGTTACATAACTGTTTCTTTCCATTAAAATCTTACCAGAATAAATCAGAGAAATAACACGATAGTAACATAGTAAAATTGGAGTCATTATGAGCACAGGAAGCCTTTATTACAGAAATGTCATCTTACTGATGCAGAAGCACTAACAGTTTGGGAGATCAGTTTTGATGGTCAGCTCTGGTGGTTACATAGGAAGAAGGTAACTTAATTTCCTCTCCTAGCCCATTTTATTATTGTACCTACTGCACCCTCAGAAAACGAAGAAATCTGTCAGCTTTGAGAAATCAAGCTCCTAACCAATCTCTATCCAATACAGAAGTACAGAAACTAATGTAGCACTAAACTTGCTACCTAACAATGCAGTGCCTTGTCATTCTTTTCCTCATGGTTGTTCTTGAATACACTGATGCTCTAACTAAATGCTCATAGTTTAAGCCATTTTTATCACTGAAACCTACTGCTGTGCTACTGCTGTATGTTGCTTGTGCTGCTCAGATATGGAACAAGTATTTCAAAGTAAGCTGAAGAGATTTATTTTGATTACTTTTCCCTGGAAGACAGCAAACGAAAAATAACAACTAATTTTTAGAAAGCACTGTGACTCAGGAATTACAGAAATAGTTAAGTGCCACTGGAAGGTATTGCAGAAAAGGTTTTTTTTTTCTAACTGATTAACTTCATTACATTTTACTTTATGTCTGGCTTGGACAGTGTGATCTCACATCTGACTCTATTTGTTTAAAAATCTATGAGTTACTAATGGATTGGAATGCCCTCAGATTCACTCTCCTTCCTACACATGGCTATCTGGTACTCGAGAGTTTTCTTCATGGCGTCCAGTTGTGCTTGAAAACAGAGGTCCACTGCAAACTCTGTGTACCATCTATCATATATTTACTGCCCAGCACTCATGGGTGCTGTACAGCATTTCAAATGGCATAGGGTATCTAAATCAGGCCTCTGGAGTAAATACTTGAGGTAGATAAAGGTACAGTTTTCATCACTTTAGGATGGTTCAGGTACTACATATGTGCTTGTACCAATTCTCCAAATATCAGTACACTTACTGTCTGAGTTTTAGATGAACCTTATTATATGGAAATGCAAAATGTAAATCTGAAAGATTTGAAAAAAAAAAACACCCAAAAAACAACACCAACATTCTTCAAGAAGTGGAATGTAATACAGTTTCCTTTCTTTTTATCTTGCTGATGAGTTCTTCCAACAGAGTAAACATCTTACATGATAAATACCAGGACAATGTTAAGAATATAGAGTTTAAGTCCATCCAGCATTTTTCTGAGAGTTTACACCTTAACTGAATTATTACATATCTCTATGCCACCTGCATGTTATTCTTGACATCTACGAAAGGGTGGAAGATAGTTAAAAATACATATTTGAACTAATTTCACTATGGGTAATGTTTAAAAACTTTTATCTAAACCCAAATATTCTCTACTTGTGCCAAATAATAAAGAAGGATATGAGGAAACTTTTTTGGTCTGAATGATTTCTGTGGCCAATCTGACTTTTGTACTTTTAGATATATATTGTGTCGACACAGACAACTATGCCCATATGAAACTATGAAACTGACCATCTCCATCAGGATGTGTCCATGGATAAGTCTAGCATTTTTATATTATGGAGATTATTTTTTCTCAAGAAAAAAAAAAAGGAAAATCAGTTTTAGAGTAGAGCATAGAAAGTGATTTCTATGGATATTAGTGAATGGTGAGAAACGGTGTGAAAATAGCATTTTCTAATTTCCAAAGGAATATTTGAAACAAACTTTCCTCCCTGAGGTGTTAATGACAATTTCTTTCCATTTCCAAGCAAAGAAATGTTCCAAAAATGTTTTCTTGCTTAACTCCAATATATTACTATGACAAAATTTTAATACTTTGTTTCTGCAACTCCCAGAGTTTTATTTCTCCTTTATGTGTGGTTGTTTTGCAAAATTTGATCTCCAGTGCCTAAATGTGGAAAGGCTGATAACTCACACTAGAAGTAGCACTTGGGAAATATGTATGTCCTGAGAGCTGGTTTGAAAAGAGATTATAAAAATGCACTAAAGAGAAAAATTCACTGTCAACATTAGACTGCCATGCTTAAAGATTTTAATGCTAAGGTTACTGCATAGTGGACTGATTAGTTACATTTAACTGAAAAATATCATAGCTAATTCTGTCTTTTTCAAAATTATGCAAAGATAAAATGTGCAGCCAACATTTGAATGCACAGACATAAGCTTCAGGGTATTGTTTTAAAATATATTGTGTGTTCAGTATTATGAAGTACTGAGCATGTTCAGACAGCACTCTGCTATTGGGGTGGCTGAATATTCTCTTCAGTTTGTCCTCAGGGCACTGTTTTTGGTTCAAGCTTACCTTTTTCCCCAGTGGCTGTGGAGTTCAACTATGCTTCAGTGGGAAGGTATTCACAAGTAAGCTGGGAGTTTTATTTCCCTGTTCCTGTTACAAATTTCTGAATCTATGTTCAGCTGTGATAACAAGGTTTCTGAATATCATGAGGAAATTTGTTATCCAAATATTTCATCTGATATACTACTTCAGCTATTGCCTTGGAAATATGGGTGAGAGCTTAATGTGAGGCATTAAAAGCTCAGGAACCCAACCTAAATTCAGCAGTGCGAAAAGCTGTAGGAGGTTGCAGCTTCTGCTTCCCCAGATATCTACTCACCACCTTTAGCTGAAAACCTCTTCACTGCTGCCAAAAAGGAAAATCCTAGCTTGTGAACTGGGCATGGGTAGATATGTGCAGATAGGAGTACAGTCATTATTTTGTCTCTTCTGATTCTGCAACAGTGGAAGATCCATGGAATGCATTCACAGACACCTGAGGTCAGGGCGATTTACAGCAGGACAGCAAGGTTTGCCTGGGTCTTGCAGTGAGGATTCCTAGATGATTTCCACACTGTCAGCTCTGATGGAGAAATTCATTTCAGTGGCATTGTTTATCTGTTTGACTTTGCCAAAAGTAAGAAATTCAATTTATAGGATGCAAAAACAATGTCTAGAATGAAACAGGTTGGAAAGATCTCAAATTTTGAAAGGACATATCACACGTGGAAGCTCACTCAGATTACTCAGGTCCTTTTCTTGAGATCTGTAATTGTAACCATAACTTTCTTAGATAATGAATTGCAACCTTGAAAAGCACTTAGAAAGTGAAAACATATTCCGGATATTAAGAAAGACCGTATTAAAATAAACTTTTTTTTTTTTTTTTTAAGCATAAGGAGAATTTAAGGAAATTTCATGCAGATTCAATAGTGAAAAGAAATGCCAGATAAAATGAATTATCTAACCATATTAACTCTCTAGAAGACAAAAAGACAAACACATTTTATGTACGTCAACATATAGAAACCCTGTAATTCTATAGATACATACTATAGACTGCAAATTTCTGGAATATGCTTTCTAACATTACATTCTATTTTGTTATAGGAGATTTTGCCATGTTAAACCTAAGTAAAAACCACTGAAATGCAATGAATCAAAAACAAAAGCACAGGTAGTTCATCTAAGTAGGTCTTGGAAATGGCTGCAATTAACTGTGTCCATAAAATTTAAAACAGTTGAGCTAAGTGAGGAATGAAGTGAAGGGGATACCAAGAGAAATTAATTCTGTTTGAGTTTCAGGTTTCATCTGTGGATGCTGTAGATGAAATAGATTACATAATTTGGAGGGTGAGAATCTGTTTTACTCACCAGCACCTTCTATTCTAAGTTGATATGGCAGTTTTCTCTGATTGTGTCACTTGCTGTTTCATATATTATTGTGCTCACTGGCACTCACTTAGACAGCTTACTTAAGGGCACTTGATAGTAATTACAGCAAGCGAACAGAGCAGAAAGCTAAAAAGGAACCTGGTCAGAGAGTGGCAGATGGCACAGTTCTGTTTGGTGCAACTACTCCTAAAATGCTCATTTAAATACTAACCTAGAAACAAGAGTCTTGCATGATTTTCATCGATTGTCTATAAAAGTTTTTTTTTTAATTACTTTAAAGGAGCTGTATTTGAAAAATGAATATTATCAATTTTAATTAGCCACTTATAAAATGTAGTAGAGGATGGGAAGGGACTCCGTTTGTTTAGTTTAAACATTTTCCTTTCATACAATTTTTCACCATTTGGAGAAGTTCTCTTACATAATGATAACCTTCCTAAGATGATATCAAAACTTCGTCCAAAATTCTTTTATTCTGACCAATGTGTAGGAAAGAACATAAGAATGTGTGTGTGATGTTTCCCCCCCAAGGATGCTTTTGTATTCCTTCCTTCATTCTTCTCTTTCTTTCCTTCTTTCCTTCTTTCCTTCTTTCCTTCCTTCCTTCCTTCCTTCCTTCCTTTCTTCCTTTCTTCCTTTCTTCCTTTCTTCCTTTCTTCCTTTCTTCCTTTCTTCCTTTCTTCCTTTCTTCCTTTCTTCCTTTCTTTCTTTCTTTCTTTCTTTCTTTCTTTCTTTCTTTCTTTCTTTCTTTCTTTCTTTCTTTCTTTCTTTCTTTNCTTTCTTTCTTTCTTTCTTTCTTTCTTTCTTTCTTTCTTTCTTTCCTTCCTTCCTTCCTTCCTTCCTTCCTTCCTTCCTTCCTTCCTTCCTTTCTTTCCTTTCTTTCCTTTCTTTCCTTTCTTTCCTTTCTTCCTTCCTTTCTTCCTTCCTTTCTTCCTTCCTTTCTTCCTTCCTTTCTTCCTTCCTTTCTTCCTTCCTTTCTTCCTTCCTTTCTTCCTTCCTTTCTTTCTTCCTTTCTTTTCCTTTCTTTCCTTTCTTTCCTTTCTTTCTTTTTCTTCCTTCCTCCCTCCCCGCCTTCCTTCCTCCCTCCCTTCCTCCCTGTTTTGTTACACCTTGTTTTGTTTGCGCTTGAATCTGCCACCCTTTAGCTTAGATCAGTTCTCCTACAACAGGTGCCTAACCTTAAATGAGAAGAATATTTCACTGAAGACCCTCGAAAGAATCTCATTTGATGTTATAATGAACTTGTGTCAGAACAGCTGCTTTACTTCATGCCTAAAACTGAGATGCAAGCTAGATGCTTGTGTCAGTGAGGCAATAAAGCAGCCCATGTAATTTAACCTTTGTATGCAATATTCTGGACCCTGTTAGTGCTAAAAGAGCAGTTCCTGTGTGCTATACATTTTCTGTATGTAACAGAGGAAAAAGAAAGGCCTGTATTAATGACCTACAATGGCTAAGCAGTCAAGGTAGGATAATAAATGACAGTTTACTGAAGAATGTGTATGCTGAATGCAAAGTACTGTTCTCAAGGAAAGCCAGAATTAATGTAGCTGAAGCATCGGGTCTGATTTTTTGAGACAACACACGTATTGTAAATCCTAAGAGTCTAAGTCACTGTTAAATTTAATCTCCCTTTCCATCTTTAGTTTACTTGAAACTGTCAGAAGGGACTTTCTCAGAGCATGATCCTCTTCACACTCAAGTCAATGGAGAATTTGTATGAGCTACGGCTTATAAGATGATACTTTAATAGGATTAATAACCAGTAACAAAATACATGGCAGTTACAGCTAGAGATATTTAGGGAAAGACTTAAGAAAGACATATGTTTCTATTGTCAGTTTGGCAGAGAGAGAGAGAGAGAGAGAGGGAGAGGGAGAGAAGGAAGAGCACAGAAGGGTCATGCCTGTTCCTTACCTCTCCTTTTTGTAGTTCTTTGAATTTTTGGCAAGCATTTCTGGGTTTGGGCTCTGCACAGAGGGAAGGAGTCTTTGCAATACTGAGAAAAATGTAGAAGGGAAAATTGGTATAGTTCTTCAGCAATGATGGGAAAATGAACATCAAGAATGCTGTTAAATAATAATATGGACTTAGTAGAGAATGGATGGAAAATACTAGGAGTCTAGCTGGACTTTAATGAAGCACAACATTTTCCATTACAGGAAATATAAAGCACTGGAAAACATTTTGAAGAACTATTATTTAAAGTTTTGGGTTAGTGGGAAATATCCCTGCCCTAATTGTGCTCATGATACAATCTCATAACTTTGGGAACATAAGTTCTCTTTAAAATTTTGGCCTTTCCTCAGCATATTTTTTTTTTACTCTTTTATATTGTATTAACTTCATGTTTGCTTTGAAGAGAAAAACGCTCTCTGTGTTTCCATTCCCCTCCCAGTTCTCTTCCTTTAAAGAGATCTTTGACTGAAATATCATCCTCCATGTTACCCTCCTAACTTCTTCTGCTCTCTCTATTCTCGTCTGGCAACATCAGTCTGCTTTTTCACTTCGTATAGACAAGGATCTTAGGCTCAACAGTTCTCAAATCAGCACCCAAACCATAATTTCTCTTGCCTGCTGAGCATATATTCTTCTTCATTTCTATCAACTTACTCTTCATTATTTCTTTCCTGTTCGTCCAGTTTGTCTTAGTGGATTGTCAGTGATGTTTCATCCTCTGGAGTAAAGATAATAGTGACCAAATACCAGTAAGCTGTTTACATCATCAGCTTACTAGTGTTTGTAGAATAATTACATTATTTTCTCACAGCCAGACTTTCACAAAGACCATTTTTCGGAGATATTTTTCTGAGATACTTCAGGCTATATTCAGTCTTATTTATGGCAGCTACCTAAGCAGACAATTTAAATATTCCTTGTATTGGATACATACTGAATTTAGGTACTTAAATGTGGACAAATGGCATTTCAAGACAATGTTACTATCACCTCCTTTATCTACTTCCATTTTAATTCCTTGATTCTCTCTCTAGTTGTTCCTTCAATATATCCACCCATATCTCCCTCTTTTCCATTGCAATTGAATTTTTTCTGATTTATTTTTGGCAACTGGGATGTTTTAGCAAACTGTGAGTTCACTTCTTATGTAATCGTGTTTTTTTCCTGAAGTTAATTTATATCTGCAGCTTTAAATCTACTTTCAGCTATAGCAGATCTGTTTATTTGGACTTCCCATATTGGATAGATACTGCCTTCTCTATATATCATCTGCTAAGAAATGAGCCAACTGTTAAGCCATTTAACAAATACAGCGTTCCTATTAGAGCTACAGCCTTCTGATAGGAAAACTCAATTTATGAAGAAATCCACTTTCTCAGGAAATGTTCTTTGAAGAAAATGGAATATTTTTTATCAAAATGGATATATATGGCTCAGATATTCTGATTTAATTCCAATTCAGCTACGAAATACAGGCCTTTATTTATAAAGATTCACATTGTTGAATGAGATTCTTTGTGATAGAATTAAACTCTCCTGATAGATAACTTCCCAAATCAAAAGGGAGATTTTGTATAACATTGAAGATTCATTTTGAGCTGAACATGAACTAGGAAGAGAACAGGAACCACCCAAATTACAACACAGAAATTTGGCAGCAGCAGCTTCCAATTCAAATTCCTTAGTTTCCTGTCAGAGTCAAACCTACCCTAAGAAGATGAGGCAAATATCAATAAGATAAAATACCAAAGCAGTTCCAATTCCTGTCATTTTTGATGTTGAGATCTCTAGCAAAAGGACTGTTAAATTTCTTTTGAGAAGCTGTAATCTTAGATTTACTTAGATCAAAAAGTGAAAGTGAAGGTGCTGGTAATGCGATATAAAGTTCACACAACACACTCCATATTCTAGTTATGAAAAATAAGGAATTTAGTTCTCTTTCTCTACAGTTCCATTACTTGGGAACTGTATGGAAAATATGTATTGTCTTACTGTAAAACTTAGATTTATCTATACAGAACCACAGGCAACTTTGCAAATATCCTCGAGCTATTGGAAATCCGAGCCACTCATTCTGTATGATACACTGAATAGCCCTGTGTGACTGGGAGCATTCTAACAACTGTTCTATGGCAGTTTACCAGAGGCTGGATCTGGACCCCTATCAATAGCAATGATTTATTTAGATTGAGCTTTTTGGTTATGCCCCTCAACACTGGAATTCTCCCCGATACATAGGACGTACAAGCCCAGCTCTGAAGCTCTGGTGTAAATTTGGCCTTAATCTGTTACAGGCAAGCTCCAACCTTATACAAGTCAATGGATATAGGCAGCTCTATGTATACAAAAAATAAAAAATAGCATAACCAAACTTCTCAGCTGAACCATGCTGAACACTATTGCTGTTCTGCCAAGTCTTATCATTATTGTTTATTTTTTTCACAAGAGAAAATGTATACAGTCTCAATGGGATGAAACCTACACAACCAATTGGTATTCCTCTTGGATTGTACAGGTACAATCTGTGAAATCTGCACGAGTTTCACAAGATAACAAACAGTTGCCTGTCATGTTAAAATTCAGATTATTCAGATAAGAATCGAAATTACCTTAAATTTGCTCACCAAAAAAAGAGAAGTTATGTCGCTCCAGTATGAACACTGTTAAATTCTGATAAAAATCATTGGTAAAAGCATAGTGGTTACTGCATATTGTTAGTAAGAAAAGCAGTTTTTGCACAAACAAAGTGAGACTTTTACATTCATTTTAAAAGAGAAACAAAATTTCAAACTGACTAAATCAAATGTTGTAGAAAGTACTTGCTTCTTTTTTTCTTAGCAGTCACAAAAGCATTTCAGGCAGCTTGACATCTGTATTACATAAGCAGAGAGCAATTCAGCTGCTTGGAGAGTATAAAAACAACTTTGACCTTACACTGGAGACGTGCTTCAAAAGATTAATTATTCATATGATCAAAATTGCTCGAAAACAACTGCTTGAAAATATTCTCAGAAAAAAAATAGATAGTTCTGAGGCAATAATGTAATTTTGATACATCAAACCTGAATGCTATTTTTTAAAGAATTCCTGAGGCTTTTTCTTTTTTCCACAGTAAGTAATTCATCTGGCAATTTTTGAAATATTTTATCTTTGGAATTGTCGTTTCTCCTGTTTATTCAGTGTACTTGTTACGTTGCTTGAGTGTAGTTCTTCAGGAAGTTTTATAATTGCAAACCATTGCTTTCTAGATGTTAATTAAAGAATTTCTACCCATGTCACCTCTTGAAATAAAAAAAAAAAATCAATCAGCTGTAGGGTTAGAGAAGCTTTCTGTCAGTAGGAAACAGTGCAAAATTGTCCATAGGAAAAAGATGTGCATTAACTAATTTTCAAAATATTCTTGACATAATTCTGAACAGCATGAAATTCTGGATTTATTTTAAAGTAACATTTTCTATCTGAAGGAAGCCTATTCATCTGGTTGACGTGCGGAGTGGAAATTCAGGAAATCTGGGTTCAATTCATAAGACTGCTACTGATTTCCTCTGTGATGCTGGCTAGATATCTCAGGATACTTTCCTGGAAATAGTTATGCAAATCCCTAACTTCACCCCAGTCAGCAATGGGGTTCCACCCTTCCTCTGTGCTGCCTATACCTTACCAATGCACTTAAGCATGCACTTAATGCACTTAATGCATAAAGCACCATGTCTCCCAAAGTGAATTTGGTTGTTACAGCACATATGAAAGAAGTGGGCTACAGTCTTCCTTCCATTCTCTCAAACAAACTATGATGAAAGAACCACATCATCTTAATCACATGCTTCAAAATAGATATTCTGGGGACTTTCACCAAGCATTTGCGGAGCTCCTAGCATGGCAGAATAAGATTTGTCAGTGGAGTCTCTGTATGCTAACATAAATAAATGCTTTAATCATTCTTTTAGCTCTAGTTAGTATATTGATAGAAATGATTTCTTTTTTTAATATCTACTGGTACAAATACCTTGATACCAATGTAAATATGGAAACAAAAGGTCAGTTAGGTCAGTTATTACATTTTACCTCTAAGCCAGCAGTTCTGTGACAATTGACACGTATGCACTGATTTTCTTGTATCTATTTTGATCTGAAATATTTTATGCAATTATATCCCTGTTTATTCTGAAGTGTTACTTCAGCAGCAGAATCCAGTTCTGTAGCTGGAGAGTTGCAAGGCGCAAGGACAGTCCATCTACATGTGGAAGACCCAACAATGGGCAGAATACTTGAGGGCAGGGAATGAATGCACAGTAACACTCTTAAAGTGATATTTATCTTGTTTGGGCCTGTGACAGTGAATTCCTACAAATCAGCTGAAAATCATTTGTATGATATTTTCTGATAAAAGAACAATAAAACATGTATATCACTTTGCTTAACAAAGTCATTTTAATTGATCACAACTTCAGCATACTTCTTGTGTTTATTACTATTTTGCAAGTGCCTGTAAAGACAGAGATCATCTTGATCATTTAAAGAGGGGTTTCCAAGAAGCTGCATCATTAAGCTAAACTTCAGTCTATGAGCAACCTGGGTTATAGTGTCTGGTTCATACTCAGGTGTCTGAGTTCATTTTTCCTTCAAGTTCTCCTTCATGATACTATGCAGTAGTCATACTTCCTTTATAACAGTATTATTTTCACATAGTTTATTAAACATTAACCAAGTCAAAGAATCATAGAACCATAGAACAGTTTAGGTTGGAAAGGACATCAAAACTCACCTAGCCCCAACCCGCTGCCATGGGCAGGGCTGCCCCCCACCAGCTCAGGCTGCCCAGGGCCCCATCCAACCTGGCCTTGAGCGCCTCCAGGGATGGGGCACCACAGCTTCTCTGGGCAGCCTGTGCCAGCGCCTCACTGCCCTCTGAGGAAAGAATTTCCTCCTAACATCTTACCTAAATCTCTCTTCTTTTAGTTTAAAACCATTCCCAGTGTAAAAAGTCAGATCCCTTATTATTTATAAGCTCTTTTTGAGTACTGGGAGGCCACAATGAGGTCTTTCTGGAGCCTTCTCTTCTCCAGGCTGAACAAATAGAAAGCTGCTCTGTGTTGAAGATGCAGGGTTTCTGAAGCTTTTACTGTACCATGTCAAGCCAGAGATTTCAAATGAACCAGAATAAAAAAAATGAATTAAAATCAGAAGAAGCAGAAAACACAAGAGAGTGTTTTCTCCAGGCTGTAGTTCACCTCAGTGAAAGCATTTCAGATGAAGGTTTTCCTTCATGCTCCAGTGGTCTAGTTCCATAGCTCTGAACAGTGATGCACCATTCTGATTAAACACATATTAAACTGATTTTTAACAATCACTTGGTGCTTTAGATGTGTATCCTAATTTTACCAGTACAGAATTAGAGTAGATTGAGTTTCTCCAGTGACAACAACTAAGCTTGAACTGTTCTTTCTCTACTTTACATTCTTCAAATACTTTTTAAACTCAGGCAAGGAATTTTGTTCTCCCAATCAAAACAAGTCAGTCAGCAGAATTATTTAAATTTCCAGCTCCTAATAAATCACACAGAGTTAAGTCAGATTATTGAATTCCAGAGTAATTATGCATTTATGTCCTCAATTTCCATAACAGAAGATGCAACCCAATGGGAAAATGTGAACCTTCTAATAGTCACCTGCTAGATTTCCTTTCAGGCAGAACTTATTCACTTATGTCTGCTAGTTTGTCAGTGGGGAAAATTAACCTTAATACTAATATTGCTTACTGTCTCATTCATTTCTTTTTGGCTTCAGCTAAAAAAAGAGAAATATTAACACTTCCCCCCTCTCCTTTTAACATTATTCTGTCATTACTACACAGCATATCTCCGCATAAGTATAGGTCAAGCAAGGACAATAATGAAGGTCTGTCACACCCACTGGCTTACAAAAGCAAGGAGTAGGAATGTATATCTTGAAAATTTCTCTCCATCAAGAGACACACAGTGTTATTTGTTTGTACGATGTGTAGCATGGCCACTTGCTCTCACCAGTGAGCATCTCTCCATCTTGAATTAGCCCTGCTTCACATTAAGTTGATCATTTAACTTAGGCATTTTGATGAGCACTGCTCCTCTGCTCCGAAGGCTGACACTGCCAGTGTCTTTTCCCCAGAGCCAAGATGAAGTCTGCTGCAGGCACTCTTTGCCAGGGATGCTGAAAATGAAGCAATGGGGTCCCACCCTTCCTCTGTGCTGAGTAGGGGGCTGAGGAATCCAGATTGATTCATTCTGCAGTGAAGGTCTCCAAGTTCACAGAATAATGTTCTGCAGTCATGTCTCTTAACTGGATTCCTATCAGACTTTAAAATGAAAAATTATGCTTTCTCTCTTCAGCACTAACTTTGCCAGAAAGGAGTTTTTAATTTAGAAAACAAATGTGTATGTTTGTGAATGTGAATGATAGAAGTATTGGAAAAAAAAAAACATCTGTGACCTGACACTTGTGAGCTAGGAATTATTAGTGTCTCTGAGAGTGTGTAATCAAGTGAATCAATGAATTCAGCTCCTTCCCAGTAAGGAGCACCATGTTTAGTTTGTCTTCAGTTGATTACAAATGTTGCGTGTTTACTTTTAATCCAAAAGCAATACATTTGTACTGACTTCTTAATCTTATCTGTAAACCTAGCTTTCTGTTTTCACCAGTCACTGCTTTTGTCCGTTTCTGAGCGATAACAGCCAATGTTCAATGCTGATTCATTTTAATATACTACGCCTTTTTCAGTTCTTATTATTACTACATTTCTGTTTACTTGAATTCATTCTGCAGACAAATTGAAATCTGTAGTTATCATCTTTGAAGTTCCAAAACTATTTCTTCAAAATTTCTTTTTTTTTTTTTTTTCTCTCCAGGTTTTCCTCTTGGGCCACAGATACAGTACCATGAACCAAAGACTTTTCAGATCATGTATCTTTAGTCAAGCTTCTGAATGCATGTAAAATTTCTCTGTGCAGCTCTTGTAATAGCCAAATTCAACATTTTACTCTGCCAGAAAATGCCAGGTGTTAAGAGAATAATTTTAGGTACTTTCTCAACTGTACACCATATGATGATAACACAAATGATAATATCAAACAAGTGTTAACTTGTCTCTAATCCAGCTTGCACATGCAGTAGATGCAAAAGGACATTGATCCTAAGTGCCTGCCATGTATTGTGCAGTGTAGAATAGATATTCCAGCAAAAAACTTGTCCCTGGGGCATCCAGGAAGCGCACTGGTTGAAATTCCCCAATGCCTATAGGAAAAGCAATGGAAAAAGTCTATATTTAATGTTTGGTGGTTATGATTTAAAGTGAAACACATTAAGAAATCCAAAGTTTTCTTTCACATAGTAACCTCAACAGAGCCTTTTTGTTCTCCTGTAGTCTATATTCTCAGCCGTCCTCTACTGCATTTCCAGGTAGTGAATGACAATGACTATATTAGATCATGATATTGAGTAATCCCCCACCTCACTGATTTGCTGGGTTTGCCGCAGATTTGGTATAAGGATGACCATGTAGAATCGAAAAATGTGCTGGCAATACTTTAATCATATTTGCTGGCTTGTTTCTCATCTAGTACAACCTATATTGACATTGTTAGTAAGTGAATTTATGCTGGTTTAAGTTCAGCTTGGCATATGGTCCAGTATCTCTCTCTACACATACCTCCTGTATAAGCCACAGCTTCTGTGAAGGAGATTGAAATGATGAGTGAACTTTAAACAGATTGTGCATTGCTCTTTCAAATGAATGTTTTATATAACAATACTACAATTAAAGACTGTATCTTTATTTAAGAAATACCAAGCTAAAGGGATATTTGTTAATTACTCATCTGTGAAATATCACAGAAAACCATTAAAAATAAAGCCATGAAATCAATTATTTAAAAATAAAGAAAAACAAATCTCTCCTCCCTTCCTCCTCACAATAAAAGTAGTGGTTGAAGCTTTCTACTTCCTGTAAAGATAGATAAAACATAGGTGCAATCTGTCTGAATTTCCCCTTCACATTTCTGAGCCCTGACATCTTCTTTCACCCAGCAAAATGAAACCTGATTTTATGGCTTTTCCATTCTGCATTACATGTTTTAAAAAGAACACTTGGGTATTTCAGAAACTATACTGGAATAAAGTCTTCCAAATTGCAATATCAAAGTAGTTTGCTTATAGTTTTGAGAGTGATTCATTCCAAATGCTTTGGAGAAATATCTCATTGTTTAGCCCTCTCTTCCTTCCCCTTAGCTCCTTCTCCAGGCTTCCTTAGGTTATTTCCATTTTGCTTTTAATGGAAATTCCTTCTGACCCTAACCTGATTCTTGAGTACAAACTCTCACATGAAACAATCATACTAGCCTTTAATCCAATTTATAGGAAGCAAGGGAGAGCAGAAAGACACAAAATAATAAAGATCAGTAGAACCACGATATCAGGATCAAAATCCATTCCCAAATGGGAGTAATTAAGCAGTCTTCTAACTCTGGTAACTGAAAGGCTTTTATATATCTTGCTGAGTTTTTTGTATGTCTTACCTGAGTTTGAGCCAATGATCAGGATCTTCTAGACTCATCCAATTATGGGCTATAGTTATGTTTCCAAAATCTGCTTGGCAGTTTCTCTGCAGTGCTCATGTAGCAAGGTCTCATAGGTATTGCAGGCCTCTGGCTGATCCCTTATTGAGTATGCATAGTTTGCATGCCTGACTGCATAAGAAGTCCTCATGTCTGGTGTCTGTCAAAGCCAAATAATATGTCCAGCCAGCCAGCCATCAGCACCATCTTGTGGTGCTGGCATCACCGAATCTTTTAGTATTGTCGTGGCACAAAAGCTGTAAGACGGGTCCTTGAAAAATCAAACAGCCAACACCTAAAAATCATACTGAGAATTCAAAACTCACTTGGACCTACAGTTTTGCTAATACTGTGCCCCATAATTTCTTCATATAACAATTCTGATACACATAATAAGAGTAAAAAATAAAAATAAAAATAAATGAAAAGATAACTGTACCAATAAAAATACAGTTAGTATTTTCCCTTGCAATCAATTGCCTCTTCATTCCATTTATTTCTGCTGTCACACATTCTTATATTTTTCTATGGAACTGGTATTAAAATGACTATGGAGCCAGTATTCTATGTAGTTCAGAGGATGTATGAGGTACTTGCCATTATTTTGCACCGAGAACTCAAGAACATTGGCCTCATATCAGCCTAAATACTGGATTTGTGAAGTCCACAGTGCAATCAGGAGTTCTGCAGTACATGTATACTCTAAGCTTAACAGTTTTTCTGTAAAATTATCATGCTGTTTATGAGGCTTACTCCAGTCTCAAAGTTGAGTCTCATGGCATGGAATGGTGAAAATGAAGTAGCAAAGAGAAATATGTTACACTAACACCCACAGGAGATTTTATGATACACTTTCCACAATTTCATATTGATAGCTGCTTTTAGATGGGGTGGAAACACATACCACCAACACACCAACAAAATCAGACAAAGATTGAATGAAAAATGTGTCTTACCTGTATCATATTTTGCAGGAATTTGAAAATATTGTCTTGGAAGAAGCTTCATTTAGATTTCTCTTATCTCTTTTATTTTTTTTCTTCTCAACCTTAAAGAGTTCCTTAAGAGTTGCCCTCTTCCCCCCTTCACCTGCACATAACTATTTTCTTTTCTAATAAGAAAGGATAAAGGACTTGTTTCCAAAGGAAGTACAGCGGGTGAATAGGGAAACTAACTAGAGTAATTGTAGTAGTATTCTTCCATAATAACTTCAACGTACCCCTGCCCTACAAGAGCACCATATCAGAGAGTAAATACTACTTTCTTTCAGAATAATTACTGTGCTTTCAAAGCAAAGTAATCCTTCTAGGAAGGAAGACGGGAGAGGGAGGGAGTGCAAAGCATTTACTATGGGTTATAATCCCAGGAGCTGTTCCATGCAACACAACAAAGAAGTTGACTGAACAAAATATGCTTTTTTCCAGGACACATCATGGAAAGAGCCTTATCATTAAAAAAGCTGGATAAGAAACAGTTAAAAATGAGGAAGAAAAAATCCCCAACCCCCAAATAAGTCATACACTGCCCTCAAACACTTCTTATCAACATAGCCCAGACTCAGCTGTTGCCCAAAATAAATACTATTCTTTTATCAATAATCCCAAAGCGTAAGACCAACTCAAAACACCTTTGGAAAAGAAATATATGTATTATGTAAGGCTCAGATAACACACCAGTGTTTAATTTGAGCACATGTAACTTTTTGAGATGTTAACAAAATATGTTACTTTCTTTTCTGTTAGTTTTGAACTGAATCCATTACTACAGATGTTTGCAAGAAAATGCTTAATTTTAGTCAAAATTGTAGACAAACAACATAATAAACATAATAATTTTAACAATTTTTTGTGAGAAGTTTTGGGGAAGAATAAATTTCACTTTTTTTCTCATCTCACTGAAAGTTGCAAACAAAATAATAAAGAAACAAACCATAAATGCTTGAAAAAGCATTAGTCGTGCGAGTGCTGATAAAAGGTTTAGTTAACTTTAACTAGGGAGGAAACTTTGCAGGTAGACTTATTGTAAGAAACCTAGTTTCTGTGCAAGAATAAGACTAATTATTATAATAAAGCTAATTACTCTGTGGAGACTAATTTTCACAGTCTCTAGTAGGAGTACATTATTAACCACAGCTTAAATTTTAAGGAGTGATAGTGCAATTTTATGACAGTACAACTTGTTCAAAGAGAGGAGCCTGCACAGACACTGAGATGCTCAAACCAGTCACTGGGGGTCAAAGTACTAATCAGATTATATTGTCTGATCCTGTTTTCTAATCACAAGAAATTGTGATGGAAAGAAAGACAGATTGCCTATTCTAATTCTTGCACACATATGTTGCTGTAAATGAACTAAAACAGGACAAAACATGGTGGACTATGAAATTACCTAGAATTGATAGCTTGAGAGGTGAAGTATAAAAAAATATATAGATAATATATGGTGGAAAAATCATAAATATTGTGTTTCAAGCATTCTTGTCTTCTTTGGGTGGAAGAATATGATGTTTTTTTTTTCCTGTTTGTGGTGACTGTAAGAGGGAAAGAAATGAAAAAAGGAAGGGGAGATTTCTAGGGCATAATTTATTCTTCAGATCTTGGCTTACCTTTTTAAACTACTTGTAAGTAATGTTTGAGAGATATTTTTCCTATTGATCCTCTTGAAAGTTTTGTTATCAAATATGTGGGTTTCCTATGAAGAGTGCATAGTTTTTTGAAAGCTGCAACTTTAATTCCTTCAAAAATATGGCTTAGTAAAATATTTCAACTGTAACCTCCAGTGTATTGAATTACACACTGCAAGTGTGATAAACAGCTTTATTTTCTCCTCAACTTTAAATGCTTTATAATTTTCTTCAGCATACTTTCTACAGACCTGTCAGTAGTTTAACTCTCATGTTTCTCATGTTTATATTGTACCCTGCATTTAATAATGGATGTAACAATAAGAGACTATTTAGTGCACTCTTATCAAAATAAGGCACAACCAGACACTTGATAACAACCTTATCAATCGATTTGCCAGCAATTTGTACAATTAAATCTGAAGCATTTATTTACAGTGTACTGTAAACAAAGCTATGCCAAAAAGGATGCAAGGAAGCTGAAAATGTGTGTGGGTCAGTATTTCAGAATATGTTATAACCAGCTCAGCCCAGCTGTTCTTACTAAGTGGGCTGCTCATGGCCTGCACTTAACTCCCTTGTTGTACCATCCCTTCTACCCCCAAGTACAGTGTATACAGGGAGACACTCGAAAGACCGTTATAAGAAATGTTTTTTCTCACTACCTGACAAATTAAATAGAGCACATATCACAAGAAAAATGTAATTCTCACTGCAAGGATTTCAACTTTAGTGTGCTTCTTGGAAGAGATCCTCTTTATTGGGTGAACCAGCTCTGTGGAACGGTGTCCTCTGGCTAGGCTGTGCTGCAAGAAGCCAAGCAACTCACATTGTGGACATGAACAGACAGGTTCACGACGAAGATATGTCAGTATTTATAGCCCTATGCACAGGCAGGTTCCTATAGCTTTCCAAATACTTGTCACCATGAGAACATGGTGGGAATCATTTCCATCATCCTGAAAAAAAGACTTCTGGTGGAAGAGAAATTTGCATTAAAAAAAATACTGTTATTGCATAAATATGTATGAGAGTGAGAGAGGACTTGAAAGAGGTCTGCTGAATGAAGTGCTGATATGTACAAAAAAATCATAATATAAATATCTCATGCAGGGTATCAAAGTAAGGGTCTGCTTTCTTCCCTCTGTTACAAGGGTTTTGGAGATGGACAGTTCTGGCCTAAAATAAAACAATATTTTATGAGCTGTACAAAACTACTCTGTATAGTTACACAAGCTCATCAACTAGCTGTCTCTAGGAACTTTAAGAAAGCCATGAAAGAAGCCTTATATCACTTCTTTTGTCCGATGGCCGGATGAGTGAAGCATGTTGAATGATGTGCTATTACAGATTCCTTCTTTTTTTCCACTTCAGAAGACAGATCTAACTAAGTTGTAGCCACAGAATCATCTGGATTCCTTACTCACTGCAATGGCTTATTAATGCATGCCTACAAAACAGGCTATGACAGCATGAGCAATCACCTTGCTTCTTTCTGCTGTAGTTTCTTATTCTCTTCTTAATTCTGTAAAAAGTGACCTTGCCTGCTATCATGACATCAATAAAAAAAGCCTTCTGTGATGTGTATTACTTTGCTGCCTTCTGCCCAAGCTATGCATTTCTTAGTAATTGTTATGCTCAGAATTTTTTACCCCAGTTCTCATCTCAGTATATAACTCACCGGAGTTACAACTCATGGCACCTCAGATACTTCTGTGATGGGATGAACTGCCTTCTGGCTTTGATTAGTTGCCTTCTTTCCAAAATCTTGTCATGCAAGAATGTTTACAGAAGCCCTTGTTGAGAGCAGTATCTGCACTTCTGATTCTAACTGGTTTAGATTTAAAGGAAAAATCACAGGAGTGAACGATATTACAGTTCAGGTGGAAATTGTTCACTAGCTATTTACTCAGGTTACAACTATCTACTGTTGCATAGCAAGTTGCTGTCATTTTTGGAGGTGTTGTTCACTCCCCTCTGTTGACTTGAACAAGCCGGAAATATTTATATTCTCTACCACCATGCCTGGAACTGTCATTAACCAACACAATATGACCAAACAAGTAAGCTTGTATGGCTGTACTGCAGCGACATTCCTGGAAGCGCTGTTCTCACTCTCACCTCTTTGGGCAATCACAGATGACAGCAAAGCCAACTATTTATTTGAAAAGATGGCCATCAGTAAAACCACACATTTACTTCTGGCTATAGTTTTCCAGAACCTGTGCAAATTCACATAATCTCCTTTTCCTGTCCGTGACTTTTTCACGATCCAATGGTTTTGCCAGTGCAGTGCGGTAAGCTGCACGGCAATGATTCATGTACCGTAGCTTCATGAAGTTAACATTTACTCAGCTTCAACAATTTCAGTATCTTCCATGGTGGTAACACTGTACTGAAATACCTTAACTAGTTAGTATTAAATATTGTGGTATGGCATTACATACTAAGTGGTATCCTTCTCATTTTCTCATTCAATAGTTATGCATATAGTGAGAGAAGTAGTAGGTCAGTAAGCACTAATACAACTAGCTCACAAACAAACATGGCCCACCTGTCATTACTGTGTCCAATGTAATCTTTAATGATGTTATAATGCTTTTGTACCATTCAATATCTTCCTTTATTTTCACAACTACTATCATATCAGCAATCCTTTATCACAAGATATAGGCACGCATAAACACACAAACATAGAATCACAGAATCATAAAGGTAGGAAAAGACCACTCAGATCATCAAGTCCAACCATCAGCCCAACCCCACCATGCCCACTGACCATGTCCCTCAGTGCCATATCCACACGGCTCTTGAACAACTCCAGGGAGGGTGACTCCACCACCTCCCTGGGCAGCCTGCACCAGTGCCTCACTGCTCTTTCTGAGAAGAAATTGTTCCTAATATCCAACCTGAACCTTCCCTGGTGCAACATGAAGATATTTTGACTAAAATAATCAGGATAACAAGTACAATTTTAACTATGTTGTTTGGTCTAGTACAGGAGGGCAAAGGGTGCTGAAAAAGAGGAAATACTCTTATTGAAAAGCATTTCATGCCATAGAACAGTCTCTATTTGCTGAAGATAATTTTGTCTGAGCTGCACTGATTTTCTTGGTAGAGTTACACAATGTTTTCTGGGCATAAGCCAGGCAGATGACAGATATAACAAGATTTTATTGCTAAAAGATATTCAAAAACATCTGTTCCAACAACACACCTCTCGGGTCTGGTGGTGTGTAGTTGCTTAAATGGAACCTACAAAACAATCTTGGGGACATACTTGTTTAAACTGCCTTAATGTTAGTACTAGATGAAAAACTTGAAAACTTGAAGTTTTAAATATTTGCCCCATAGGGTTTTATTACACAACCTGTATAGAAAAATTGTAAGTCATTTTTTTTCCCTCACGGCTCATGAAAATGAAATTTTTGATGTGGTTAGTGTCTTAAACTTGTCCTACCAAGTTGATGTTGATTAGTTTGAAGGAACACTCCAAGTTGTAGCAAGCATCCATCGTCAGTCAGAAATGGCAGTGCCACAGACGAGAAATTATGTTGAAAAGCTTTGGATGATGGGAAGGGCTGCACAGCTGCTGCTTTGCAGTATAATCCCAGAAACCCCATTTGTTGGCATGAGAGAAGGTGAGAAGCATTTTGGTGAGAGGAGATGGCACAGACAGTACGAGCAGGAGCTTTCGTTAAGGGACATCTATAAATATGCATCTCAGTATACCTGCTCCTTTGCTAGTCCTCTCTAGATGCAATTTGCTTTTGACATTTCCTGGCTGACAGTAACTCTATAATTCTGCACACATACACACCCTCTCTCCCTCCTTCCTGAAGGAGAGGTAAGGCTTTAGTGTTCCCTATGGTTACGTCTAGACAGACCAACTTGCTTAGCCTTATGTTTTTTCCTGTGCTATAAAAAGATTCATGACTTTTTTTTTCCTTTTTCTTTTTTCTTCTTTTTCTTTAAATAAAGCCCTGGAAGAAGAAGAAAAAGAAGAGAAAAGAGTAGCCTATCCCCAGTGGTGCCTGATTTTTTTAGATTTTTAAGTCATGCAATGAATGCATTTATAAAACAGTGCTGTACTATTTTCCATATCATTATCTAACTGCTAATAACAATTTTTTACGTAGAAACTTTACATCAAGACGTTGTACTACCTCATATTTCACCACAAAGAGCTTGTTTACAGGTCTCTCAGGTCTTTTTCAAAGTTATTATTTTTCTTTTTTGCCCTAAATCAGGCATAAAACATATTGTATTCTTTCATCTTTGGCTTGCAGGACACCTCTAAGTCCTCTGCTGTTTGCTGGGTAAATATACAAAAAGCATTTCCTTTCACAGTTCCTAGTATCAATCTATGGACTTTCTCTGCAGTCAGTGAGCGTCTTTATTAAATATTATACTTCATTTTTAAAAATAATTTCAACTGTAGAGGGTATTCCCTATTAATGTGTGAAGATGTTTAGGTGCCCAGGGTTGCTGAAAGTCATCTAACTTGCATAAACATTTTTAAGAATGAATCTTACCAGTGCCCACATTCTTCAAGCATTCTTTAGATATCTCACCTTAGGGGTAACTCTATATGAAGTTAATATATACCTACTCCCCATGTAAGTTAGTTTCTGTCACCCAGCTCAGTGCTCAGGCCTGCTTGTTCCAGTATAATTAGTCATGCCCTTGCTAAAAAGGTTTTCAAACTATTCTACAGCTTTTTAAATTGGGCAAACAGAAATGGAGATACCTAAAACCCCCATAACCGCTGAGTGATCAAGATTGGAAGAAGCATAATTGTCAGTGTGCTTATACAATGTTTGTCATCCTTATATCAATCACTGGCTGTGAGTTGGTATACTGACTTTTCTCACTGTTTTTTCACCTTTTTTTTCTGTAGGAAAAGCATAGCTTTTCCTCAACTTCAAGCGGATTTTTGGACGGAATAGAAGGTCCTGTAGAGAAGACTGCAGCATCCATGAACAAGTAATCCTGCAGGAAGGTCCTCTTGAGTGGTGGACTCAAATTTTATGAATATTATTATTTAATTTACAAGTAATTACAGTTTTCAACAGACTGATTCTTGTCAGTCTCTAAAACTTACTTCTTGAAAAATATACAAACCAAATACTTTTTTCCTCATTTTAAAGTGAATGGTTTCTCCTGGCAATAACATACACCTTTCCTTCATAATATTAACTTTGAAAGCATGTTAACATATTAACTGTGTAGAACTGTAAAGAGGGGTGGGAGTTAAATAGGAAGCAGGATTTCTGGACACTGCTGCTAATGTAGAAGATACAGCATCCAGTGCCTATTAGCTTGTTTCTGCGGTTTATCCCAGACTAGTGATTTGAATTTTTTTTTCTTACTCATAACTTTACTACAACAGCTCTAAAAGTTCTCTATTAGCTGAAATTGTATAGCATCCATAAGATACACAGAAGCTTCACCTTACCCTCAAAAGCTTGTTCCTTCCTTACAGAAGGTTTTGTATGTTGAACATACTGCATTTTAGGTATTACCTAGCTTATCTTATTCCAGGTTGGACTTTGTGCAGAAAAATAAAGCTTTCAAATCTTTAATTTCTCACCACTAAGCAGTATGACTTTGTGCAAAAGAAATGTAATAATGCCATGTACAGAGTAGAAAAGAGTAGGAATAGAAAAGTTGAAGAAAGCAGGCTAAAATATGAGAAATAGACTATTTTGTAAAAGATTCTTATTTGAGGATACACAGACATCATTGCTCCTTTCTAGTCTTCAACCTCAGATAGAAACCTGACTCACGAGGGAAATTAATTTTAAGAGGAGATGGATGCTGCTTAACAGAAAGAGGTCCAAACGGCAGACAGTAGTTTATGCAGGCCACCCATGAAACCCAGGAGAAAATGTTCAAGAAAGTGAAAGAGCGCCTCTCCCTCATCTCCTTTTGTAAATATTAATGCTACAAATTGCAGCAAAGAGAGATGGAAATTTTTTACACACCTTTGCAGCTATAGAAAATGGTTATATTCTTGGCCCAACTCCCGGATATTCTGGCCCAAGACCTACAGTGAATGATTTCTTCTCCTTTGGAGTCGAACTTGCACCTCTTCCATGCTCTGCTTGAACTTTGCTTTCCTATGTCTCATGTAAGACAGACTATGGTGTCTCAAAGAAGGAACGTGATTTAAAGTAAAGGAAAGTAATCTGCAAGTCATAGCTAAGTTTCTACTGAATTGAAATTTTGCCAATCTGTTTTTGTAAGAATTACTAAAACATGAAAGTGAAAGCATTAAACCTTACTCAGGAATCTGCAGTTCAACTAAAGACCTGAGGAACTGGATTTTGATGTTGAGTTTTAAGTGTCACAGACGGAAGCGATGGCCATAGAAGCACGATGGTCATCTGCGAGTCTGTCTTTATAGGAAGGGGAATTTAGAAAACTGAGGTGGTGGTCTTGGTGTTTCCATTTATTTATTTATTTTGTGTTCTGTTTTATTTATTTCTTACTTAAGTGTGGCACAACATTAATGGAAACTGAATTTATAATTCTGAAACAATGGCAGTATTTGTATTACAAATTCTATTCCATTAATTTAACCCATGTAGAATATGAAAGTCCTATTAGTGGTATTTCAGGGCAAGTTCCACCAGTTTAGCAAAGATTGAAGAAACAAACTTGATAATTGTAGAAGGAAAAGCTGGAAGGAATCCAGATAGACATTTACATCCTAAGTTTGATACAGAAATGTTAAGAGAGCGTGGGATTGCATTGTCAAACCTGTAGAATATAATATGTAAGGTATTGCTATATTATGATAGACTTGTTTATGAATGACTTTCTCAAGTTTCCACTTAAAGAAGTCTGTGCTTTGTTATTGCAAAGGGAAAGTTGGAGACAACCTTATGTATGCACTTTCTCTTTGTGTATCCCTAGTTAACTCTTTCCTGAATTGTAGGCTAGAATCCAGAGTTTTTCAGGAAGTAGTACATGGAGAATAATAAGTTTTATTGTCATGTGAATAATTCCTACTCAATTTTTAAAATAGGGTCTATGAAACTATTTCTAAATAAACAAAAACTTTGTGCATCACAGAGATCTCATTGTGGGCTGTAGGCAAGACAAGTAATACCTGCCACAACATATATGGCCTCCACCCCCGGCTGCTATTTTCTCCTTTCTTCCTGTTCCTTCTATTCCATTCCTCATTCCTCATGGGATGCTCTAGAAGAAAATAGGATTCTTGCTGTCAGCTTATGGTTTCTGACTGGCTCCCCATCATCTCCTTCGCTGCCCCTGCAAGTGGAAATAGGTGTGGCAAATAGCCAGAAGGGGACATTTACCCCCAAAAGATCTATTTAAAAATTGTCAGGAGTGTTGTCTCCTTTTTGGTCCAACAACCATAGTAAGAATGAATGTGCACTGTGACATACAATTGGGTTGTCCGAAGCTGGGTGAGGAGGATAACAGTAGAAGTTACAGCTGTCTATGGGAAAACAAGCAAAATGCTCACAACCTACAATGCCTGACTGTTTTATGTACATTCCTGGATTTTGGAGTTCCTCAGTCTTTTGTTGTTTTCATCTTACAAATACAGAACAAAAATCACTCCTCTAGTAATTTTCTCTCTACTTTTGGAACAATTAGAACAAAAGTGCAGAAACAAACAACATGTTTAAAATGTGATGGTTGTCATATAGCTTTATATTTAAATAAGTGCTCAAGCCCCTAGGAGAACCTAGTCAAGAAATTAACCGTTTTGCACATTGTAGTTCCTCAGGGATCAATTAAAAGACTATTATTCTTTTCCCTGATGGAGCAAGATGAAAACAAAAAATACCTCCAAGGGAACTTTGCATAAGACATGAATTGTACTTGATGAGAAAAGTCATTTGACAAATTATGTTAGCTGTAAGACGCATTTAGCATCTTGTCAAGAGCTGTGTTTCTGACTAGGCTAATTTTTAAGTTAGAGCATGCCACAGCTTGTATTGATGTAAATGAGAGAGAGTGCAGTGACTTTGACAAGGCCTGAGAGCACCGGAGAAATCTAATTTAATGGGTTTCAAATTAACCTGTATTAAATATATGAAGGAAACACTAGATGGGCAGGCATAGTCTAGGTTTAGATGAATTTTAAAGGAGCTCTGCTGTCTCTAATGCATTAAAATACAGAATACTTTATTCAAAACAAACATTACATTCTCTGAATATAGACAATAAATATGAAAATTAGAAGTTTATATAAGTTAATATATGGAGTGGAGATGGATTCAGTCTTGCTTTGAAAGTACTCAGACACACAAATATATAATGACAACCAACAGGAGAACTAGTCATGCACTAAATTAAAGAGCAGAAGTGCTTAGAAAATATTGTAAGACTTCTTGTCTTGTAGACGAGCTTTAGATGAATATTCACAGGAATCACAAAATCACAGAACCATTAAGGTTGGAAAAGACCTCTAAGATCACCAAGTCCAACCATCAGCCCAACTCCATCATGCCCACTGACCATGTCCCTCAGTGCCACATCCACGTGGCTCTTGAACACCTCCAGGAATGGTGACTCCACCACCTCCCTGGGCAGCCTGCACCAGTGCCTCACCGCTCTTTCTGAGAAGAAATTGTTCCTAATATCCAACCTGAACCTTCCCTGGTGCAACATGAAGATATTTTGACTAAAATAACCAGGATAACAAGCACAATTTTAACTATGTTGTTTGGTCTAGTACAGGAGGGCAAAGGGTGCTGAAAAAGAGGAAATACTCTTATTGAAAAGCGCTTCAAAGATACTTACCATAGAACAGTCTCTCTGAAGGGAGAAGAATCTGAAGAGAAAGACTCAGATAGCAAGGCTGAATGAATGTGAATGTGTGGGAAAGCCCAATGACTTATCAACTCTTCTCTTGTTACTGATCTTCCTTAGTTTTGTCTCTCCAGGAGTTATATCCTGTATTTTTTTTTTTTCCAATAATTAAAATTACAGCAAGTACACATTACAAGCTAGCTTCAAACCCCAGCTAGATATAAAAGTTTTCTGTCTTTTTATTTTGACAGGAAACCTACAATACAAACATCTTTATATAATAGGATCCCACCAAGGCCAGAACCATAGCATCCTTGTCAAGCATGAAAAGTGCGTATACAAGTTTGTCTTTAGGATCGTGTCACACCACTGAGTGTGACACAGTCTCACTGTGGTGGAAAAGATGTCAGAATGCATACAAGTGTTTATAATGCTCAAATTGAAGCTAGTAGAATGTATGGAGGGACTACATCAATGTTGTCCTATTATAAAATATTGTTGAACACAAACTGGAACACAAACTATAGTAAATTTAAAGTGCAGTTTACAATAAAAATCAAGAAAAGCTATAAGCTAAGCCACAAGTTGAGAAAAATAAACATTAAATTCTGAATTTCTATCTAGCCCCCTTGTTAAATATGTACTGTAATTTATAACCCTGCATGGCACTATGAGTTCCAGTTCTCTGTTTATCACTTGGTCCTACATAAGAAGAGAGGACAATGCGAGACTCATAGGGTCCCCATCATAAGGGTGACACTGTTCAAACCTGTGGTTGCTCTTCGGCTTGCTCCAAGCTGGATACAGATGACAGCCAGCATGAAGGGAAGCAGGAAACATCCTTGTTTGGGCTTGAGCATGAGCCTGAGTCATGGATTGACAAGAAGAGGATCTGATCCCAATTTTTCTACCCATGTAAATATGTTGTTTTCCACTGAGCCGCTGCTGAGGCTGAATTTGTCTTGCAGAGTAACTCTACCAGCTTGTTAGATTAGCAGCAATCTGCTGCTCTTCAACTGAAGAGCTTGTAATTGCTTGTAGAGGAGCAATCACTAAACTGAAATGCTGTCAGGTCTGTCTGACTTCTCTCATGTTGTGAAGATTATTCAACACAAAAAATGGGTAGAAAGAGGGAGTAAGTGACAACTCTTATCCTGAAGTAGCTGCTGTGGCCTTGGCACTAAGACAGACAGGCATCAAACTCCACAACTGTCTTACAGATCCATCAAAGTTGTTCTTAAAGTGATGTAATACTGTTTCATCTTTCAAAATAGAGAAGGTGTATTCTGCTCCTTCTTATGTCACCATATCTTCAACATATTTCTAAACTTGCAAAAATAAAGAGCAGTTGCACTGCAAGTGATTTCAAGGGCACTTGTTTAGCACAACTGGTACAACCCGTATAACTCTACAGTGAGTAACTGCGATTCACAGGAAAAAAAATAAAAATACTGTACCATAGCTTTCATTTTATGGGAAGATTTTTCATTTCCATAGAAAAATTGGTATCTGGATTGCTCCTCTAGAGACAAATGTGACTCGCACGTGCTCCAGTGCAAAGAACATGGAGAAGAATCCTTTCCCACCAGCTACAAAACAGATGCATTAATAGATTCAGAGGCCGTAATAGAACTGCTCTACCTACACATTTAAAATTCATATCCAAAGGCTCAATTTTCTGGTTTTCTCCATGTTTAAATACCTCCAGTTTCTCTACCATCACAACAGTCTCATGAGTTTACATACCTAACTTCCATGGCAGGCAGGACAAAGAGTTCTGTTGTAAGAACAGACCAAGCTAGAGCTTTCTTGCAGGCCTCACACCTACATTTCTTCCATAAATCGCAGTCAAATCTCTATTCTAAGAGGCAATTGCTGAGTTGGCTGCTGGCCCTGGAAACCACAGTTTCAAATAAAATGCAGTAGAGGAGAAAATAAAACTACATTTCTTCTTAAGAACAACAAAACAAAACTAACTACTGCTACAAAAAAAAGGAAGGATTTTAGGTGATGGCAATAAAAATGAGTTCAAATTTAAACCAGAATGAGAAAACTGTTCTGAAAAAAGGTTCCTGCCTAAAGGTCAACAGGGCAAGAGCCTCAAGTGCTGTGAAGTGAGACAGCTCCCTGAAGTTAATGGAGTCCTGACTGTTTATTCCAGAGGTCAATAAAAGTCTATTTCCAGGAGATTCACCTCCATGCACGTGAGTTGCAGTGAAGGGTCAAAACCTTACACAGCAGCTTCCTGCTCACAGCCTCAATTTTTGATTGATTTAGCAGGCACCCGGGCTAATGGGCAGAAAAAGAATGAGAAATGTTTAATTAATGTCACAGGAAATGCTCCAAATATGTTTGGAAATAACAAGGGTAACATTAACATGTCAGTAAAGATTTCATAGATTTACAGTCCTTTTGATTTAGACTTTTTAGACTTTTCTTGACTTGTCACACAAGTATATCCCTGGTCTGCCTTTAATCCATTTATTGTTGTGTTTTTTTTTTTCTTTTTTTCTTTTTTTCTAAATTGAAGCTATAGATATGGGGAAACAGGAGACAACTTATTTCATGCTTGGAGGTATGAGATGCTCAGGGGTTTAGCAACCCAAAGTTGCATCACCTCAGAGTATTTTGTAAGCTGTTTACAGTCTAGGGCTGGAAAGAATTCTTGATGTGAACAGAAAAACAACAAAACAAAGAAAGAGTAAAGGAAGTGGAAAAACCTTTGAGTTCTCTCTTTTCTAAAGCAGAACAGAAAAATACCACCTTAATGGTAGAAAAATTTAAACTGCTATACTGAATCATACTTATGAATCATGAAGTCCACATCAAAGTCACATTTAAGACAGAAGAGCTGAAGAAGTTCCTTTGTACCTGACAGCTTCTTTTGAAAAAGCACGACATCTTTCCATATTCTTTTCAAAACCTTTTCAGTTATTCCTAAAACAAAAACAACCCCCCCAAATCCAGCATTTTGATAAGACAGATCTAAAGTTTCTATTGTGAACAGCTCTTGCTTGGAAAGTCATGGTTAACATGAATTTCCACCTTAATGTAAAGAAATGTAACGCAGGAGAGTCCCTACTGCTATATATAAATGGTATCTGCTTTTTGCATTAGTATTTGTTATGGATGTTGTTTAAAAGTTTACAAAAGCCTAATTTTTCAGTAGCAAAAATCAAAGAGAAATAATATGACACTGTTACAGAAGACTGAAACACTACTTGTAATGTATTATATGAATATTAACTCAGAGTAATGCTAGACCATTTTAGGCCTGCAAATTGCTGAAATAGCTGACCACTACTTAGAGCCAAGCAGAAGAATTCCTGCAGAAGAAAACAAATCTTTCTAGGTTAAATCTGAAATGAATCTTAACTCTTCTTATCAGACTCTAGTGCCTGCAGGAACAGTTATAGCTTGCTATGAGGAAAAACACTTGGACTTGGCATACCAACACCTACTTTTATGATGCCTTTTCCTGAGGAAAAGTTAAATCAGTTCACTCTATAAAGTCAGCAGAAAGGTACACAAATTATAGTTGTGCATATGGGGTGCATGTGAAATTAAATATGAAATCGATCCGCTGCTGGAATGGAAAAACAGACAGGGTAGGAGCTCTGTGAGTAAAACACAGGAATTCTAACTGATACAACATACAGATGCTTCAGCTTTCCAAATAACCTGTGTTTGACCTCTACAAAGGCTCTCTCTAGTATCAACTTTATTTACATAATAATACATTTTTAGGAAATTTAGGAAAGTCAGGCTTTGCTACTAATTTGAAAGCTTGTGTTTAGAAATCAATTTGCTGTTGTTATTGTTGCTTTTAAGTTGAGAAAAAGAGAACAATGAGCTCTGACCCACCAATTCAAGTGAGGAAACTCTAAATATCTTTGTCAATGGACTCTAGTTCTGCTGCCAGAATGGTGATCTTCTTTGCCAAAGGCCAACTAAAATCTCAATTTCTCAGAGAACTACAAGACTGAAGAATCTGTTCCTTTTCCAGAAAGAGTAACAAAGATATCTTTATACGCACTGTTCAAACAACTGGAGCCGTGGGAAGAAGAGGGGGAGTTAAAGCAGAACAAAAGATTCCAGCAGTTCAACTGAGCATTAGTTAGAAGAAGGAAACTAAAGTCCTTGCAATTGAGTTAAAAGCAGTGGCTGACTGCGTCCAGGTTATTCACAGACAGAGTTCTTTAAGACATTTCTGATGAGAGTTCTTTTTTGTACCTTAAAACAAAGATAGTGAAAATAAAAAAAAAAAAGATAGATTCAAAGTATTTTAAAACTTAAGCAGTGGTTTTTGAACTGTGGCCTTTAGATGCCTATTTAGAGTGCTTGTTGGTGATATATGATGCTGATTCTTCCTTGTTTCCAGCTGCAAAAATGCACCACTTGGCATAAAAGTTACATGAAATGCCTCTCTAACATAACATTTTTGTGTGAAGGAAATGGGTACATGAATGTGACCTCAAGTCAGTGTCTGCATTAAGGGGCTGTTTGGACTGGAGAACTGGGCAGGGAGGAACCTGATGAGGCTTAACAAGAGGAAGTGTAGAGTCTTGCATCTAGGGAGGACTAACTGCATGCATCAGTACAGGCTAGGGGAGGACCTGCTGGAGAGGAGCTCTGCAGAGACAGACCTGGGGGTCCTGGAGGGCAACAGGTTGGCCATGAGCCAGTAGTGAGCCCATGAATCAAAGGAGTCGAATGGTATCCTAGGGTGCGTTAAAAGCCTGGTCAGCATGTTGAGAAAGGTGATCTTCCCCCTCTACTCTGCCCTACTGAGGCCATGTTTAGACTACTGTGTCCAGTTCTGGGCTCCCCATTTCAAAAATTCAGGGATCTCCTAAAAGGAGTCCAGTGGAGGGCCACAAAGGGGGCCTGAAGCATCTCCCATATGAGGAAGGGCTGAATAACATGAGCCTGATCAGCCTGGGGAACAGAAGAATGAGGGGGGGATCTGACAAATGTTTATAAGTATCTGAAGGGAGGTGGGAGGCAAATAGATGAGGCCAGGCTCTTCTCAGTGGTGTGTAGTGATAGGACAAGGAGTAACGGCCTAAAATTTGAACACAGGAACTTCTGTACTAACATGTGGAATAACTTCTTTACAGCAAGAATGACAGAGCACTGGAACTGGTTGCCCAGAGAAGTTGTGGAGTCACCTTCTATGGAGATATTCAAGAACCGCCTAGACGCCTACCTATGTGATCTATTCTTGGGTACCTGCTTTAGCAGAGGGGTTTGGCTTGATAAGCTCTTGAGGTCCCTTCCAAACCCTGCAATTCTGTGATTATGTGACTCTGTTTTAAGATTCTGGCCAATTCTAAACTTTCAGTTAAAAACTGTGTTTGAAGAACAACAAATGCAGACCATCGACCTAAAGAGGACCATCTTTACCAAACAGTAAGATATTTGGGACCTTTAAAAATACAGTAATTTGGGGAAATCTTAAAAATGTGTAGATTTCTGAATGAAAGGATATATTTAGAATAAAGTAAAAGGGGAAATGCTTACATACATACTACAAGAGGGACTTTCCAAAAAGAGGCTAATACTTGATGGAAATATGAACAAAGGCTATAAATGATTCCATGTCAGACTACTCACATGTGCAAGTAGGGACAGGTGGGTAAACAGTTTTTCTGTCAAATGTATAGCTGAAAGCAAGTATTTTTGAGTTACTGTCATAATCTTAGAAGGGAATAATCTCTACTGTTAAATGAAAAAAGTCAAGTGGCTTGTATATGAGATGAAAGACAGTACTAAAACAGGCTTTGAACAAAAAAATCACCAAAGAAAACCCTAGAAGAAACAAAAACCATCTAAACATTTCTACTTGCTTTCATTCAGCCGTATACATTTCAGGGTCTCATATGGTAGTAAGCTTCAAATAGATTTAACAGCAATAACTTCATGCTAAAAATGATTAAGTGAATTGTTCGTTCTATTTTTGCATCATGACAAACTATTCTAAGTCTTAATTTTTTTTTGTCAAAAATATTTGTGGTGGCTACAACTGAGGCCAGACAGAGATAAATAAAATCTTCAGAAATGTCATGAGAGACAAAAATACAAAGGTGAAAAATGTCCTAATTTGATTGTTTTAGTGAGAAATTCTATTTCAAAGGCTGTCTTGGTAGAAAGGAGCTCTTAAAACGAAATTGCCGAGAAAGAGGATTAGGAAATTTTAAGTGTTTTGAAATGTTTTCAGATGTAATACTGAGGCCTATCCTGAAGTATCATTCCAAGGAAAACCGGTCTGTATAATATTTGCTAGGTGGGTGGGCCATTTGTTTTGTTGTTGTTGTTGTTGTTTCCTCTGTCTTTATAATCACATGAAACAAGCATAGCTGCAATCTTTCTGACACGGATTTATTTGGATCTTTATCCTGCTCCTTTCAGCATCTCCATGTGAGTGATAAGGACAAATTAAATTTAAAACTTTATCTCCAGGATCTACAAAGACCTTACACATACAGAGGAGACCTAATACATGTCATTAATTAGCCAGCAATCCAGTTTGAAACCAACTAAATGCATGCGCGTATTTGAAATAATAGGCTATTGATCAGGAAGCTGATCCAGCTATCTCAGAATCAAAGAGTTACTAGAAAGGCAAGCGTTATTCAACACATTGTTCCATCTTGGTGTGGAAACCCTGGATATGCTGATTCAAAGCTCACACACAATGACGTATATTTTTGAGTTTATTTTCTACAGTTACTGAGTTAATGAGAAGATATTATGTGCATCTCATCAAAATGTTTAGCTCACAAGAAATAACTTATTCTGAAGTTGACTGGAATAGAACTTTTATAACTGAGTATGCCATTTCAGTAGCTAGCATAACTAAATTTGTCAGAAAAATAATGAATTTTTCTTCCCTCTTTACAAATTAGTAATTTGAAGAAAAATGTCAATAAACATTTTGAACAAATTGTTTTAAAGTAAATCTGTCTACAAGCATCCAGAAATTTATGTGCGCGCACATCTGTCTGTGCTCATCTTTGATGAGCAGTTTCTTACTTTCAGAATAATGTATTTTCATTTTTCAGAGTGTGAAAACAGTGAAATAAACACCTTAACAATATAAGTAAGCACAGTGCAGTTTGTTCCAGCTTCACATATGTTACACATTTCGACACTTTGTCCTGAGTATATGCCACATGTTTAAGGAATACAGACATCCTACAAAAGAAAATCTAAATGTTTCTGTTATTAAAGATACTTGACATTTATAATTTGTATATTCTAAGCAGTAACGATTTTCTCCATTATAAACTTTAACTGGCAACATAGTTATTCTAAAATATTTGGCAATAAAGAAGAGGCACCATTATTTAGCATTTCTTGCCCATCCTTACATCTCTCAGCATTTTTTGTGTAGAGCACATAACATTTTGATTAGCTACCCAATATTTCCTGATTATATCTGTGTATTTTTTCATGTTTATTTTATTTTTGTTTTGAGCATATAGGCTTTGTCTTTTTCATTTTAATATTTCCCCTGCATCAAGCAGAATCTTTGCAGATTATGTCATAAGTGGAACTGGTAAAGCATTCCTGCATTGGGAACACTCAATTCCTAACCCACTAATTTAAGGGTGGAATCATTTCTGGAAACGTTATGACCTGGCTGCAAAAGAACCTCTTATGCTCTGAAGGTAAAGGCAGTAGCATTTTGATACAAATGGTTTGTGCTTGGATGCATTCCCTGGACTTAGTGAGTTGCCCTTATCAAAATGCTTCTAAAAAATACCTCCTACTAAATTCGCATGCTGGTTTTGACATCCAGTTTTCAAATGCAGTGAAGGAGAGATATATAAAAATGTTTTACATTTTTACATCTGATTCAGGGATGGTTACTTCATATTTCTTCAAGCTTGTAAGAAACATAACTGTCTCAGGTATTGGTCAGTTTTTCTATCACTTGAGGTCATTTAAAGGGAAAAAACAGAGCAGTGGGAAAGAGTCTAGTGTCCAGGAAGCAGCGTTTGGCCTTTTTTCTTTTCTCCTCCACAAGTGAAACAGAAGGAGATGGTTTTACAAAGAAATGATGCTATATATCCCTGAAGAGCAAATACCTTAGGACACAGGGGCAGGGCTGGTCACTGAGCAGGCACTGTCTCCAAAACAGCAAGAAGAGGGAGGAGGAAAGGAGATAGAAACTGTGGGTAGTGTCCCTACAGAAATAGATTCTGTTTGCTGCCGTCGTTACTCGCAGAAAGCTTTTCATCACTCTCAGCCTACTCTAAAATGATTCAGAAAAGAAGAGATGGTAGAATTCAGTCAGGAAAAAAGCTGTAAGTTGTCTTTGGACAATATTTAGTCTTCTTTGCACTATATTAGGACTTGCTTGCAAAATTAAACTATCAGAAAGGAATATCAAACTTGCTTTTTCTTTAAAGGTTTGTATAATATGAGGAGAGGGACAGGGATACACTAATGTTGTTAAAAGAGTTGAACAGTACAGCCTGCTCAGTTCTTGTCAGAAGGCACTTGATATCTGGGCATCATCCTCTGCATCTTGGTTTTCAACATTTAAAACAAGGATTTAATGCCTGTGAAAGGTGTTAGGCTGATAACCCAAGAAACAGAGAAACAACCTCAAATAGTGCATGCATCACACCCTTCGTAAAATATCACAGCATACTGTAAAATTAAATTAGATTTCTTGTTTTTCCCACAGATCAAATACACCACAGGGCAGAGTAATGTGGGGGATTTTTTTCTCTACTACCCTGTAAAAGTGCTTCAACATCAACTCACAAGGCTTCTTCAAAGGCTGTCGCTAATCCTGCTCCATCTCCAGACCTCTTTAATCAAGCCTGTAAAAAATTATGCGGGCATAGCTAGGACAAGTTATGCTGCCATTTTCTGTGATGTAAACACTTAATGGGAATTGGTCTGTACCAGTTTTTCCTCCCAAAGCAGAAGAACGCTCTGCATGGTAACACATCACATGCATTATTTAAAGGTTCTTACATTTGAACCAGAGATCTAAAAGTAGGGAAAGGCATCACAGTGGATGACCACCAGTGGATTAATATGAAGAGTCACACTCATACTGGCTCTGAGGAACATATTTAGGCACTTCTGTACTCTAGAGGTGCAGATGTAATTGTAAGAAAAGTATAAAACAAGAAAACAAGCTTGTTGTTGTTCTGTTATGTCCCTAGAAGAACAATTAAAGATTAAGAACAACACTTTCAGTGACTGAAAAAACAGAAAAGCCACAGGTGGATAGGAAATTCTGTTAGGTTTGAAACAACGGAACAAGCAGATTCCAGAGGCTATCACTGTGAGGAAAGAATCAGCTACAGCCTAGTAACTGCCCAGATTAAAAGATCTGCACTCCTATTAAAACATTTACACTCCTACTTTTTTTTTTTAAAGACTTTAAACATTTTTTTGTGCCCATAACACCATTGCAATTCCCCCATAGGATGTTAAAGAAGGTAGAAATCTTAAAACACACTGTAATCTATCCGTAACCAGGAACATAGCTTTGCACATTAATAGCCTTGCCAATTCTCCTCCAGCATCTCATCCACCTTTTCTTGGAACAAGATTTTATATCCTCAAATTCCTTGGACCCCAATCAGTCAGATTACAGACTGGAGCAAAGCATGGAGACAGCATTGCTCTCAGTCTTCTACAAGCTCCCCAGGGCAAAACAAGACTGAATTGTTTGGATGGTACTACTTGGCCTTGTGCTGACCTTTCATTCCAGGTGATTGCTATTGGCTCAACTGTGGATTCTCCATTGACTGAACAGGAACAACCAGTGGGTGACTCTCCTCGATGCTCTCAGGATGATCTGAGGGGCAAAGTCGAGTCCTAGCACACCCACTGGGGAATCTCAACTGCCATGTCTGAAGCCAGCTTAGCCCCTGATTCTCCTCACCTCCAGTACCAGCTGCACTGCATCCTTGGGGAGACACTTTGAGGAGATGCCATGTGAAAGCTGTCAATACACTGCTGATGCTTGTTCCCACCACCAACTCCAGATGTATCAGACCCAGATATATCAGACTTCCTATTTCTTATTATGACTGTCTAGATTAGTCACTGAGGTTGATCTGTGAAGACTCTCATCCAATTTAAATAAAATAGAATTTATATTCTTTAACAGGAAGAAGTCTTTTATATGCCTATTTGGTTGACTATTTTCTGTTTAACAGCATGTATCACTTCAGCTTTTAGCCAAATAATATATTGCTCTCATCAATGATGTTAGAAATGAAATTCTGGTCCAGAAATGAAAATTTTTGCTCATGCACTTCATGGGACCGAAATTTTACATATCACTCAGTAAAAGCATTTTTCATTTGACATAGGATGTGTAGCATTATTACTTAAGCAAGTTTGGATGTTCATTGCCTTTGCACTTGTTAATAAGAACTGCCCCAATGCAATCATGGCCTTAGAGTCTTCACTAATGAGAAGCACTATCACATGTTGAACTGTTATCTCAGTGTTATTTCACTGTTGAAATTAATGAAATACGGCATATTATGCAGAGAAAATAAAGAAAAATACAATAATTTTCCATGAAGTAATATAAGAGATTAGATTGAAAAGTTCATCTTTCATTTTCTTTGGAATCCCTGTTATTTTCTTTTGACTTTTTTCAGTGGAAAATGGGGGGATGGGACAAAGCCAAAATAAAGGGAAATTAAAAAAAAATTGTTTGAATCCAACAGAATATTTATTATTTTGTTGCAGAAATAGGAAAAGGAAGATAAACACTTTATAAATGTACAGAAAGACCTTTTTCTTTGCATAAAACATTGGAAATGTTTTGATTATCTCTGCATAATTTTTTATGTGATTCGGGATATAGAACAATTATCAGGAACAACATATACCTAGACAGCTTCAAAAGAAACTTAGGTCTCTACTGAGCAAGGCATAATGTGCATGGAATGAGTATATATAAATAACTGATCTAGAAAGACAATTGCATTGTCAGTGCAGCTAAGTACAAGATTTTGTAAATAAAGTGACTACTCACAAGGATTTATTTAACATATTCGTGCATTTTGGTCTTACTGCTTCCGATCTAACTGACAAAATAAACTTATGATTAAAAACTATGGAATCTATTATTTCATCCATTATGAGATGCAGAATGGTCTGGTTAATCTGGTTATTACCCAATGAACTACATTTTTGTGCAATCCATCCAAGATGCAAATGGATATTTCACATGAGCTCAAAATTATTTTACTGTTGCAAGCAGGCAAGCTAATTCCCAGTGAAGGGAGTGGTCTGGAAAGCAATATGGAAACGAGCCTTTCCCTTCTGGGGAGCCAGTAGTCACATTCTCCTAATAAAAAGAAACCTGTAGTTGTGGTGGAAAAGACATCTAATAAGAGAAAGCTGCTTAACTAAGAAAGTACAAGAAGTGTTGCTTTGTATGTATTTTGATCTGTGAACACGAGACTGGCTCAGCATAAATCAAAGGACAAGAGCTCTCTTTCTACTTCATGAAAGGATTCTTCATTATTAATAAGTCTACTACATCAGCCAAAATTTGTATATCAGCAGAAAGCTTCCACTCCTACAAACAGTTCTCTAAGCATAAGTAAGTAAATGTGGAGAAAGTTGTTAGCAAGACAAAATATCCAACTGGAGATCTGTACTGTCATGTGACGATCTGGTAAGGACATACAGAATCGAAAACTTAAGTAAGAAGCAGCTAAAAACACCCTAACAATTTGGGTCCTTGCTTTCCAGTTTCAAAAGAAATCAGATTCATAATTTTCACCTGAAGATATCATACTTTCTCACTTCTCTCGTATATTTTGAAAACCTGATTCTCATTTTTTTTTTTTATTAGGTTGTTGGGGTTAATTTAAAAGATATTCTAGGATATTTTTCTATATTAGGGTAAAACATTACTTTTAACAAATGATTGAATGAATATTAAAAAGAAGTTTCCAGGACATGGCTTGAGCAATCCAAATAAATGCAGAATATGTTGCTGGAAAGCTGAAGGTTTAACTTTTTGGAGAGCAGGAACTCATACAGGAAGAGCATCAGTGTTAAGGAATTAAGTTCTTTTGTGAATCAATGTTAACAATTATGAGTTACGCCAATATACAACCAACATGGTGTAGTTTGTCAGGTTTTTTAAATGTACTGTTCTTCTGCTATCAGAAAATGTAATCTGCTTATTAGAATTAACAGTATTTATCATAAATAGTTGAGCTATAAGTCAGATAGCATAGAAGAGAACCATAATACATTTTTCAAAACTGAGTTATATTTTGGAGAAATTCCTCTATCTATTCCCATGAGTTGAAACGTACTTTAGGAGGTCAGTAGTTTGTATGCATATATTTGGTCCATTTTAGAACCTTTTCTACATCTGCTACCGCAATTAAAAAGTGCCATTAAAATAAACATTATTTGTTAAAGCGATGCATTAGTTGACCTTGTGCATAACAGAGGCGAAGGCATTGGGATCAGTGGGTAAGTGACCACACATGTCTATTTTATCACAAACGACGATCAGCATGGGAACTTCACCTTCAATTTGCAGCACAAGAAAAATTCCAACCCCACTGTATTTCTTTCAGACCTTCACAGATTCTGTGTCAGATCTTGAAGCAAATGCCAGATCTGAAGAAATAACATATAAAATATCACAAAGTTGTTTGAATATAGCCCAGAAATCTAAGTGACATACTAAGTGACACATTATGAACATAATTGCAAATGGGAGAAAGAAAAGCAGATTCTCTTTGATATTCTGAATCCCTCAGATTAATAGATTTTATTACTGGCAATCACAAATGAGTGGAATTTGATTTTATAAAAGATTGGCCTATCCATTATAATGGATAATTTCCACTGTTGACTAACTTTGTTTTCCTCATATAGCTGTTGGTTTCTTGCACATATCTTTGTAGTTTAATAACACTGAATGTTTACTTGGCTCTTTCAAGTTAGTGTGAGGTGCTCTTAACTCCAGCTGTGAAACAATGAAATGTGCAGCGTGCATGTGTGAGTCACTTATGAGGACCCTTATTGTGCTTGCATATGACTATAGTAAGTAGTCACATGGTTCAGCTGATAAAGATACTGTGGACAAGGTGCTTGCTGAGGAACAAACCTGAGTCCAGGCAAGGTCTTAAAAAAATGCACTCTTAAATGTTGCTATCGGTTTCACACATAGAAAAGGCAGCTATCCATATTTCCTCTAGATCGTTCATATCACTCAGAGAGTAGGTAATCAGGAAATTGTTACCTAGACATTATACCAGATGCTGGTTAGGTAAGAAACACACTTTCTTACTCATACACACTGCAGTTTCATCACAGAAGATTCTTTCTGTATCATGGAGACCTTTGCATACACAGCAAATCAGGCTTCGAAAATATGTAGTATATATGGTTTACTTAACCTGTTATCTTTATGGCACTTAAAATGTAATGTTTGTGTTTTGAACAGGTGACTTGGGTATCATCAATTATGTTTGTTAGCTCTTCCAGCAAGTGGCTGGAAGCAGTCATTACATTTATGAGCTCAACCTCTAAACCTTTAGGGCAGTAAATTTAAAAGCTGCCAAAAAACATGAGCATGTTTAGTAGAGCTTTGATGTTACAACAGCAAGAACTTCTGAATTTTTTTTTTAAACCAAATTCTGACAAAGTTCTTTTCTACACATGCTGTGCATGTCAGCCATTGGACAGTACTTGAAGACTAGGCTTAGGTGTAGTAGGTGCCTATAGCTGAGTTCCAATTTTCCCAACCAGTTGAGCCCTTGTACTTTAAAATCTGTACCCTTCACAATATAATTACAGATTACATATGCTGCTGAGCAGTTTGGGAGGTCTGGCTCCTGGTGTGGCAGAGGACACTGAGTTTGGTCAATCTGCTACCTTTTGAGTGATGTTAACCATTCTGTCTTTGAGGTAGCTCTTGGAAAGGCACATGAGTTTCAAAGGTGTTTGTGGAGGCACTCCAGGGGACAAAGACCCCTTTGCTTTTGCAGTGGGTATGCCAGTAACTACTGTGCTGGCTGCAGAAGCTGCAAATTGTGCAGACCTGGCTTTAGCTCTTACCTGCATGGGGACAGAAAGCAAACACAACAGATGTCCCCAACTGTTGCTTAGTCTTTACACAACCACTACAGCTCACATGTACACTATGGACAGATTATTTACCACAATGCAAAGTCCTTTCAGCCATGTCTAAAGACATGCATGAGCTTTTGCTAAACATTTAAAGACTATCAGATGTGTGTAGAGAAAGGATTTGAACCACTGGAACGCATCTCCTTGATCTGTTAAGCTCTGTGGTATACCAGCAGTGAAAGACTTACATAACCATATACTTTTTTTTTTTAATTGACTGCAGGGAGGAGAAAATTTCCTTAATACCATTGGGAGTTAATTAGCAGAGCCAAAATCACTACCTCAGTCTTTCCATTGGAAGCTTCTGCATAGTTCCAGTCTCCCATTGCACATAATTCTATGCCTCCGCCAACCTTGCCAGCAATTCATGCTTTAATTTTGGAAATATTCTGTATTTCCTATGGGGTGCAGAGATTTAAAAGTAAACAAAAGCTTAGTGAGTAGATAAGTTTGAGCATCTAGAAACCTAATGTTTATATTGATTCTCTGGGGATTGTACTTATATGGTAGTCAATGAAGTGTTTTAAAGGATTACCTTTAATTATTATATCAGCCTCAGAAGAGTTCAGTGACAGTGTCATCATACCCTCTGATTGCTGTGCAGTGAAAATGAACACTTGCCATTTTCATAACTGATTATCTTTCCATTATAACATCCATGTTGGATTAACATGTAACAATGGGACATCTGTTAGATGCACTGTGTGTGCCTCAGTTTCTCTGAAAGGACTTATATTTGAGAGAACACTGAAACCTTCGCAACCATCTTTAATCTCAAAATAATTCTACCTCCCTCAGAAGATATGAAAATCTTCCTTATTTCCTTGCATTTCCCTATTCTCTTTGCAGTCTTGCTGGAATAGTTGGAGAAGCCTCAGGGCTGCTCTGAATCCACCCAAGTGAATTTCTTTGCTGAAAGTGTTCCTCAGGATTTTTGTCTAAAGCTCTATTCGAGGTAGACCAAACATTTTGGTCATGCTCATTATCTCCTTTTCTCCCTCTGGAATGGCGGAGTGACTGCAGGCAGGAGCTTTGCAGTGTGTGGTGAAAAGTTATCATAAAGCTGTATGATGTTGCAGTAGTATCCAGACTACCTGGAAAGGCTGAAGAGGCTTTATGTTTTATATTTGTGGATTTATAATTAAATGTTAATAAAATGATTGAAAATGAAAATTAAAAGGGAAGTGTCATCACCAGTGTGCCCCAGTGAAGCTGAGAATGCTGACATCACAGCATATGTTTTCTCTCAAAGACTGTTGATTATTGCAGGCAGAGTTTATTGTGGTCTGTAATTTTGGTTTCCTACTTCTGACTATACCAAATGTCATTTTTTGTTTTGTTCCAACAGCAATGAAGAATGGTATGTTATCAAGGCACAGTCCTATGACCTTTGGGTTTAAAGTGAGTATTCCAGCTACTTGGAGCCAACACATATTAAATTCTAAGGCTGTAGGAGGTGCAAACAGCAGGCAATAAACTGTGTATGAAACACTTCTAAAGAGATTAGTGGAAAGTCTTACCTTCAGGAGGATTAAATACTTCAGTTTATTAATTAATGTTTCTCCATAACCCAGAATACACTCTATTGACTTAATTGCTGTAGATATAGGCTAGATATCTCATAATATTACATCCATGCCAATCATTTTTCTTTTGTCCACATTCAAATCATATCTGGGAAGTACTACTTCAGTTAATGTTCAACCTCCAATTCTTGATTTTTTGGTAGAATTAGAGTAGAGTGAAGTTCTGTTAATTTTCAAAGTATCAGAAAACAATAAATAATTGAATTGAAACAGAAATGAGTGCAGTTCCCTGCACTGAATCGGTATCTTAATACCAGGTCCACAAGTACATTTTAGACTTGAATGGGCTTTGGTGCAAGCAGACTGAGGATATTACTAAACAAATATTTTGGAGGGGCAAGATGGGAACATACAGTCAGTATCTCTCTAACTCTCACTACCTATGTTACAGCAGCATTTTTTTTTTAAGGAAGAGGAAAGAAGGGAATAGATTGAACTGTATTTCAGTCAGATTAATTTCCCATTAGATCCATCTGTGCACTAGTACAAGCATTTGCCCCAGAATAATCTGAGGGCTAATGCAAGAAAAAATGTGCCTGTAGAAAGGGAAGATTGCTTAAGCAGGAGTCCAAGGACCATGGAAAATCAGGTCAGTGAAGGCTTTATAGATTCCCTTACTAATATTCCTAATTTGGATGAGAAAAGAAGCAGCATTATAATTTAAAAAAGACCCGGAACTTCAAACCAAAGCTTTTTGATGAGCATGATTGACTACATGAGTCTGTGTTGCTTGACATCCATGAGCTCTACTACACACAGTCTCCATTGAAGAATAAAGCCTAAATCCTTCCTGTTATAAAAACATAGCAAAAATGCTTCTGGTTCTTGCTAGGTTGAATAGAGACATACACACACCTTCCAAAAGGGGAATTCTAGCACCTGAATTTTAAATTGCCACCCGTAGTTGCATATTAAAATGCAGGTATTTTAAATAATAAATTTTGAAGCAATTTGCAGAATTCACTGGACACTGTTGCTAAGTTGCATAAAGTGGAGGAAATAAAGCAGGTAATTAGACATTTCTTTTAATGATGACAGCAAAGTGCCCTGAGGAGTTTTACTATTTGCTTTCTCCAAGTGCAGTTCATTGATTTGAACACTATATGATCCTGAAGGGCTTAGGCCTACAATAAGAGATAAGCAAGAAGATAGCTTACTCAAGGTTGCAAAAATTCTTGAAGTTATAGTAGCAGAAGTTTAGTCAGCTAACTAATCCTTCAGGTTTAAACATGTTCTTGAAGCATTTCAGTGTAGATCATGAGAATTTTTGTAGTCTTTCCCGGTTCCAGCTGTTGAGACTAGTTGGCAAAGGAAAGTTTCAGTGACAATTGTGATAGGGGTTTTGTGAAACCGGATTATTGACTATTTATGTGGGTCTGTATGCAGATTCACTCCTAATAAGAACATCAGATTTTCAGATGTGAAGCCAAGATTTAGCCTGTATTGTTAGTCTAAGCCCAAAATCTACGGATCAGAATCTTAAATTCCTGGAAATTAAAATACATCTGTCTGTACTATAATCACAGAACGGTATATAGAAATGTTTTCACTAATTCCTGATCTGCCTGTTTTTACAGCAGCTTAGTTGTCTGATAATGCAATGAGACAAATTAAATCCTGCTTCATGGAGTACACAAACCACATTACTGAAAGAGAGAAATTAAAAACTGTTGAACATCTGTTATTACTGTGAATTTAAGCTGTAGAACAACTTCATTATTTTACTTCACATATATAATTTTATTATTGAGGAAAAAGATAGTGTCTCGTGGTTAGAATACTCTTTTTGAAAAGAAAAGTCATTTAATCCCCTATTTACCATTGAGTCACAAGTAACTTCGCACAAATAATCCAGTGTCTGTACCTCAGCTAACTCATCATCAAACAGGGCATATTACTACTGTTCACTTCATGAGGAGCTGGGAATATTAATTAGTTTCTAATTTACCCCATCTGGAAATGATACAAAGAACTTCTTTTCCTGAAAAGGCCTTTGAGACTCATGAATAAAGAGTATGTATGTATATATGTAGCCAAGCATCACTAAATTTTTGATGGTAGAGAGGCTAGTACAATCTTCAAATGTGATAGAAATCATGTGATGTATTTCACTGTCTTGGATCATGTCTCTTCTAACTATAAGGTATTTAGGCACAAACATACTTTCAACAAAACAAATAACATAAAATGAATTAGTTTTACTGATTATTTTCAACCTAGACTGTCACCATGTTTGTTGACGACACATGGGAACATCACTCCTGCAGTACAGGATGTGGTTTACTTTTCTGGATAAATGGTATTCATTACAAAAACTAATGGTACAACACAAAGAATTTTAACATCTCTCTCAAGACTTATGTTTCACAGTTTGTCCCACAAAAATGGGTTGTTTATCTGTGGCCCTGGTAACATAAAGAACTGAAGGTGAGTCACAGGAGCTCAGACGTACTGAGGAAAATGGCTTCTTAGCATGGATTTGACAATGCAGAGATGCTCTGTGTTACTGTCAGAGCTTGCACTGCTGGAGTTACACAATGCTCTGCCAAGGTGAGTTGATATAACAATGGGTGCCAAATTTAAATGGTGTGTGCACTATATGGCATTGCATAATCTAACAAGTACCAGGGAAGGACAAGTAAGGCAGTATACTTGCACTTAAAAAGGAGGAATCATTTTTGAACTGAAATCACAGGCAATCATTCAGTGGTTAACTTAAGACACTAACCCCTACCTTCCCCTACACTCATAAGGAGTGCAAATACACTGCTTTATTGACACATTTCCTCTGAGTGTAAACACAAACTAGAACATATCATCATAAATCAAATGATTCTCACAGAGCTAGACTGAAGTATTTCAGTATGCTTAAGTGAAGTCCAACTATGACTCTGTTCAGTATAGAAGACTTCTAGTTCTCTCTTGTAGCAGAGAATGACTGTAAGATGGAATCTGCCCATGGGTACTAACTAGATATATTCGCAAAAGAGAAGAGATATAAAGGGAAACAAACAAAAAATAAGACATAAATATGAGAGAAAAAACTAAAATTTAAGCAGTGATAAAAAGGACAGTATGAAACTGTAACATGAAGAGAAAGTGTTCAGTGTTGATGTACAGTACAAATATTATGTGCGTAGTCTAACTGGATTCTTGAATGCATTCATTTGAATTCTTTATATGATTAAATCCTGCTGTATTAAATTGTGTTAGACATGGTACAGTAACACTAATAAAACAATGTAAATGCTGAGAAATGGAAATTTGTTCTGAAAAGTGGAGACAACGATACCTTGCAGTATGACTTAATCAGAATCATAGCAAACAGGTTTAACTAAGCTGAACAATAAAAAAAATACAACACTGATGTATACCTTTTTATATACTATATAAAGAAAGGGAAAGCTATAAACAATATTACAGAATAGAAGATATGAGTGTTTTATAGGGAAGGCTAACTTCTACTCTAAGTACTTTCTATTTGGTCATCAACAGTTCAAATGAAACTAGTAGAAAGCTGGAGATATTTGTCCTTCAAAAAGACAATAGATTACTTGAAAGAGAAATGATCTTTCATAAATATTGAAGATAGGTTCTGAGATATTACTCTGATTTCCCATCTAGTTTTCCTAAAAAAAAAAGAATTATTCTTACAGTACTAATAAAATTCCTACAAGTCTGCAGAATATTATTCAGGATTTCATGATGAATGGAGTCCTCATGGGGAGAACACAAGACCACACAAGATAGTGGAACATCCTCAGTAAAGATGAACAAAACATCATGATGACCCTCTAGAGTTTGTAACTTGTACCGCTGCTTTCAAAAGGAACAGGATAGCTACAATGAATACTTGTTTAGAATGAATTAACCAAACTTCTCGACACCCTTTTTATACCCCCCCTTCCTTCTTCTTTTCCTTCCCCCCCCCCCCCCCAAAGTATAGACATGAATAAAATTCTGGAAGTGCAATAAAGAGCAGGTAACCCTTTCTACCTTCTTCCCTTCTGCAATCTAACTGAAGTTCTGTTAACTGCAAGAAGATATATATGAAATATATAATTAATTTTCCTGTACCTCCTCAATTCTCTGTGTTCTGAGAAATTATTTTGCCACATAAAATCAAAGTGATAATCCATTTTCAATAACTCATTTTTTTGTGAACCCTTAAGGGAGGCTGATAATTAATTGTTCATTCACAAGAGTGATAGTTCATCTGAAATAAAAGAGAAGAAAAAAGAACAACAACTTCAGGAAGATTTAAGTACTATTTCAGCCTCATTCTTGAGGTTGTGTAGCACAAGAGGCCTATGTAGCTCAAGAGGCTGTAGCTGTGAGTGAGCCTCCCCAGGTGCACACAGATGCTAGAGCTCTAGTGAAAACAGATTTTGGCTACGGTATATATCTGTATGCTGTTTGCTTAAGTATGAATTAGCAGAGACCCACCTTACACTGATAAGTTATGTATTCAGTGAAATAAAAGAAAAAGCATTTGTGAAAAAGATAATGCTTTCTAGAATCTGGGACAGTTTCTGACCTAGTTTTACTCTGACACAATATAAAGTTACATTGCTAGCAAACAAGTAGCTGCAGTAATTTAACAATGGCATTTTTTTTTTCTGTAAATCAGAAAAGGTGACTGCATACCTTAGAAAAACAATGTTTATGCAGTTAAATAATTTTGTTTCTAGTGAAAATACTCATCTTTTTAACTTTGGTTATAGTACCCCTCTTTAGTGATTAGCTTCTACTTCTGAGCTTATGCTACACTGTACATTATAGTGAAACTTAAAGATGTCATTGCTAGTGTTTATTTGCAGGAATGTTTTAGGCCTGTCTCCAGCTACAACTAGAGCTCTAGAAACATTTAAATGAACAATAAGCTTTATCCCTTTCCTCTTACCTGTAGTATTTCAATAAGATGCATTATCAAAACATATTCAAATTCTTGTTGTACACTATTATTTATTCCTGAACAGGCCATCATTGTTTCTTGAGCCAATATTATGGAAATGTAATATAACAAATATTATGGAAACTATTCATTCAGTAAAGAGGGGAGGATGAGTAAAGAAGTATCAGATAAACAATACTGTGGGCTAAATTTCAAACACCAGAGTCAGTTGTTCCCTTTTAAAGAATCTCATGGTAAAAACACGTAATAGAAAACATACAAAGAAATCAGTGATGACAAAAAATTTCACCACATACAAAAAAACACCTATAACATTGCAATATAAATTCTTCCTGATGTAGATTCCAGGCAGATATTACAGTTCAGTAGTTCCCACGCGAAGTTGTTGTAGCAATCAGAAGGACCAACACAATGGAAATACCACTACAAAAGAGGTGGAAGGACCAGCACAGTAGCAAGGCACTACAAAGGAAAGGAAGTAAATTGCTCACCTGTACCAAATGATTCTGGGTTCACAAGGAAAGCCTTCCAGCAAGGAGGGCTCTCCAGAAAAAGAACCTTCCTCAGTGGCAGTCAGCCCTTAAATGAGGCCTAAGAGGGATGGAGCCTGGCTCCACCCCTTCTGGTCACACAGTGAATTGCCTTCACCTGTGCTTCCAGGGCTGACTGGGTCTTTCCTCCAGGTGCTTGATCAGTGGTTCAGGCCATGACTCAGCAGTTCCCATACAGTTGTAGAATCAGTTTTGCCGCAATGAAATTTTTTGGTATATCTACGAAACCATTGCTTTCTTCCCTAAAGCAGCAGCATTTTACTATCATCCAAAGTCCTTTTTGGAGGCACAGAAATCTTCTGTGCACTTGCCCAACTCTGTAGTTCTGATTAAGTATTGCCACTGATTGCATGTCACAGCATATAATAAGACTTTCCTCCCTCACATTTCACTTTCTGCACAAATTTCTCTGAATCACATCTGCTTTAAAATAATTAACTCCAAAAGAGATTTAGTGCAACAGCAAGTTACAGAAAGGAGCAGCTGACTGCTGAAGAAGATACGAGACACGTCCTGACAAACATACTTCCAAGCAGCAACTACACATAAAATCCTGTATAATTACAATAAAACACAAATATATCATTCATGGCTATACATTACCCAAAAAGTTTTTTAGGTGTGACATCAACTTAAAATTACAATAAACCCTTTCTTCAACTACTTGAAAAATATCCATTATTATGCACACAGAAAAAAAAAAAAACCCACAAAAAAATTGAGCAATTCCAAAAGATTAAATAAGTTATCCCAATCGATGTTCAAAGAATATTAATGCCTCACAGAATACTTTTGCCAGATTACTACAGAATACTTCCTTAACCAGCAACCGCACTAAATACACACCATATAGCATTGCTTCAAGTTCCTCAGAGCATTTCCAGATTGAACCCAGTTAACTGCAGTTCACCTCTTGGAAAAGACTTACTGTTTTGCCTCAGAATGTCTTTGCCATGAATCACAGGTGGATACTTGCAATAGCTGTTTGTTTTGAAAGCAGAGAACTTTACTGAGCTCTATGTGAAGTAGTTCAAAAAGTCTCTAATATGTAGTATATGTAGGTAAATTTGTACTGCAGGCCAGAATCCTAAATTTCCAGGGCTTTGCAGCTGTAGGAAACTTTACATTCTTCAAGGTTGGCCAAAGAAATCAGTTTAAAAAGAACAGTGTTACTTATTTAATGTTCTCCCTCCTTTTCCTCTATGTATGCTTTAAAGACATTAGCAAAAATCTGTAGGATGTGGTTCTAATACTTTTATGTATCTTCTGTAAATGCCTACTAAGCACCTTCAAATAAAAAAAAAAAAATTTAGGAGAGAAAAGTCTTTTGACCCTGAGGGCAATTAATCCATTAGAGCTTTTTACTTGAGACGTAGCTAATTTTGTCCTACTTGAAGTTTTAAGATTTTTACCTGCAAAACTTGCTAAAGCTCATGCAATATTTACAGGCTGAGCATAATGTGGGGTTCATGAAAGAGTGAGTCTATCACTCATTCTGTGTCAGAGATTACATTCTTTGGCCTTCTTAATATTTCTAATTTTTTAAATGCAATTGTCTTTAAAAGAACTCATATCAAGACTAAAAATTCAGCTAGTAACTTTTATAGCTTCCTGTTGAATATACTTTCTGACAAAAAACCTTAGAGAAAAAAGGAAATTCGAATATATTCTACAGTCCAATTTACAATTTAAAAAGCTTAGTGCTAGGAACCCGAAATCCTCCACAACTAAAATACTGGAGAATATTTGGAGTGCTCATGATTGTTGCTGTTATCAATCAATAAAGAAGTCAGAGATTTTGTATGTGTGTTGTTTTTTTAAAGCTTCATGGGGGGAAAGAGTCTAGAACCCTGTAACTATCTTAATCTTTCATAAAATTTGTGTGTGTTTAAATCTCTTATTTATGCACCCTCATTTATATACAGCCAAAGTCATTTACCTTTTTCTCTTCATGGTTTTCATCAATCTATTGGGAAGAAATTAAAGAGGAGTGTATCTTCTGAGTCATAGTAGAACTAGATTCTTCTACTCAAAACAGAGTAGCAATGTGTGTTGCCCATTTCCTAATAACATTTTCCTTGCATAAAGTCTGTCTCTATTTCTCAGTACACTTCATTTTGTTCTCTCTCTTGCCAGAAATAAAAACAAATACACCTGGTATGGAAAAACTTGTGTATAAATACTGGAAAAAGGGATACCCCTTGGCAGTTCATGTAGAAGGTCAAACTGAGGCTAAACAAATAGGATACTTTTCTACTCCAAACAGGAATTCCGAAGTGTGTTATGTCTTAATCAAATTAAGAAATAAATTCTGTATTAGTCCCGGAACACCTTAATCCCAGAAAATCTCCTTTCTCTTGGGTTTCCCATCAGTTCATATAGCTGATGCTCTACAAATAAAAACATTTTCTCTGAGGCTCCTGTTGGTGTTTTTATTCATTCAAAATTTGACTATCTCTGTAAGTACCAAAAGATGTGAATCAAAGATTTATTTCAAAGAAAGCAATATTCCCTTCCTCTTGGTTATGGGGGAATGTAAGCATTTAACATCATGAGAAAAAGAAGAATAGTTTACAGTCTTATTTTAGAAATCTTGACTTTAAGCTACAGTTAGAGGCTGGATTCTGGCTCATGATGTCTGAATGATCAGTGCTTGTGGTTACACACAGGGCAGGCTAGACCCTGTACTGGGTTGACAGGAATGGAGTTAGCTTTATAGCAACATATATGGTGCTGCATTTTGGATCTGTGACTTAAATAGCATTGATAACACATGAATATTTTGGAGGTTGCTGAAGGCTTTCTGTCCTTCCCACTTCGCCAGCCATGCAGTGAGTAGGCTGGGGCTGGGTGAGTGTTTGGGAAGAGATCACAGGAAGGACGACTGACCTGAACTGGCAAAAGTGATATTCTATACTCTACAACATAGTGCTCAGAAATAAAAAGTCAAGGAAAGGAGGAGAAAGCAAAGATGTTTGTGGTTAGGGTGTTTGTCTTCCCAAGTACCTGTTGTGAGTGCTGAGGCCCCGCTTTCCAGAAAGTAGATAAACAAGAGGACGAGAAAGAATTAATAAATTCCTCTTTGTTTTGCTTAGTTTACCTACACAGATTTTGCTTTGCTTACTAAACTGTCTCTATTTCTTGACCCCTGAGTTTCTCACTTTTAGTATTCCTATTCTCTCCCCTGTCCCACTGGGGCAGAGGAGAGGAGCGAGGGAGTGGCTGTACAATGGCTGACTGCCTGCCAGGATCAACATACCGTGGCCCCCACTTTGATTCAATACAAGCAACAAGCTCTCCTGACAAAGCTATCTTCTCAAACAGACCAACTCTAAACAAAGTCTCACACTTCTATGATTCCCTCAATTCAACCTGATTCATAAGCAGTTGTTGCACTAAGTCCAACCTATCTCATTTAGGCTCTTCAAATTAGCTGCAAAGTCACAACTGTGCTAATAAGTCTAGTGTGTCTTTCAACCCAGTTGACCTCCTAAAAGCCAGACTGACTTGTATGCTTTTATATTCACTTAGATGGAGTGCACAGGAAAACAATGAATTTCTCCAGCTCTGATAAGAATCTATTTTCACTGCAAATTTAATCATATTCTCAAAAATGTTCTGCACAAATTCTGTTCCATGTCTTCAGCCAAATGTTGATTTTGCAAACCACATTTACAGTCATTTTACACCACAAGGTTGGTTTTGAGGAATATAAAATTGTAATTGACTCGAACCACTTTAATTTTTTATTAAGATTTTATTAAATTATAAACAGTAAAAGTTCTACATAAAGAGAGAAATATTTCAGTGTCTTTGGACTCAGCATTTTTTTCATTGTTTGCAATGTGTTTTTAATATTTATTTACAGAAAATACTGAATAAAATATTTATATATATTTTCTATTGGATATTTGAAATATGTGTGTGTGTGCAGAAGAAGATAAAAGCATATAGTAATCCAGGGACACTCACAAATGAAAGGGTCAAAAATAATTTTGAAGAAAACTGTTTAATGACTTCTGTTAAAAATGTTTTTCTTTGGTTTCCTCTTTTGATCACATTACATATACAGACATAGTGCACTCCACACTTAGTTTGATGCATTTTAAACTTTGAGAACCTGAGAGCCTGGAAAATGGAAAATCTAGTGACGAACTGACATGTTCTTAATGTTCTTAGGTCAGTTCATCATGTTCCTGGCTTTTCTCCTGCTTTACTGTGTAGATGATCTGCAGAGTTCTAATTTTGACAAGTAGCGTTTAATAACTTGCATCTGTCCACTTTCATTAATCTAGAAAGTTGTTCCCTTTTGGCTGACAACCTTGGTGATGTAAAATACTCAAAGCATTTTTTTTCTTTTATTTCTTTTTTTTGTCACAGTAAAAAGAATATGCAAAGCATGTTATGTATTTATGATTTCTGAAGTCAACACTTCTGTCGTGATTCATGTGACAGCTGACAACTTCCAAAAAATTGTATATAAAGCTTCAAGTTTCACACTGGAGTCAGCTAAATTAATCGTTTTGGTCAAACCTGTACCATCTTTTCATTTATTATTAACTCTATAAGCAGATCCAACTCTTATAATGAGAATCACATTGGAAAGAATGCCACTTCATATAAGGAGAAATAAGAAGTACTGCAATCAAATGCCTAATTGTTATGGAAGGCTTAGTAGAGAATATGGAAAGAAGTTCACAGACTGCACAACTGCAGGAAACTGATACATACAGCGTGATCTTCCACAGTGATTAGAATAAATGGGGCTCATTTGTCATTGCATTTCCCCTCTAGTTTAAGGGATTACATATAGAATCATAGAATCATAGAATTACCTAGGTTGGAAAAGACCTACAAGATCATCCAGTCCAACCATCCACCTACCACCAATAACCCCACTAAACCGTGTCTGTCAACGCTATCTCTAAATGTTTCTGGAACACCTCCGGGGATGGTGACTCAACCACCTCCCTGGGCAGCCCATTCCAGCGCCTGACCACTCTTTCAGAAAAGTAATGTTTCCTAAAGTCCAGCCTAAATCTCCCCTGGCGCAACTTGAAGCCATTCCCCCCCGTCCTGTCCTTGTCCTGTTACAAGAGAGAAGAGGCCGACCCCCCAGCTCACTACAACCTCCCTTCAGGTAGTTATAGAGAGCGATAAGGTCTCCTCTGAGCCTCCTCTTCTCCAGACTGAACAATCCCAGCTCCCTCAGCCACTCCTCATAAGGCCTGTGCTCCAGACCCCTCACCAGCTTCGTCACCCTCCTCTGAACACGCTCCAGGGCCTCAATGTCTTTCTTGCAGTGAGGGGCCCAAAACTGGACACAGTACTTGAGGTGGGGCCTCACCAAGGCTGAGTACAGAGGGAGAATGACTTCCCTACTCCTACTGGCAACCCTATTTCTGATACAAGCCAGGGTGCCATTGGCCTTCTTGGCCACCTGGGCACACTGCTGGCTCACGCTCAGCCCAGCATCAACCAACACCCCCAGGCCCGTTTCCTCCACACGGTCTTCCAGCCACTCTGCCCCAAGCCTGTAGCGATGCCTGGGGTTGTTGTGGTCAAAGTGCAGGACCCGGCACTTGGTCTTGTTGAACCTCATCCCATTGGCTTCAGCCCAGAGATCCAGCCTGTCCTGATCTCTCTGTAGGGCCTCTCTACCCCCAGGCATATCGACACTTCCTGCCAGCTTGGTGTGGTCTGCAAACTTCCTGAGGGTGCTCTCAATGCCCTCATCCAGGTCATCAATAAAGATATGGAAGAGGACAGGCCCCAGCACCGCCCCCTGGGGAACACCACTCGTGACCGGTCGCCAGCTGGATTTAACTCCATTTACCACCACTCTCTGGGCCCGGCCCTCCAGCCAGCTCCTTACCCAGCACAGAGTGTACCTGTCCAAGCCACGGGATATGCATAATTGGAATTAATTAGAGGTATATCATATCTATTAACCTTCTTAATTTATAGAAGTATGTTTTCCTGACTTAGTCACAGTTTTGACATTGTTATCTTGCTGATCTTATACAAAAAATTGTGTGATAGGAAAGGCAAAGGCTTCAGAGGAATCACGTACCAAACCGTTGTTCCTTGTTCAGTTATCCTGATTGCCCTCTTAGGTTTTTGGAGCATGTTTGTTTTGTTTTTCTGCTTCACCTCCTAAATCAACAGAATGGAAACAGACACTGTTTTCATTTTGTGACATCTTGTGTTTTTCATGTTTCAGAAACTAGCAAACAACTTACGACTGAAAGAGTGCTGACACACAGTAATTGCTCAATAGAGACACTTTTGATGTGGGGAGAATTTGCTTTTTAAGGCAATGGGAGAAAGACAGCACAAATACCACTTGTGTTCAGTGGGATTTCTAGTGGTTGACTACCTACTGGACACTGCTGACACCATCAAAGTCACTGAGACCCACTAGTCATTTCCCCAAAGAAATACAGGCAATTCATACCTACTTTTCACAATAGTCTTCTGAGGTGGGGTTTAACTTAAGAAAAGTTGCCTAAGGAAATAATGGTCAGCGTGGGGGAAATGCCAGGCTTCTTACACACATCAAACAACCTTAGTGAATCTAGAGGGACCTTTTTTTTTTTTTTTTTTTTCTGTGGGAACACGCTTTTCTCTATGCTGAGTTTATTAGAGAACCAAAGCCAAAGGACATAAACCCTAATGCACGATGAGGTGCAGCTCTGGTGCAGCCTCACCTTCGTTGGTGGGACTGTTTTTGATATGAGAGAGATCTTCAGTGTAAATATTTGACAAAACACTCCTGTTTCTCATGAGCTCTGTCTCTCAAAACTCCTGTGGCTTCAACCACTACAAGCAGGCAGTGCTCTATTACTCTCGGTAAATCTTGTAGCTACAGATAAGGCACAAAAATTGTGTTCAGAAAATGCAGATGTAAAGTTAGAAAGATCTTAGACTGTTTAAGAAAACAAACTCTTCACAGACAGCAGTCAAACAGAAATCAATTTTTTAATAACATAGAACACCTTGCCTATTGCACACGGTTCTAGATCTAGTCTCCCTAATATACATTTGACTTTTCCTTTCTGGTGGGACACTGTTGCCTCTTTCCTGTATTGACTGAATAAACATAAAACTCAGTGTAAATTAAAATCTGCTGAAACCAGAAATGCATCATTATCTGATGTGACACTGAAACAGAACTACAGTCTCACATATTTTGTAGATGCAATTTTGAATATCTTGTTCTGCTAGCTGTATTTAGGAAAGGAATTGGATAAACCAGGTCAGGAACAGTGCTTTAAAGCTTTATACTTACAATGTACTTTGAGAGAGATAACAAAACGAGAATGCTTCTAAATGATATTGTTAAAGTAAACAAGAAATAGAAGGAAAATGAATATTTCTCCATTTAAGAAAAATATTGCGGTGACAAGCATGAGTGAAGTGTGCTTTTTGATACTTCTCTCTTCTCATATAACAGAGACAGATTTCAATGAGATTTTTGTCTTTTTAGAAAAGTGGGCAATAAGAACCCACCTGTGTGCCATTTATGTACTGCAGTTTTCTACTGGAAGAAGAATGTTTAAGTTACTATCTATATCCTGGAGAGCCAAGATGTATTAGTCAAAAGAAAATAAAAAGAGGTTTATCCCAAATATAAACTAAATAACAGATGTATATGTAGGTCAAAATGATTTTCCTTTCAGAAGGCATATTACTGACGTACACCTAAAAACTGATCTTTTGTAATGTTAGCTATCTCTTATTTTTAACTTACTGTGAAACCTGTAGGATTCCATGATGTTTACCTTGGCCTTGTGAATGTTCACATCAAGCCATTGAAGCTAACTGTAAAAACACTTGGAGTGGATGGTAAAAAAAGCAGTAATTTGTGAGAGGTCAAGTCATGTTTCTATTGCACAGAGTTCCTTTACTTATCTGGATTTGACCTAGAAATTGTTAGCAACAGTGAGGACGGCAAGCAGTACTGTCAAGTTGTGTTTGGAAGGGGATACATTATCCACAAGCAAGCTGAAGTCAGTCTGAAATATGAAGTGCTCAGTAAATAGGAAACAAAACTTCAACCTGCCAGACATATGCAAAAATAGGAACCATACGCCAGTAGCTTTCATTATAAGTTAGTTTTTAGTCACATAATCCACAAGTCCACATTTTCCATCTATAGTACATATCATATGGCTATCATATGTAGTTATTACGTGTTTTGACAACTGTAAGAATGTGTGGATATTGGGGGATCTTCCCACGGTAGGATCTAGAGCTCCGGGACAGGAAATCCTGGTGACTTGAGATCCAGCCTTTCACTTCCGCAGAACATTGACTCCTTCAAACTGGCAAGGCTAAGTCTTGAGTCTGCAGACATTGCCACTTAAAATGCATAAGGTGAAACTTCAGGCAAAGAAAAGCAACACAACACTGGGACTAGTATTCCCATCTTTCACTCTCCTACATGAGATGAGTAGCATCTGGCTTTCTGCCTTCAGAACCATCAAAATATCCATTATATACCTTAAAGAGGTCAAGGATCAAAGGCAAGTCAAATCCAGAGTGGTTTAATGCTTGTGAAACTCTGAAACTTCTTTAGGGTTCACAAGGCTTGTTTTAATTTGTGATTTTTATTTCCTTTAATTGAAACTGGTATTTCCCAGCCAGAGTAATTCAATTTTTTTATTCAGCTAAAGGGAGAGGATTCTCTGTGTTAGTGTAATCTAAAACACGCACAACTGAATTGGAACAGAAATCTAGACACTAAAAATGCCTTCAGACATAAAAAAGCAAGTAACTCCTTGGTAAGCACAGAATCACAGAATTGCAGGGGTTGGAAGGGGCCTCCTCTAGAGATCATTGTGTCTAACCTCCTAGCCAAAGCAGGCTCCCTCAGTAATAGTACCTTAAAAAGCCAGAGTAAGAGTAGACTACTCTTATAACATGACCATGAAGCAGAAGTGTGAAGTAATTAACTTCCTTGAATAGGTAGTGTTGCCATAAATGGATTCTGATTTTCAATTGGAAGAAATCATCATAGACTCATCATAGACATAGACGCCAATGTAAGTTCATGTCTGCTGAAAGTTTCTCCTGAAAGCTCTGGGTTTATTTCTGGGATTTTTACTTCTGGGAGTAGCTGAGTAAATAAACATTTCAGAGGGATAAAAAAAGAGAGAGAACTAAGAAACTGACTCACAAAGTTAAACAGTTAATGGCATGTTTAAGTTACACAGAACTGAACTGAAGCAATGTGATAAATTAAGAAAAAGGGAAAATCCAGTTTGAATATTCTTGCTCTGAGATCTAACTGTTGGTGGCATTCTGTCCCCTGGTTCACTCTCAGAGCTGAAAGAGAAGTTACTCATATTCCATTTGCACTTACATACATCGTTCTGTGGAATCCACACTTCACTCTGCTGACTTCATTGGCCTCCTTTTAAAGGAAAAACAGAAGTAGGATTCAATTCCTGATTAAACTTGTCAAGAATATTGATGTACGTATAGGAATGTTTTTATTTAGTTTAACTGACAACTAACAGACAACTAAGGAAAGAGTATTTAGAAATGAGAAAAGTATTGTTGAGCAGCTCATAGTAAGAAGAGAAGATTTGTGTTGATGTAGTTTATAGCCTATTTTTTTTTTAATAATTGGAGTCAACTAGGATCTTTTTGCCTTAATTCTTTTGCCATTGGGAATAAACCTAATCTAGATCTGGAGGCAGAACATTTATTAAAAGGATGACAACTAAACTGCCTTTGACAGCTCAGAAAAATCCACCTGGAATGATAGATTTATCACTGTAAAAATTCAGCTTAAGAGAGAGTAGGAGATGAAAATTCAGAGATGTTCATAGTCATAAAAGCAAAAAATACTGGGAGAGCTTTTGAGAATCTTTCATGGCTTTATGGCTGCAGAGACACAACGCTGGAAATCTGGCTAGATAGATTTAATTTGCCTGCAAGAAAAACTAATAAAAATCCCAACTGTTCTGCCATAAGCTTCAGGTAGGAGAAAGACAAAAGCTTGATTTTGCTAGGTGTGCTGGTACACACTTTAAATTCAGGTGATCTTGAAACAGTGAGGCAAATAGAAGCAGATAGACATCTTTCTTATTGAAGATTTACCTTGGACTCTTAGCGCTTCTTGCAGACCGCAGTGTACTCTTACTTTTAACTATTACTTTTGACTTCCTCATGAGTTTCAGTGCAGGAATTACCCATGAAGGCATACAGACTGCAGCTGGGCCAATGTTTGGAAACTTTTGCTTTGTTCCACCATTGTCTGTGGGAATTCTCACAGTTGCCACTTTCTAAACAAAGGGGTCATCATAGAAGAAAATGGCAATGTTTCTACTGCTGGAGTAAAGCCGTGTTTCTTCACCGTTTTTCTGACTACTGCCAAACTGTAAAGCTGTTCCTGCTTATTTAAAGAACTTATTTAGAAATTTGAATCTGGATGAGGAAAAGAAATTGAAGTCAACATTAGGTAAGGAAACAGCTTTTGAGTTACTTAGCTTGCACGGGGCTCACCCTTATTTGTTTATTATTGCTAAATTAACTCTGGGCTGGGAAGAAGGGGAGAGTTATAGTCAGTTACTTTTAACTAAAGAAGTTTTTTAATATTCTAGGTTCCTTTTAATTGCATACCCACACCGACAACTACACTTAAAGAAATTCAAATATGTTGCTTTTAAGGTAATTTTTTTTTCCCATGGCAGTGAGAATTTAAACACTTGCTATTAGATTTTGAGGGTGTTTTTATTTTCTTCTTTTTTTTTTTTTTCTGTGATATAGTATTTTGTAATTAGTCAATTAGTCTTCCAATGCATGAGAGCATCTTTGAGTGTTTAGATGTGATTGTTTCTACAACACAAGTGATTGACTTGTGGATTTTCTCTAGGTACTATCAGAAAAGGATGACTTCAAAATTATCTGTAAAAATTTGGTAGCCAGCTAGCTGTTGGTACATAATTTCTAGGGGCAGGGGAGCTGTTGAAGGCTAGGTTGCTTTCTATTCCTATACACACTTCCAGGTCACCAGGAACAGAACTTCCAATGTTGTGTGATGGTCTTGTGGAGGAAAATATAATTCATTTCCTTGTTGTTGGAATTAGTGTTGTACTGAAGTCCTTGAATGGAGATGAGGGCTATTAGGCTATTATGTCTTATCCAATATTGAGTCTTGTGCATGGCCCTGCTATTTGCTGTTTCTCAGCTGTGAAGAATCAACCTCACTGTGCAGAGCTGTAATTTATGGTCAGCACATAACATTTTATTGCTTCTGAAAAGTTGACTTAGACTTGACAAAATGCTCAGCTGTTCCCTAAATGTTTATGTTTTTTTGCAACAATTATGGCCACAGATACAGATACACAATGCACATCTTCAATATTTTGCTCTGACATGCCATTCCATGGGCGTATTAAGTGATAGAACTTGCTTCACACAGCATAATTAGTAATCTTGCTCATATATTTTGTTTCATATCACTGCTAAGAAAGCTAACAGTGCAAATACCATTTTTTTTTTTTTTTAAGAAATAACAACTCTGAATCCCAAGTCTCTCATCATCTGCACTGCACAAGAGTAATGTGGCAATTTCACAATTGGATCCTACTGGGATCTTATGTTGGCTGGATGCCCAATCACTTCTCTAGTTGTTTGAATATGTGTGGGTTTAAACTTTTTAAAAAGGGAAAACAAGAAGAAAAAAAAAAAAAGCAAATTGGATTTGAAATCTCAGGGCCAGATGTTGTCAGGTCCCCTTTGGGTACTTCTGCAAGGCAGAGATGAAGGCAGAGAGCGATGTGTTGACCTGTTACCCACATTGCCTCGTGAAAGTGCTAAGTAAGAGTCATAACCTTTGCTTGCCCTAGAAATAATCATCTGCTCCAATTTAGCACCAGTCCTAATGTGCCAACATGGGGAGCAGCTGGGTAGATTTCAGTTCTGCCTGTGTCTTTGTGCTGACTAATACTATTGCGAGAGATTGGCCGTGTGTTTTAGCTTTTTAGAAGTTAATAGAGGCAAAATCCCTCTGTGAAGTTGTAATTAAATCATTCCAAAATGCACTTTACCGCAACAAGCATCCCCTCTGCCTCCCCCTCTTCCCTAACACAACCTAAGAATGAAGTCCAAAGTTTTAGAAACAGAAATATTCATGAAACAGTTTTAGTTACTTTCTTGATACTGCTGCTTATAGGATATAAAAAAAGAGCCCTATGTCAAAGGATAAGTAAGAGAGACTCATCTGAAAAAGTTCATATAGTGAACATTTCAGAGGCTGTGTCTGTACACACATGGATGGATGAAACCCTGACAGAGAGCTCTTCATAGGTGCTCTTGGCTCACTATATTTTCCTCTGGTTGGTATACATCCCTAAGTGGAAAACTCTTCAAGTTAGAATAGCTGCTTGCAAATTTAGTTGAAAATGCAGTTTGAATCTACAGATGCAAAAAGCAAAGACTTTGCTCATGTTGAGAATATGCTGAATACTATGTTATCCATCTGCCCATGTGTAATTTAATCTGGCACTGTTTCCAATGATGTCATGCCTGGAACGTCCAGCCCTGTGGAGAGATACTCACAGGGTTGGAGTTGCTGTGTGAGGCAGAGATTAGCAGATGTGGTAGCTCACTCTTGGAACTGAACTCATATCAAGTTATATATTTGAGTAAAGACAGTTTCTGTTCTTTAAACCATGTATTTTGGAACATGCATGTGTTCAAAAACCAGGTAGGCCATTAATTCTATAGCCAAAATATTGAAAATTTAAGGACAAAGTCCATTACATCATTTCATTTCATTTCAGTTCTAGGCAGCTGGATTTGCAAGTGAGGAATATTATGAGTCTTCCCCTAACTCCCACCCCAGCTACGAAAAATAACAGTTAGTTTTAGTATCAGGTTGTTATATGGCATGGCAATTATTCAAGTGTCAATAAGCAATGGTGATGACTAACTGCTGGTTTGCTAGAATTTCCCTACTAAATTATGGTCTTGCTACAATGGATTTTGGCAATAACCAGTGCATTATTGTTTGTAAAGAAGTCTGCATGAGTTAAATTGCTGTGGATATGGTTCCACAGCAGACTCAGTTCTGGTATCTTTATTACTGCTGTCCAGTATTTTGTTCTGTGAGCTGATCTATTAAAGGCAAAAACATCAAAACAGAATCAGTCATTACAGATTACAATGTTATAACCTTGTGTTTTGTGATAAAAACACAGCCAGATGGTGTGATCACTCAATTTTTACTGGACAATACAAGGACTGTATGGGGGGTATGTATCTAATTTGGAACGTGTGAAACAGTTCAACTTTTTGAAACTAAAACGATGCACAGCACAACCATCTGCTACTACCTGGTAGCTCCTTTGACAATCTCTTCTTGGATGGTGCTCTTCCCACCATGATTCAGAAATTACTAATTATGGTTACATGTTTCTATGACCCCACATGCATTCCCACCAGGAGGATAAATACAGCTGCAGACACTGGCCAGCTATCTTTTTTTTTTTTTGGGGGGGGGGGGGGGCGGTGGAGCTCTGCTGTAATTTATAGCTGTCACTTTCTGATAGAACATGTGTGAAAAGAGCAACAGACTCCACAACTAGGCAGCTAAGGACCATTAGGATATCAGCACTTAGCAGTCAGGATTTGGTCCCCTTTGAAGACTCAATCATTTAGCAGCAGCTTTGTTAAACAAACACAGCACAAGAAAAAAAAACGTAGTCTTTCTCCTCCTCTAACTTTATTGGGGCATGCTTGCTCCTCATGTTTTAGATTTTATAAAAAATAGCCACCACAGCTTTCCTATGTGTGACCAACACCAGAAAAGTATTAGGCTTTCAACAAGGAAGATTCAAAACTGATTCAGTTAGTCCATACAAAACACTAGGTTCTACTGCCATATTAATTCAATGTTATTGTCATCAATAAATAAATTTAACTACTTGCAAGTTACTTTTATCCAAGCTTCTGAAAAGAACTGTTTGCTAAGACAGTTTCTGCTGTGCCCAAACCTAACACTGCAAAGAAGATCAAGTAGAAAATTTCATAGGGCTTTTGTTTGTTTATTGTTTTCTGTCAAGAGCCTTCCTGATAGATTAGCTTGGACAATTATATTATTTTGATGAAGGAAGTAAATTCCACACTTTTGCTTCATACACACTTTCAAGTCAGATGCCACTTTGTCAGGCTGCCCCTCTGCTGCCACCTGTCACACGGCAGCAAATGTAATGGAATACTGGTGGGAAGGTTCAGCTTCCACTGCCACACCATGAACATCCACCTTTGATGTTGTGGGCCAACATTATGAAATAGAAGGCATTACTTTTGGAGCACCCTTTGCAAGAGGGATCAATAGATTGCCTCATAATTCAACTTTCCACCAATAGTAGATGTAAAATATTTAGGGAGCAACACAAAAAGCACTGAAAAAAAACTTAAGTAATTCTATAATAAAATAGAAACATCTTCTTTACTTCACCTGATCATTGCTTATTCTCTGGGTTCTCTGCTGACTCACCCATAATTAAGTGAAAGCCATAAGCATGTCTACTCTGCATACAAATATCTTGTTGTCATGCATGTAGACTTGCAAACCCAAATTAACATTAATTTCACCTCTAGGTTCTGGTTGAAGCATTAACAACGTAGCAGACTCTTAGGTACTTAGCCAGGGTTGCAGTTAAGCACGAACTGTGAAGCCTTTATTGAAACCGTAGATGCGGTCTTGTTGAAAAATTAGCTCAAGGACATATCTGAGGTGTCCATTATCACAGAAAGAACATAAATGGGAATTGTTCATGTAATAATGTTTAAAAGCCAGTTGAGATCTTGCAGAAATCTTATTGTCTACTTCTTCATCTTGTTCAGAAAAAAAGAACTATCAATGGACATCCCTTCTAATCTCACCAATGTGAGTCTGTGATTTTGGGCTCCCTTAAAATGGTGATGCCAAGTGAATAATGCATAATCTGAAAGCCAATAAAGAGTGTGGTCTGTTAGACTTTCTTCCAGCACTACTCAAATTGAGGAACTAGTGTGAAGGATGTAGAAATTACGTCCCTTATGAAATGTGTCATATAGAGAATCTTCTCCTTGCATTTCCTTGAAAAATGAAAAAATTAAAATCGTTGAGTATCACCAGAATAAAAAATAAACCTCATTCACTGCTCACAAACACTCGTTTCTAGCTAACAGAATTTTACCACAACCAACCAAGTGTACTTGAAGTCATTACAAATAATCAAAATTCTGTTGCAGCATGCATTTGTAATGCTTGTAATTACATGATAGACAATGATCAGAGAATAACAGCAACAACAAAATCAGAAGTTTTAAATATCTTTTTATTATAGTATTTGCTCTCCATACTTTTCAAAGAAAAAAAGCTTACTGATAAAGATGTATTGCAAGTGCAGTTACAGTCAGAATAATGAGGTAAGAGAAAATGAAAAAAATGGATTCAACATTTGCTTTCTACAAAAGCTTGCATATAAAATACAGTTGGATTAGGAAAAGATGGCAAATAAGACACTGAGTATGGGGATTTAGTTACATACATTTGAACTCTCAGTTCATGCTACTGTGGAATTCTGTATTACAAAATACTGTGAGTGCAAAAAACCATTTCATAAAATTCATGGTTTCAGATTTCAATTTATGAATCCAAAGATAACTTTCTGACTGACAATATACCAACAAAGCAGTCATCTCTGAGAAAACAGCCTGAATTCTAATCAGTATTGAAAGGTGATTCACTTTTTGTTGCTTAATTTCTTTTTTTTTTTGAGGCTTTGAACAGAAACCTGTGATAATTCTTTAATTCCTAGAGAATTTGTCCAGCAAATTTAGCATTTTTAAAAACTGCACCAGTATATGACTGTCAAAATTAATTAGAAAATTTAGTGTGAATCTCTGTAATATCATAATCTCTGTATCATGTGCCATTACACAAATCCTGCTGGCATAACAGGAACCATCTAGAGATATGTAAAAATTAAACATTTGAATACTAAAGCTAAATTAAATGGGAAGATTTAGTCATAAGAATCAAGCTACAAAAAATCAAATGAACTCCTGCCAAAGGTTTTTAATTCAAATCCTTAACGTTAAATATCATACAACACATAGTATGCTATTACACAGTGTTTTAGAAGCCATCAGTTTTAAGGACATTTTGTGAAACTTTTCTCTATGGGTAGAACAATTCCTGTCAGGACAACAGTGAGGGGCTTTGAAAATTCAAGTTGTTTTCAAAAGAGAGAATTTCACTGCGAGAGATAAGCTGATGAGTTTTTTAAGGACTGTTTTCTTTTATGTTGCAGCAACACTTTCTGCTTAGCTGAATTATATTTTTCAGATATGGTGTCTGGCAGAACGACCTAGGTTCAAGATCCTCTACATAGCTTTTGACAGATAAGCAATACTACAAAGCATGATAGGACAGAGGAGTAAAAGAGGGGAATTAGTTTGTTTGTCACCACAGGTCGGAAGAAGACAAGTTTTGACTTCCTAAGTAGTGGTTAGTTTGTTTACTACTCCTTGTGATTTAGCTGAAGGTGATCTTTAAGTTGTCATACCATTATATTGCATGCTGTCTGAAAGCAGAAAATGTTTATGATATGAACTGAACATGGAAAAAGAATTTATGGAAGGAATCCTCAAAAATCAGGCTGTGCTAGACTTTACATAAATCCTGCTACATTAATAAGGGTCACAGAGATATCTAAGAAGTTTGTTTACTAGAGACAGGTTCATAGAATCATAGAAGGGTTTGGGCTGAAAAGGACATTAAAGATCATCTAGTTCCTACCCCGCTGCTGTGGAGTTCCTGGCTGCCATTCATTCAGGCAGGTTCCTGGCAGGTTTCATTCAGATCATTAACATTATTTAAATTTATAACACCAAGAAATAAAATGAAAAATAATATCTACATGGGACAAGTGCAAGAAATTACATTTTGCTTTCCCAATTCAAATCAGTGAAGAAGGCCAGTTGTAAAATCAATGAACACTTCAGTGATTTTTTTCTTTTTTTTTAATGTATATTGTTGAAAAAATATAGTTGAATTATACAGATTGCTGCTTTTAGCAAGAAATGGGAAAAAAGAGAAAGCTATTCCTAGTAGATGCTTAAGTTTGAGAAGTATTCCGGAATGCTAATATAGATAAGAGCAGTGACAGAAATGAACTTGATATTTACAGTTTTTCTCTTTTATGTGGGAACTTTTAACTATGTGACATTTGAATCTGTTACTGGGAAGTAGATTCAGATGTTGTAAAAATGCACCAAATTTTCCAAAGCGTAAAACTAATTGTCTCTAGGGTAGAAAACTGCTATTTTTGTTACTCAAAGTAAATCAAATTCACTGTTAGACAAGCAATAAATAAAATAACAGTCAGAAAGTCTGTTCCATTTGTTAGACGTCATGCCTTGTTTTGCATGAGAAGTTTAAAACAAAAATCCTTCCCATGAAAATGACTTTAAACAACAGTAGAAAAATACACTGGAATGAATCTACAGTGTCACACTGTACTACAACTTAATTCCATCCAGTATAGGAGAGGAAACCTGGTGTCACTTACATAGTTTCTTCTGAGCATGGGGGTTAGAGAATATCTGCAATATTCCATCTTGCAGACAGTACATTTTAAAGCAAATAGTTCATACAGCAGAAAGGTCTCCGAACTACAAAAATCCAAAAAGAAAGTAAGGCTGTCAGCTTTCATGATCCCGAGTTGAAGCTCTGAATGAAATAAAAAGATTTATTTCCCTAGACAATGTTTTTAATGATTTTATTTCATTTTAGACATCCAATCCATGGCTGAAAATCTGATCTGTTTTGCAGTCACAAGACTTCAGGCTGAAATTCTGCAGTCCCAGACCAGGACCAAGTGCCTCACATTTCCATACCAGTTAAAATTAGATCCCAAAGTTAGTAGTGGATAGTCTGCAAAGAAAAGGATTCAGGCTTTTGTCCTAACCTTTAGGTCCATTTAGGTTTTAGACTGCAGTATCAGTGGCGTAAGTCAGCTAAGAGCCTCTCTACATTTATCATTTTTGTAGTACATAACTCTCTCTGCCTGAACTCTCATATCCTCAGAAAAGAGCAAAATACTACAACAGGGCTCCCCAAAAACCTTAAAATGTATAAAATCTTGTACAGAATGAAATATTTTTCACAATGCTTTTTCAGTAAAGGTCTGACACTGACTGTCTCAGTCACACAAACTGCCTTACAACAAAGCTCATTCAGAAAAGTCAGTGAGGCTGTGTATCTCTTCTTAACTCAAGCCATGTGAGTGGACAAGCTTTAAGGAAGAGAAGTCCCTAGAGAGAAAGTTTAATGGAGCAACAAATGAGATTGTAATAAGTGAGAGTTTGTGTTTGGTTCAGAGCTGCTTGATGAAATGCAGTCCAGAGTTTCCTTGTACACCAATGAAGCTAGGATTAAAGAGAGACCCCTTAATTTGTGGAGCGTTAGAAATAAAAACCTGTGGAGCTCAGTCACCAGAGAACACTGTACCCCACCTTCAGAATCTTGCTAGAGTATGCTGCTAGTCTCTTGTCATCTACTGGAGTCAAGTCTCCTTTGGTGAGATCTTATACTGAGAGGCAGGTTTGGCATCAGAAATAAAAATAACCCTTCTTTGATGTGCAAGCACAAGTACTTCACACTCTCTCTTCCTAAGTAATACAGATATCTATGCTTTAGTTATCCACTTGCCTAGAGAGGAGAAATTTCTACCTCCTATCAGCTTCTGCACTGGAGAGTAGGCTGACAGGAAATAGACATTTCATGAATAGCCCTGCTCAATTTTCAGATGTAACATGCTCACTATATATCAAGCTAATTTGTAGGGCATGCTGTATGGGAACTGCTGAGTCACGGCCTGAACCACTGATCAAGCACCTGGAGGAAAGACCCAGTCAGCCCTGGAAACACAGGTGAAGGCAGCCTTGACAAGCACAGCCTGGCTCCATCTCTCTTAGGCCTCATTTAAGGGCTGACTGCCACTGAGGATGGATCTCTTTCTAGAGATCCCTCCTTAGTAGAAGCTTTTCTCTGTGAATCCAGAATCTTCAGCTACAGGTGAGCAATCTACTTCCCTTCCTTTGTAGTATCTTTCTATTGTGCTGGTCCTTCCACCTCTTTTGTGACACCTTTTCCACAGTGTTGATCTTTCTGATTGCTACACAGGCTCACAAGATTTTTGCAAGCCAGTGCAAGCTTGCTCTGCCATATCCTGAGCCATTTAATAGCCATGTAGCTGGGACTAACTCAGTGCCAAGTCTAAGCTAAGAATTCATCTTGAGAGTGCAAAGTACATTAGCATGCAGATGGTGACACCTAACACAAACACATGAGTTCAGTTGTCCTGTGTGGACAGTGTTTGTGTAGGTGTTTTTCTTAAGATCCTACCTGTACTGATTTCTATTCAAGTTTTATAGCATGGATAAGTTCAGGTAACTTTCATCAATCATTTTGGTCCTCAGTTTTCCAAAGATGGCACTTAAAAATGCTGAGACTAAGTCTTGTTTTTGTAGGCCAGTTTAAGATCTTAACATATGTACTTCTTGATGTCTTCTGAATGTATTGTTAAATACTGTTATTTTTTGAATCTAGGAAGATTCAGATCAACTTCACCACAAGAAGAAAATTCAGATATCTTTGGACTGCTGAGGTCTGACATTCCCAAACCTAAACTTCCATTTAGTGAGAAATTCACTCACAATCTTCACATTCAAGGTAAGTTAAAGGTAGCTACCTCTCTATATTGATAACAGTCAACCTACAACTATGCATATTGTTTGCCATTCTTGGTTGCAGTATGTGAAAGAAAATGCCTACTAGCCTGCTAATGCAGGTCAAATAATGTCTTGACTGGCTGGAGCAGGAAGGAGGAGTCAACAGGACAAAAATAATTATAGTGATTAAGAAACTTAACAGAGTGCACTGGAATGAATCCCATATTCCTATTTCCATGTTTTTGCCCAGTTGGTTTGGTACAAATCCATTGGAAGAAAATTGAATTAATGTAATGTAAGTGGTGACTGAAGGTGTGGTGAAGATAACTACCATAAAGAAAAAAAAAACAGTAGAAATTGAAGCCCTTAGGAGAAATTGTGGTTATGTTTCAAGCAGAGCACCTTTATTTTCAGCAAGACTTCTGCTGTGTCTCACAATTTTGGGAAGGTTTTCTGGTGACAGAATGGATTGTTTTTCCTGTTGTGCTCTCTCTTTCAGTCTGTCTACAGGCAGTAGATTTAAAAGCGCAAATGGTATTTGAATGCAGTCTGGAAACTGTAACATCAGAAGTGACAAATAAAAGATTCTTTAAAAAGGGAAATAATGCAAGACAAAGCCAGTAAGTAAGCCAGTTGTGTGAAGAACTGAAAAACTCATTCTGATGTTTCATGTAGCACAAATTCAGTTCTTTCTGCAACTTAGTAGACATTTATGCCCATTAATAACTGTAATCACCCATTAAAGTTCTTTTCAGTGATGTTACGCATGTACCTGGTACATATGGGTTTTCACGGACAGTCTTACTTTTAACAGATAGCGAACACAAGACTGGAGAGTCAAAAAACTTGTACTTCAACTGTTACGCACTTATGGATGAAGATTTTTTTTCATTGATTATATCAGTCATCAATTTAGCAAGCTGTAATTTTTTCAAAGTAAACAAAGTCTTCAAAAATTGTTTACCCAATATGAATATGAGGCAATTTGCTACTATTCTGCACTCTTACGAAGTAGCGTAGAACAGATTAATTCTCCATGCCCCTCCACAATCTTCGCCTACCAATTTCTAAAAATTATGCAACTACCCAAGAATTTAAGGGGCTTTTATTCTTCCAACAACTGATCTCTCCTGAGGCTGCACAATTCGTTTATCTGATCAGACCTGTTCCTGTCTTAGCCTACAATCAGCTGTCTTGAAGACAACGTCACAGAAACTTCGTGTCTATGGTTAAAATTATTTCTCTTTTCCCATCTGGGTGATTGGTAAGACCATCATCTACTAGGTTAGGTGGACATGGAGAAGTCAGGCTTCCTTGTACAGAACCTTTAGCTTTGTAGATGGTATATAATTTTCTCCACAGAGAATGCGAAAAAGCTTATTTTCATCATAATTCATGAAGACTTCTATTAGGAGACTCTCTCATACTGACTTTGTACTAGATCTTTTTAAACTATTTCACAAACCTTAGACAACTAGATTAAAAGAATGAATTTCTCTGAGACAACATGCAACGCTGACCCTGGCATCTCTAGCTTCTTTAATGAGGAGCAAAGGCTAAGTATATGATCAAAGAAGCCTTCAAAAGGCTCTGAGGTTTCTGGAACTGAGGTTCAGTTGACTACTTACATTGTCTAATTTCCTCAAGGAGGTACTTGATATTATCCACTGAAAAATCAGAGTATAGACAACACTAAGGATAGAAGGCCTGCCTGGAGAAATAAAATTCTAGACAGAACCTTATTCACTGGGTGCTCCCAAACAAGAATACAGAGGGAAGAAAATGAGTAGCTGTGTGCTGGAAAATTAAAACCATCAGTATATTCTAAAGGAAACAAAGATACATTCAGTTCCCTCAGTAGCCCTATACTCACTGCAGATGTGTTGTTTAGTAAGTTCCTCTAAACTGAAGTAAATAATTCTGTTTGCCACAAGGGGACAATGGATTGTTTGAGAATAATTGTTCTTACATGTTTTTTCTGGCTGTACATTGCTGCATTATGGTTACTTTATCAGCAATTAACCAAACTTAGTAACAGTTACCATAAACAACTGCAGCAAAGACTCTGACCAAGTCTGTTAGTGCACTGTAAACTGTGTGTTTGGCTACTGAATAAGTTTGCCTTGGCAATGCACACAGATACTGGCACATTGGTTTTGATAAATCTTGCAATTAAGATGTATTTTATACTTTTTCAAGGCTGTGTCTAAACAGCATATGCACCAGCACTCCTAAAACAAACACCTGAACATCATTTTTCATCATTTGTGTACTTTCCCAAAAGTCTCATAGTTCTTCTGCTCTCTTCTTAGAGATGTGCTTTGCAATAAATGTTTTTTAAAGGTTTCTGTTAGGCCTAGCTTTGTTAATTTGACAAAAACATGATGGAAAAGGTGTTCTTATAAAATGGGAAGAGCCACCTTAGGGTGACCAACTAATTCCTAAATTTCTTCCATAAATAAATATATAAATAAATTGGCCATGTGCTTAGGAAACAAACAAACAAAAAAAAGTTTCCAGAAGTCTATATAGAGTTAATTATATCACTGGCTACAGATCTGTTTCAACGGTTTCCTCGCCCGTTTGCAGTTCCTCATGAATGTTGGAACCCTGACAGTGGTTGAGCTAGAATTGCAGGTACTAACCATAACCCTCAACAAATCTCTCTTCCATTAAAAGAAGAGTATGTATAGAAAACACTTTTCTTCCAAAATTCCTTAAGAAAAACAGCAACAAAAAAAACCAAACCATATGACAGTATTAATTAGACACATGTCCCTGATACTCTAATTCAATTGGAAGTACATAGAAAAACACCTGTGACGTGTTTATGATGGCTATGAGGAAATGTTTGTAACGTATATATACATAAATACTGCATAAAATGAGAACCAGTCATCTGTAAAATTCTCATCTGATGCTGATTTTCAGTTATTACGAAGTGTATCCTTTCTCTGCCAGGAGATGGAAGAGAGTAGGTTGACCTCACAGGATGAGAGAACTTACCATTCTCCCTGGTCTTAAGAGACGAATGATATGAGAATGAAGTTACAGCTCGATGTCCATGGAGGTAGTGGAATGAACTTAGTATTTGTAGATTTAATGTTATGTTTGAGCAATATACAACTACCTGAAGGGAGGTTGTGGTGAGGTAGGGACTGGCCTCTTCTTCCATGTAACTAGAGATAGGACTAGAGGGAATGGCTTCAAGTTGTGTCAGGGGAGATTCAGGTTGGATGTGAGGAAAAGCTTCTCCAAAACAGTGTTCAAGCACTGGAATGGGCTGCCCAGGCAGGTGATGGAGTCATTGTCTCTGGAGGTGTTCAAGAAATGTTTAGATGTTGTACTGAAGTGTCTGAACCCTTCTTTTCTTTTGGCTCAAAGCTTGCTTTCTGAGGTATGTTTTGTGATAAGACTCTAACTTACTTACCAAGGAGGCAAATGGTGGGTGTCTCCGTGTGGCAATCAACATCACTGTGTGAACATTTGAAAGCATTTCCTTCAGGGCTGTTTGCCCCAGGAAGAGAGTGCTCAGGAGTGTTTACTGGCGGAAGATCTAGCCTGTGACCAAGTAGCGCCAGCTTGGTATGTGAGACTGGGGAATGATACCATCGTATCCTGTGAAAAACAGGATGCGGATGGGCAGCTTCCTGCTCCCTCTTATCTGCTGGCAAGGCCCGGAAGATGGGTTTTCTGCTGAGATCCCAAAGCCAGAAGCTGCCACTCCAGAGAGAGCTGACTCAACCACTAACTGTCACTCCAAAGAGAGCTGACTCGACCAATTTGGACTTATAAATAAGTTCGTACTGCTGCTGGAGGTGTTGTTCAACCAAAGCGGTTGGCAACCGAACAACAAGCCCTGATGACCCATCACCTGAGAAGATCAACGTCGGCGCTACAAACAACGCTGGACCCCTGGTGGTGACTCTCTCTCTTGCTTTCTACAAAGACTCCTTGCTTTTTTCTCTCTTTTCTATCGCCCACCTTCCCTTCCCCATCTCCCTAAGCTACTAGCATTTGTAATAAACTGGTCGGGCTAACATTTGACCCGTTGTGTCTTAATCTTGCCGTCGGGTATACATATATTAAAAGAACCCCTTCTCCCTCCTGTAAATTGGAGCGAGACATGAGGGACATGGTTTAGTGAGAAATATTGGTGAGAGGGGGCTGGTGGGACTGGATGATCTTGGAGATCTTTTACAACCTTGGTGATTCTATGAATCTATGATTCTATGTTTGGTAGAACATAGAAGAAATTAAATGCTACAAGACTCATGTAGGTACAGAATATACCATGTCTGAAGTCACATATATCATGGTGACATGTCCAAGGTAAAAAAGAAATAGCTTTCAAAATTTCTGAAACTGAACAGTATTGTGTAAGTTTTTATTCCTCAAGAAATTATTGTTTCTAAGAGGATCAAATACCTACTTTGGTCTTTCAACATTAAACCACTGACAAGGTCAATCAGCCTCTGTCAATGATTATGTTCTTTAAAGAGACATCTGCTTATTGGAGGTTGTTTATCTAAAGAACAGCCTTTTACTGCTCTGTCGTATTACAAGAATTGAACCACAGATGTAGAATAAGGTTCTTGTGGGCCATGCATTGGGCTGTTATTACCTAGGGGACGTTTGAAATTACTCATAACTTTCCAGTCATAATTATGTATTTTAAATAGTTTGCATTCTGTTTTTAATCCAACTTTAAAGTGTATTATTCGAAATAGAAAAGACATTTTAATTTAGTGAATAAGAAGTACTGAAGGACAAAACTCCAAGTACTAGTTTAATCTATAAAGGAAACCAATAGAAGACAATCCAAATTCAATGATTAAATAATGGAAAATAAAAGAATTGGAGGCACAGATTATATGTTACTTAAAATAAATTCCAAATCGTTCCAGCTTAAAAAAAAAAAAAAAAATCTCTGCTTTAAGAAACTTTGTTAATGGTTGTATTTTCCAAAGGGTTACATTAATAAGAAGAAAACAGATTTTATTCCAACATATATCACATTAAATACTGCACAGTTCTTTTTTTTCATTCCAAATATTGATTCTGTTCTACTATTTAGCATTGCAAATTGTTTCCATAGACATTTATTTTACATTAAAGATACAGACCAAACATAAATCAGGTTTATGAAAGAATTAAAAAATGGATGAGAGGAGATACAATGCCCTTTTTGCCTGGTTTTGAAAATGGACTATACACTGAATTTGAAAACTATGTAAGTTTTTAAGATGTAGGTTGACTGTGTTCCATTTCCATAAGACAGCCATGAACAGTGTACCTGTAAGTATTGCTAAAAGTGAACAATTGTAAAATCTGCAAGGATTGGCCTTTCTAAGACAAGTTTCATAAAAAAGTGGAAGAATTGGGGATCACTTTTGATAGGAGAGCTCTACTGCTTACAGTTTTATAATAAATTTAAGATTCCTAAGAAAATGCCTTGATTAAGGCTTACTTTTCAAAGGTCTGTGAAAGCACTATGTATCTTGAAACAATAAAGGAAACAGTATGTGAACTAGACCCAATTTATTGCTTTGTTAAATGAATTGCTTCCATATAATTTTCTTGTCTTAAGATGTAAGTATAGAAAACAAAAGACTGAAGCTGAAAATATTGCAGAAGAATTCATTCGTAAAGAAAGAATTTCAAAAACATTCTTACCACCTGTGAGATATTAGCAGCAAGTTGTAAATAGAGCTGATAAAGTTAGTATGTACTGGTAGGATAATGCAGCTGTTGCAACATAACTCTTGGCTTATACACCAGGCTTATTCATAATCTATTTTTATGATTTTCAAAATCCAACAAAATTAAAAAGACTACTGTCTAATAGTTACCATACTGTTGATTCAAAAGCTATTTGTAGTGCACTCATGGAGCAATTCCCTCTTCTCTTTTTCCCTTTTACAGAGTTTGTTCCTCTGACCCTTCCCTAAACTGCTGACTGCTTCTAGCTATAATTCTTAATTTCTAAAATTACACTGGGGTCCATCTTCAAACTCTTGGTTAAGAGGGATTTCAGATAAATGGAATGACATGTAAAACATCCTGTATTTATGACATACATTTTCGATGTTCTATTCTGTGATGCAGAAGCAGAGTATACCTACTCGGCTCTCGTGAGGCCCCATCTGGAGTACTGTGTCCAGGCCTGGGGCCCCCAGCACAAGAAGGACGTGGAGCTCTTGGAATGAGTGCAGAGGAGGGTGACCAAGATGATCAGAGGGCTGGAGCACCTCTCCTATGAGGAAAGGTTGAGGGAACTGGGCTTGTTTAGTTTGGAGAAGAGAAGGCTCCGGGGAGACCTCATTGTGGTCTTCCAATACTTGAAGGGAGAGTATAAACAGGAGGGGGATCGATTGTTTGTGAGGGTGGATAGTGATAGGACAAGGGGGAATGGTTTTAAGCTGAGACGGGAGATTTAGGTTAGATATTAGGAGGAAGTTTTTCACACAGAGGGTGGTGACGCACTGGAACAGGTTGCCCAGGGAGGCTGTGGATGCCCTGTCCCTGGAGGCATTCAAGGCCAGGCTGGACGTGGCTCTGGGCAGCCTAGTCTAGTGGTTGGCGACCCTGCACTTGGCAGGGGGGTTGAGACTCGATGATCTTTGAGGTCCTTTTCAACCCAAGCCATTCTATGATTCTATGATTCTATGATTCTTCACTGTCTAAATATTTACTTTTAAGAAGAATTTAGTGTTATGCTTCTCTTTTTTTAAAAAACTATTTTTTTTAAACTTCAGCTATTTACTTTTTTCTCAGTCATTCTGCATATACAAGAAAACAATGAATTTTACGATCAGTGTATGCTGATGTGACTTACAGTGATACAAATGTATTTACAGCTAGACATGACACATGGGCCCAGAATTTTTGTAATTGATCCACTGCAATATCTGCAACATAAAGCAATGTTGACACTAGAAGAATTGAATAATTTCATAAGTAGTTCTAAGCAAACTAAGTTTTTAATATTTGTAGCATACTCAATGCAATTTTAAAACTTTCATTTATGACCTTAATACTTATTATTTAAGTAAATAAGTGTGTCTAAATAATTCATAAATAATTTCCATGTTTTCTTGCATGTTTGATTTAACTACTATTTTATATTATTATAATTTTACTTTCAAACAAAGAAGAGGGCTTAGCTGCCTTCTTCTTAATTCTTTTAGACCTCTTTCAGACATCTAGTCTCCAAAGACACATAAAAATGCATAATCCATGTACACAGAAGGTATTCTTCATCTGACTCACACTTGAACTATAGTCATCTAGGTGTCAAAGCCTCCTTCTCCTTGCTATTAGGAAAATCAATCAGTGGGTGCTTTATATGAGATAAATTCTTTGCTCTAAAATCTGATACACAGACACTAAATTTAGTTTTATCAGAAACTATTTTAATCCTGTATAGTCATATCACCTCTTACATGCAGGTACATGCACACACAGTTTAGAATACTCAAGTCTTAATCAAAGGAAAGGGCTGGTTTCTAGGTTGAAATGATGGCGCTGAAATTTTTCTTACACTCCTTTAAGTTTCATCAGTCAAAAACCCAAGGACCATGTATTTTCTAAGTCATTCACATCTAATGGTAAACCTCACGAGCCTAGACTGACCTGACCTGCACATCCACAAACCTGAATAAATAGCTACTTGTAGTGGTTTAGAACAGATAGAACGACAAACACCAATCCACTACATGGCAGCACTGCAGAGAAATTGCAAGCAAATATTGTAGTAGTTTCACTATTTCCAAATGCTTGTTCTGTGCTATTATTGTCTTCCTAAAATACTTCATTTATTTTCCAGAGTCATCTATAAAATTAATTTTTTATCTTCCTGCTCCCCTTTTTTGGGTAATTTGTCTATTTCAGTGTCTGCATCCTATTTAGTTACTAGTATAGTGCATTGTTTTGCAGTTACATTAACACTCACAGACTAAAAATACGAAATCTGTTCACCAGCTTTCTTGAACCTTTGCCCAAAGCTATTTCTCTTTCAAAAGTGTAAGAACTTTCCTCAAGAAAGGAAGAAGCAAAGGTTTCTCTGTCCTGCTTTTCATCTCAGTGTATGTAAACAAAAAATTTAATCTATTGTGAGGGAAGATCCATCTTAGAAATAGAGAATAAATTTAGTCTTAACAAATATTAGATCATTTAATAATGTGGTTTTGAAAATTAATTAGAATTAGACATACAACATAGCTTTGGCCTATTGGAAAGTCTCAAAAAGATGAGATGTGAGATAATTCTCTAAAAGAGATTTCTCTCTCCCTTTCTAATATTTTTTGATTGTTAGATATTTCAGGTATTAAATTGTCTTTTTTACATAAATATTTCCAACAACTTCAGCTCAAATTTTAAGTAGATATAGCACTTTACTGAAAGGAAGGCTTTCAACACAATTCCATGTAACAACTAACACAAATACTGACTAAGTCAAAAGTTCAAAATACATTCTACAAACATTGGTTGAAATTAAATATCTTCAGTTATACATTGCATTTAATTATTGCAAACGTTGAAAAGCGACTCTATCTTTAGGAGTTAATAACTTTTCAGAAAACTTTTACATTTGTACCCAAAAGTAGCCATGTCAAAAATACTGCTCATTTCTTCCAAGGGATGTGAAGAAATTTTGTATACTCATCTATTGACACACTTCCTACTCCTTGTTGAGAAAGGAACTAAATACAATCCATAACATTTCAAAAAACTGAACAAAATAACGCAGAATTAGTTTGAGGAAATCACAACCTGCCACCATAGATAGTGAGTGAAGAAAAACAGACGCTACATATGCCAAACAAATTATTTATTGCACAGAGATCAACATCAAGACATATTTTACACTATTCTTATAAAGGAATCTCACTATATCCATAAAGGTCTAACCCAACGTTTTTTAACACTATGAAAGGAAGTGCACAATTCTAGAATCATTATTTGAGTTGGAAAGGACTTGTAAAGGCCATCTGGTCCAACTCCCTTTGCAATGAAGAGGGACACCTACAGCTAGATCAGGTGCTCAGAGCCCCATCCAGCCTAACCCTGAATGTCTCAAATTATCAGTCATTAAATTCGCACCCTTGTCCAACGAACATAGCTATATTCACACTTGGGGCAAAGATAGCTGTTGTCTTACTAATTTTAATGGAACGCAACATCTAAGGCAAAGCAAGTAGATGCTCCAGGTTTGATAGGCTTAAATCCTTTTACAATACTAAAAGAAAATGAAATAAATGAAATAATTCCTGCTTATCAAATAGCAAAGCTATTGTCTAGAAATACTGTGATAATAATTCCCTTATGAGAAGCATTTGTACTGGCAATAATTTAGAAATATCTTTGTAGAATGTGCAGTGTGGAAATGTCTGTATTAGAGGATTTTAGACAAGAGTTGTATGTTGCCTTTTGGCAATAATTTATACTTATCTGTTATCTTAATACTTTGCAAGTGTTATCAAAGACATTACAAATATCCTGTATTTAATCAGTCCTGAATATACTGCCAAATGTGGAAAAAAGTAAGAAAAAACTAAAAACAAAATGTTATAGTTAACTCTATGATTAATTGGATTATATTTCAGTGAATTAAATCCTTAACAATGGATTTGGTACCACAGGCATCAAAGGTAGATGAGACTTCCAAACAGCATTCAAAACCTGAAATCTCCGAAAAGAGTAATTTCAGGATACTTTAGCCTGAAATATTTTACTTAGATCTGGAAAATCAAAACTACATTACTACATTCAACTCCTGATTACGTTAAGGCAAAATGCACTGACAATTATGATAAAAGATTGAGGTTATCAACTCTGTTTTCATGGAAAAAAACTGTTCCTAAGAGTGCACAGTTCACTCTTTGACTTGAACTTTGGCTTTTCCTGCTGAACTTTGAAATCAAGTTCTGAATTGCTGAAGTGTAATGAGAGATGTACTTTGAGTGGCTACAAAATAAAAATAATAAAGTAAAACAAAATGTTTGGCATATGCAAATTGTTATAAATGGCCAGTGTAGTCTGCCTTTGAACCTGTATGTAGTAAAAATACACTATTGATTGCCATAGAAATCTGTTATGAATGTCTTTCTGCAAAGTGTCTTCCCTTTTGATGGATATTGTTAGAATGTAGCCCTTATTTGCTCTTTATACTTATTTTAAAAAATCATTGGAGAATTACTTTGAAAAAAATTAGTCTGATTTTAAATAGAAGAAAAAACATTTAAATTTTACAGCTACAATTAATCTCAGAAATATAGTAATTTACTATGAAAATGAAAATACGCATCTTATTTTGTGAACTTCTCAGTAGGACTAGTACACTTGTAGTTTTAGGGCCACGTTGGGTATGTTAGATTGCAGACTTTATTCTGTGACGTCTAGCATATCTGCTCACATTTTTTTTCATCTTTTCCATGTGGTGAACTGAGATAATAAAGAAATGTGTGAGGTTGATTGTGTTATCAATAAACTGCTTTAAAATGATCTATTTTAAACAGCCTATAGTTTACATCTTTTTTATAACTTTACCCTGGACAGATGTAAATTTGTTTGCCAAAAATCTGAAATTACAGTCAATTTGAGATGTGACCTACCAGTGCTTTGAATACCAAAACTCATAGTCTTTGATTTCTGAGCTCAGGAGCACTTTGCCTAAGCAAATTCTGAAATTCATCTCTTTATACACCTAATACATAAAGATGAGAAAAGATAAATCACAAGGCATGTAGCAAGAATGGTTCAATTGGAATGGACCTTAACAGTTGGGATTTTATAGTTAAATGAAGTCTAAAGTATATTACTGAAGGCATTGTCCAAACATCTCTTGAACACTGACAGACATGGCACATCAACTACCTCAGGAAGAAGGCTCTTTCAGTGTGTGACTACCCTCTGAGTTAAGAATTTTTTTACTTATTTCTGAACATCCCCAGTGCAGCTTTGTGCCATTCCTGGGTGCCCTGTCATCAGTTACCAGGCTCCTCTCTCAATGCTTCCCCTCCTCAGAAAGTTGTAGAGAGTGATGAGGTTGTCTCTTAGTCTTCTTTTCTTCAAAGTGGATAACCCAAGCATCCTCAGCTTTTCCTCATAGAACATACCTTCCAGACTTGTCAATAACTTTTTTCTTCCTCAAGATGCTTTCAAGTACCTTAATATCATTTTTACATTGTGGATCCCCAAGCTTCATGCAGTATTATGGGTGAGGCCACACCAAAGCTAAATATAGTGGGAGAATCACCTTTTCTGATCTGCTGGCTGTGCTGTGTTTAATATGCTCCAAGATGTGCTTTGCCTTCTTGGCTGCCTGGGCACACTGCTGGCTCATGTTGAGCCTGCTGTCAACCAGCACCACCAGATCTCTTTCTGCTGAACTGCTCTCCATCCCCTCTTCTCCCTGTGCCTGTGCCTGACATTACTCTAACCAAGTTGCTGAACTCAGCATTTTCCTTTGTTGAACTTCATACCGATTTGCTCGTGCTCCAATCTATTTAGATCTCTCTGCGAGGCCTCTCATCTCCCAGGACAATATTCTTCATAACTTTTTCAGGGACTGAAGTAAGACTAACAGGTCTGTCGTTTCCTGGGTATTCTCTTCTGCCCTTTCTGCAGACAGCATTGGCTAGTTTCCAGTCAGCAGGGACTCCATGACCACGATCTTCTTCTATCTATTGTAAAGTACATAAATGAACATGTCTTTAGAAAGTTATGTGTCCAACAACAAGTAGCCTAATTTACCCTTGTTGTTTATAAAGGGAACAAGAATTCCAATGACAATTTCTTTCCCAGATTTTTTTTCCGTGTTTTATTTCTAAGTGTTATAGTCACAGAAATAAGAAATAGTAGTGAAAAAAATTATTCCTTTTCCTCCCACTACCATTTCCCAACCTCCAAGACTCAACCATTATTCTCAACTCGCTATATTTCTTCCACAAGGGCATTTTAAGCTTCCTGGTGCAAGTGTGTTTCTGTACATATATATATATTAGATATACATATTTATATATGTACATATTGTACATAAATATATATACATACGTAAATATATATATATATGGAAATGTCCTGAAAGAGAAGTACAAAAATGAAAGAAGACTAAACAAAAATACTTTCTCTCATTCTAATGTTAATGTATAGTTAGTGACATTCTGGATATAGATGCTAGTTATAGACAATTCTTTTAAGGAAAACCTGTAAATATCTCATAGTTGCCTGAGCACAAACCTGTTCTATGCTCTATCTTTTCTTTAATCTTCTTACTTTCACTCTCCAAATAGGTCAAAATCACATTGGGAAAACCTGACTGTAAGCTGCACGTCATTAAATAACTTCAAGATGGGGTTTGCTACAATACACAGGGAAACTCTCCCGTGGCTGTCCCCACTGTGAGATTACCTAATGTGAGAATTCATGGTAGCAGGAATGCATCAGGAGTGTGGAGCATAACATTTTAATTTTATGCCTGTTTCAGGATGAGGGTAGCTGAGAAAAAAACACTTTGCATTTGATTTTGGTTTTTTGTAAGTTCCATCTACTGCAAAATATACATACACATGTGTACGTATGTTCATACACACAGTCACATGTCTCAAATGTATATCAGGAATATTCTTATGCAAGAGTGTCTCGTCTAAAGTTCCTAGACATATAGCCTAGGATAGAAACAAAAAGTAGGCTTTCCCTTTAATTGAACAGTCCCATAGACTGTTGAAATTACTAGCCCCTGGGTAACCTTCAGGGAACAATTTTTAAGGACATACGAAAATTACATAACATAGTGAAGTTGAAGATGTATTTTTAAAAGAAGAAGAAAATCACGAATTGATGCAACATTTCTGAAAAAATGTGGCTTGAATTTAATGTAACTTCCCTCTGTATAATGAAAAAAGTGCCAGCATTTGGCTTTCTGGCATATGTAAGGTAGGGTTCTTATTTTACAGCAAAGTAGAGTTTGCATTATATCTAGGAAACATACTCTGTCTAATCAATAACAAAAAGTTAGCAAGCTGACAAAGTTACTAGCAGGTTTCTTTCCGTTTTAGACACTTAAATGTAAAACTCAAATATATGGATGTTCAGAGGAAAATGCCTCGCTGTGTAACATTTAGATTATTCCTCCAGTTTCTAAAATGGAAGGCTAACACTTCTGTTAAATTAAGTTGTCAGTACCAATGACATGGGAGGAAGCTTATAAACTGTGGGAATAAATATATTTAGATGTATTAGAGATCAGTGTAAAGTCACAGTGTAGTTCCCTGAAGTGCATTTGATGCCATAACCTATTTGTGTCTGAAAAATGGCTAGAAGTCTTGACTGTTTTAAGATTAAATCAAAGAACTAGGGGCCCTGAAGGAAATTTGGAGCAAGTTACAGACTTCTATTTCCTTTATGAGCTTCCTCCAAGAGCTACATACAAGTGTGCAATAACCCTGCTCTCATGAAACCTGATTACTTTGTTTTCTGCAGAAGAAAGCGCTTAGGCTAGGAACATAGAATAAATTTTAAAGATCAAAAATTGACAAGGCGAGAACTTGGATGAATTCTGCTGCTGCAAATGTGTTACTGATACGAGAAACCTAGTTAAAGAAAATCAAGTTGCAGTAGCTGATGGTATTTCTGTTAGCAATTAAGAATATTTCAGTAAAAAATGTCAGTGTGGCATGGAATGAATCTGTATGCATTTGTCCACTGGAGGTCTGTGCACATACTGAATCATTGTGTTATATTTCAGTGGCATGGCAGCAATGCTCATGTGCAAACACTTCTCATTATAAATTGATCACTTCTGGGATTTATAATGACTATGTATTAAACATTTTTCTGTGGTCTGAAACACATATGCTTTCCTTATGTCAGAAAGTTTTTCACCAATCTTGAAAATGTGCAATTTATTATTGTTACTACCACTAGAATTATCAAGGTGTCCAGGAATCCTAGTTATGGATGTGGGCCCCATTGTGCTAGGTACTGATAAAATACAGTTGAAAAGTATATCCAAAATTCCTTAAAACTGTAAAACAAGATGATAAGCAACAGCTGAACACATTCAGCTGGTTGTACAGGCAGGGGAGACTGGCCAGCATATCTGACCATTTCATGCAATAGTATACTCTTAAATTTAATTGTTGACATCAAAAGCAAATGCAAGTCGTCGTTGTTGCTTTTTAATTTTAAAGAATTCTATTTTTAAAGTTTTTGGAATTTTTATTCTATTTTTTTTATCCAGAGGGACCCAGACAGGCTTGAGCAGTGGGCCCATGTGAACCTCATGAGGTTCAACAAATCCAAACACAAGATCTTGCTTGTGGGTCAAGGCAACCCTCACTATTGATACAAATTGGGAGATGAAAGGATTGAGTGCAGTCCTGCCAAAAAAGACCTGAGGGTACTGGTGGATTAATGCTGGACATGAGCCAGCAATGTGCCCTTGCAGCCCAGAACGCCAACTGTATCCTGGGCTGCATCAAAAGAAGAATGGCCAGCAAGGTGAGGGAGGTGATCCTGCCCCTCTGCTCTGCACTGCTGAGACCTCACCTGAAGCACTGCGTCTAGATGTGGAGTCCTGAGCATAGGAGAGACGTGGATCTGTTGGAGCATGTCCAGAGGAGGGCCACAAAAACGACTTAAGGGATGGAGCATCTCTCCTATGAGAACAGACTGAAAGAGCTGGGGCTGTTCAGCCTGGAGAAGAGAAGTCTCTGAGGTGACTTGAGAGTGGCCTTTCAATATCTAACAGGGAACTGTGGGAAAGAAGGTGACAGAATCTTTAGCAGGGTCTGTTGTGTTAGAACAAAGGGAAATGGCTTCAAGCCTAAAGAGGAGTGATTTAGGTTGGATATAAGGAAAAAGTTTTTTACAGTGAGGGTAGTGAGGCACTGGAACAGATTGCCCAGTGATGTGGTTGATGCCTCATCCCTGCAGACTTTGAAGGTGAGGCTGGATCAGGCCCTGGGCAGCCTATCTAGCTGTGCATGTTCCTGTTCATTGCAGGGGAGTTGGACTAGATGACCTTTAAAAGTCCCTTCCAACTCTAAGGATTCTGTAGTCCTATGATTCTAATTTTTTTTTTTTTTAACTGCATCAGTCTTCAAGGCCGGCAATACTATTAGTTCCTGTATATAGTACAACCTGAAATAAGAACAGTTTCTGGCCTGCCAACTTCTCTTTCCAGATAACATAGCAGTCAAAAAGTTTCACAACAAACCAGGCAGGAAAGTAGGTACATGCTCAGGTACATATGGTTATTGTTGGATATTTCATGGCAGTAACACCTAGGATTTAGCATTTTAATCACATTAGTAATTTGCACGGTTTTGGGGCTGAACATAAACATCCTGTCATTTTAGGAATTAGTCTCTGCTGCGAAGTGAAAGAGGACTTCAAAATAGGAAGGGATGTTGGCAAAAAATGTTTATGGATTTATTTTTAATTAGGGTTAGCAGGTGAGCAGAATGAAATGGCTATCTCTTCACCTATCAATAACATTAAAACACAAAATTGCCATGGAATACCTAGCTTTGTACCTAGGGAGTCTTGACTTGATGTTCTTCCAGCTCTGTTTTCCCCTGAAATCCTCAACACTTATAATCTTCAGGCCTAAGCAAAGAAATTTGTCTCCACATGACCATAAATTCTCAGGGATAATATACATGAGTCCGTTTGTGCTATGCATGTGTGTGGCTGTATATGAATTTGCTTGTGCATTTGTTATTCTCATATTCTAGACATGTAAATCTCTATTTCCCATGATGTGAGTGCCAACTGAACAGTCAAAAGTCTGTAGAATGTGTAGTAAATATCTTTGAGAACAAACCACTTTTCTTACTATTTTACAGCTCAGGAAACAGATATTCTTGCTATTTTGTATGTCTTGTATTTAATATATTTAAGACGTATATGGGTACAACTTAGGATACTTAATGCCTCACCATCTAGGATGACTACCTAGCAGAATTACAGTTAAACCATTAGCATTGTTCTTTGAAGAATATTTGTGAGCAAGATAGAATGCCCTGATGAGGTATTTTCATATTTAATTAATAAGAAAATACTCCAAAAAGAACTAAAGAATGGCAAACCATTAGTATTGGCAGATTCAGGAAGCAGCTTCCTCATATACTTGTGTTTTCAGAGTAGCCCTACAAGTAACTATAGCACAAAGATGCCAACACTTCAGCATCACTGGCAGTTGTGAGAAGAGACAGAAGAAAAGTAAACACTAAGTTACCCTGTAAATAAAGATCAGATCATAATTACAACACAGCGTTGTATAAAATTATATTTTAAATCATTGTCACATGTTTGGTACTAGAATACTCTTGAGGAAATAATTGCCACTGTCTAAAAGCATCACATTCATGTAACTTCAGAGTAGAACTTGAACATGATTTGAACAAATGTGTCTAAGCTTCCTTTTTTCTTCCTTCATCAGTCTGTACCTGTTTCAATATCTTTTATCCAACAGAACATTTGACACTACATTACTGTAGCAGCATGAACATGTACACCAAAAGAAGAGATGTCTTCAGTAATTTCCCAAGAATCTAGAGTACTCTGAGGTGATTAAACAGCGAATGGTGATTATTTTGCTGGCTAGATATGGTTTTCCTGGAAGCTCTCTGTATCTTAAGAAGTTTGAATGCTTGGTGCTTTATAGATCCCATACCCAAAGGACCTTCTCTTAAAGTCAAAATGTCAGAGTATTCAAGGATTTAAATGATCTTGCTGATAGATTATCACATTTAAATTTTTTTTTTTTTTTCCTTTTCACATGCTAGGAATAAGACAATTGCAATTTTTCCATGTCTGGTCCCTCAAACCATTATTTGCATTTTTGTAGCTTACTGTAAGTTGTTGGAATAAAAGTTGAATAGTTTCTAATGCCCCGCCTCTGCTGACATTCCCTATTCATTCATGCGTATTCAGCTCATATAAGCAGTTGTCATGGTTTTGTGATTTTCGGTTATTGGTATTCCACATCATAACATCATGTAGTGGATATGCCTGGTTCTCAGAAGAGAAGGACTACTACATTCCCCACGGTACTTTGCTCTTCTGTTACCATTTTCCAGCCAGAGGGAAAAGATAAAAACTTGCAGATCACGAGGCCTCATCCCTTTTCCGCCCGTCTCTCGTCTTGGCAGCACCTCGCTCTCCAGCCGTCTTATCGTCGGTAGTAGAGTAAGGCCTACCTTGATTTTGGGACATTCACTCTCTCTGTATTGGATTTATCAGCTTAAATTGTAATTATATTGTATTATAGTGTGTTGTTTTGTATTCCGATATCTTATTTAATAAATTAGTTTGTTTCTCCTTAGATTGTTGCCGCTGTTCTTTGCTCTCAGGACCATCTCCTTACCCTTTTTTTCCTTTTCCCGGGGTGTGGGCCCGTGGGTCCCCCATCCCCTTCGTCATGGAACCGGGCCGAATGCCTGTAAACCATTGACAGCAGTACTTTTTGAGGTTGTTGAAGATTCCTTTGTCAGTTGTTTCCCAAATTAGTTCAGATAAAAATCTAAACTCACCTGTCAGCAAGGTGGAACCACACAAGAAGAATGTTGAGGTAGATAAAAAATTGACTTCAAAAATCTCAAACTCATTGATAAAAAGCCTGTAGCTTCTTTAGATATCCTCATGGATTTTACAAAGACAGAATCAGAAAACATTATTTTTAGTTGTATTTAGTTCTTTCCAATGAGTTACAGATGTTTCAGATTGTCCATACCAGGTTGGGTGTTTGTTTCTGTTGCATTTGTGAAAGTATGTGCATTTGTGAAAGCAAGCTGAGCGATAACATTGGCAAGGCTAAGAAGACAGGATTCCACTGGGTTCAAAATCCTTAAAAGACTCTTCCTTATGAGATATAAAAACAGATGTGATAATCTGTAGTATCTGGGACAACCAGTTTTCTTTATTGAGAAGCAAAGCATCAGGGCAATGAATAGTGTGTGATTATGCCATGCATGTTAAAACAACACTTGAAAAAATAGTTGGCTTTTAAAATGAAATGCAATACTTGCGCCTCAACATTAGTATGAACGCATGTTGTACGAGGCTAACAGAAATAGCTAAATAAACTATGAGGCAGTTTCATTATTTAAAATGAATAGAATCCAGCAAAATCCTGTGTTTAGTTCAGTTCCCAAATGAAATCTCTTACTTGCCAGAACGTGTCCCTGACTTGTTTTGATTAGCTGTGACTGAATGCCATGACTGCATTTGTCTATTCAAGTTTAGAGCTTCTTTCAAAACACTTTGAGTTTGAGTAAATGAAACATTCTGTTGCATACTCTATGTGGCAAATTTTGATGATGTGGAAATGATTCATCTTTATCTCTTTTAGAAGATTATCATTGCAAAGAAGCAACCCAGAGGGAAGTGGTCAAACACAAGATGGTTGACATTGGTCAACCAGATCTGTAAGAGAAAAGAAGATCTTTAAGGGAAGAAAAGATCAAATGTTTAAGAGAAAAAAAAATAAAGTTTCCAGACTGTAGCCCAACCCTTGTTTACAAAAGGAGTAACAAACTTCCATCATCACATGATTTCCTTGTCTGTCCTGACAAATATAACATGTGGTAGGAGTTAAATAGAGGAATATAGAAGGCAGAGACAAAGACACAGAGCTCAGAGATTTCTGTGGATGGGAGACTGTCATTTAACTGTACGTGTGGTACTACTGTTACAGTGTGTGAAAGAAATAATTTTAAAATTAACCTTAAACCATGTTTTAAAATAAGCAGTACTCTATGTATGTATTTCTAGTCCTTACCTCGTGGTGTCATTGGTCCTATGCTAAATAAATAAACAATCTGACACATATCATATGCTGTAAAGATTTCTAGTCACTCATAATTTTGCAAAAAAAAGACCCTTAAATTTATGACAGTAATAATTTAGAAGATCTATCTTACTATTAAAAGAGCTTCTTAAAACTGTCTTTCTTTTTAATCCAGTTTTGTTATCCAGTCAGTATAAGTAGTTCCTTATACATGTATGTGATCTATAAACATCCTAACATGCTATAAATTGAAGAAGTGGAGAATTTGAAAGAAAATTATGAAAACTTCCACTGCCTTCTACCCTTTAATTCTGACCTGGTATTCTAACGTGTGCTATCAAGAAAAAATAAAAAGAAATTCCCTGTATACTTTATATGAAAAATCTGGAGTGGTGATTTACCAAAACAGATACAGGTTAGTGGCTGAAGAGGACCTCTGTGGAGAAGGATCTGGGTGTTCTGGTGGACAACAGGTTGGCCATGATCCAGCAGTGTGTCCATGAGGCCAAGAAGGCCAATGGTGTCCTGGGGTGCAATAAAAAGAGTGTGGCCAGCAGATCGAGGGAGGTGATCCTCTCCCTCTACTCTGCTCTGCTCTGGTGAAGCCACATTCAGAATACTAAGTTCACTTCTGGGCTCCCCAGTACAAAAAATACAGGGATCTCCTCGAAAGAGTCCAGTGGAGGGCCAGAAAGATGGCAAAGGTCCTGGAGCATCTCCTGTATGAGGAAAGGCTGAGTAAGCTGGGTCTGTTCAGCCTGGGGAAAAGAGGACTGAGAGGTGATCTGATTAATGTTTATAAATACCTAAAGGAAGGTGGGAGGCAGATGGGTGAGGCCAGGTTCTTCTCAGTGGTGTGTAGCGATAGGACAAGGAGTAATGGCATAAAACTTGACCATAGGAAGTTCCATACAAAAAATGCAGAAGAACTTCTTTTATGGTAAGGGTGACGGAGCACTAGAACAATCTTCCCAGACAGGTTGTGGAGTCTCCTTCTATGGAGATATTCAAGACCTATTTGGACACCTACCTGTGTGACCTATTGTAGGGTACCTGCTTTAGCAGAGGAATTGGTTTTGATGATCTCTTGAGGTCCCTTCCAAACCCTGCAATTCTGTGATTCTGTGAAAAGATTTCAGAATTTACACTCTAAATGTTTTTTTTTTTTCAGTAAAATATCTTCTGATTGTGAGTACAAACCACTCAAGCTATAGAATTTTTAATGTATATTTCCTCAGCCATTCTAAAAATGTCAGGATATCATTAAGGAATCTACTCTTCCTTCTTTTTTTTATTTTCTGTTCTTAATCCTTTTCCTTTCCTTTACCTTCTAGAGAGCTTACAGGTAAATTGTATGCTCAAGAGGATGCAAATGTGGGGATTACTTAGCAAGCCTGCTCTGCAGTGCAGCTGGCAGTCCTTCTGCTGAGCTTTGTGATGTGGTTTGTCTTTCCTGTCCTAAGTACCAGATTCCTGTTTCTGCAATGTGCCAAAACATACAGCTAGGTTTTAAAAAGTATACTTCTCTCTACAGTGTTTCATCAGTTCTGAGCTGCTGACGAGGTGAGAATAATCAAAGGAACACAGGACACAGAAGTCATGAAACTATGGTAAAAAATGATTTTTTTCCCCATATTGTTGAAATTGAGTTAATATTATATGTTCATGCTGTCTGTAATGTAAGAGACACATTATTAATTGCAAGTAAGCAATCAGAAATGGACAAATCTTGAAAGAGGACAAGTGATCTGAAATGCATCTATAGAAGAACTGCAAACTGGGAGTAAAACCACAGAAATGTTAAAGGACAGGTATATAAATCCATTACAGCTGATCTAAAGTGCCAAAATAGGACAAGTGAGGCAAAAAATAACATAAGAACACATACGTTTATGGATGTTGGCAGTTCTGCCTCAAACCTGGCTCTAACCGGAAAATGTAAACAAATATGAATTTAATAATAATTAAAAAAGAACCAAACATTGTAATATAATCCCTCTAAAAAGGTTTCATATATGGAACAAAGTTCAGGTGTATCAGAACTTACTTAACCATCTGTTGGTTTTGACAGCAGTGTTGGTAGGTCAACTTATATTCAAATTCGTATTTATATCTGGGTTTTCAATTTCCATCTGCAGTATAAAAATTGACAACCATAAGCATTCAAAATCTCATCAAACTTCAAAATAAAATCCTGGCTTAAAAATAATCTTTTTTTGTTTTAATTAGAACTTAAAAGAATGTATGTTGTTGTTATCCCTTTTTAATTTGTGTGGTTATTTTGGAGACAATGAAGTATCATCTAGATATTGTTTTAGATATTTTTGTGTCACTACACAGATCAAAAGAAGATATATTTTTTCCATTTGTTTTCTCAAAATGAAAACTAAAATCTTCATGAAATAGCTCAGCTTCTGGAGCTAAGCATAAGGATTATTCTAATTCCATTGACACTTGTGCAAGACTTGGAGTAAATCCCCCACAGTACCAAATGTTGGGCTTTCTTTTCACATTATAAGCCACTTGGTTCCAGTAAGTACGATGTTATGGGTGAAATCACAAAACAGAAGTATATCTAGTTACTCATAGCCACTGGTTGTTAAGGCACATTTCACCTTTACTTGGGCAAAACTAGATGTGCCTTATGTCATATCTGAGTTGCCTGTATTTTCTAGATTTGTTTCTAGGTCTTATATATCTCAGTAAGATTTTCTCCTGCGTAAGGCACAACTCATTTATTATTAACAGCACGCTGTTCTTTTGACCCCTGAACTGCTAAATCTTTTATCTTATTAGAATTGTTCCTGTAAAACTGTAGATAAAGTAGTAATGGAATATTACTTAGCTCTATAGGAATGGTAACAAGGCAAAAAATATTTCCTCTCTTGATACTAAATATTTGAAGTCATACATTAGCTCATTTTACTCATAGTGTTAAAAACATAACTTATTAGCACTACACAGTTTCTATCCTTCCAAACAGAGTAATTCTACAAATTCTTTCTAACTTTAGATTATATTTCACAAAGATGAGCCCAGTAACATTTTCTAAGGTTGAAACGGAACAGTGAAAAAGTGTCTGGATTGCTGGAGCATGAGGGGTTACAGACTAGTCCTCTACCTGGGAATACTGCATCCAGATTTTCTCTTCCCTCCCACCCTCCCTAGTATTTGAAGACAACAATAAACCAGAACAAGTTCAACAAAGGGCACTGAGATAGTGAGGACTGGAATGTTTGCACAGGAGAAGCTGTTGAGCTTGTTAGCTGGTAGGAGAGAGAGCTGCAAGGGAACCTACTGGCTATCCTGCCAGCACTTATGGAGACATAGGAGATTAAGTTTAAGGATTAGGGTGATGGAGCTCTTCCCAGTGATGCGTGGTGGGAGAACGACAGACACTGGTCATAAATTGAAACTGGAATTTCTGACTCACTATAAGGAAGAAAAATGCTCTCAGCAGGACTTTTCCTTTGCTGAGAAGTTGTGCAGATTTCATTTTGGGAGGTATTTCAAGACTTCACTGACAGTGCCATGAGCTACCCGGCCTAAACTCAGTGTTGACTCTGCTTTGGTCAAGAGTTTGAACTACAGACTTCCTGAGGTCCCTTCCAACCTGAATGATTCTCTAATTCTACATATAGAACTATCTCATCCCAGCAGGATGAGAGCCTCCGAATGTGACACCTCCTGTAGCTGGGGGAAGAAGGCTTCTTTAGCAGGCTCTCCTTCATCGGGTGGTCTGTAGCAGACCACATCCACAAGGCTCCCTTTCTTGCCTTGGTCTCTTAACTTTCACCTATAGGCTTTCTACTTGTTCATGGCCATTCCTCAGGGACAATTCTTTGCACTATTCCATGTCTCTGAATAATATATAGTTAATGTTAATCAGCAGTCATTCTGCTGTTTTAAATAAGAACAATCCAACATGGTAAACATAATTTGTTGAGATACTGTTCTGTTTTTTTTTGTATATTTAATGAAGTTGAACTAAACAAATGCCAACAGCTATATGAAGAATTCTGTTATGAGTGAAGAAGCATGTAATTTCTTTGCATGGTTTTATGTTGGGCATACTGTTATTTTAATATGCAGTACATATAATCAGAGAAGAAAAGTTAGTTGACTTGTGCAAAAGGCTAGAAAAATGTCATTGGCTGGCAGTACAGGAAAACAAAAATACAAATCAGCTTTAACACTTGGAGTTTTCATTATCATGACATACATTATGATAAGCATATTAGTGCTACTTAGAAGCAATAAAGTTTTTTTAATCATTTTTATGGCATACTGCACTGACAGTGAACCAAGAAATTCTTAATTTCCTCTACAAGCACCTTAATGTTTTCAGTCATCCTGCTTTCTTTAATTGGATATTATGTATTATTTACCCAGTCATATTAATACTACCTTGGTTTTTGCCTGTTTTTCTCCTTGTTATAGAAATTTCCATAAATCTTTTCCTTACTTTTAATCTTTCTTTCTTCCCCTGTATCAGTTTGTTCTCTTTCTCTCTCTTCCTTTCTTCTATCCTCTCTGCTTTGCAATTGCTCTAAGATCTGCCTGTTTAAACAATTTACCATTTCTGTCCTTCATCTGGAGACTTTAAACATCTGTATGCTTTTCCATTTGCAGGGAGTTCTCTTTACTACTTAAAATACATAACCTTATTACAGTTTTCCAGATAAATTCCCAACAGAAGTTTTATTTTTTTTATTTGTATATCTCAGACACAGGCTTGTCCTACCTGTTTCCTGTGAACTCTTTATTTGAATGAGCTACAAGGAATATCCTGAACAAAATAAGAATCTGATGTCTGCATTTTTCTACCCAGCAACTGTGCAAACAATCATTAGTCTTTTATAATTTGAGAATAGTGTCTGTATAGTAAAGGATTTAAATGAGTAGAGTCCCTTTCAAAGGTTCCTGAAAATTTGCATCATGGAGATGTCTCTGTAGTCCTGAGATAAAGGCTACATCAAAGGTGGAGTAATAGTTTAAAATAACTCATCTATGAGTAGGAAGAGTTTCCCACTACGGTCAATATGCACAAATTCATCCAAGCATCCCTATGACTGGATGTCCTGCTACGTGTTGATTTCTTGTCAACAATTCTGATTCAGCCATATCTAGCTACTTCAGATACTCAGATATTCAGAAAAGACTTGCGCTACTACCAGGAGATATAGAAATGCTATGAGTCTACCTTTCTAGACTCTCTAGAAATAGATTACTTCAGTAATTACATTACATAACACCAGAACAAGCTGCCCAGAGAGGTTGTGGAGTGTCTCTCTGTTGATATTCAAAACCCATTCAGACACTCTAGGGAACATGTTTTAGCAGAATCACAGAATTATAGGGGCTGGAAAGGACCTCTAGAGATCATCGAGTCCAACCTCCCTGCAAAGCAGGCTCCCTAGACCAGGTTGCACAGGCAGGTGTCCAGGCAGGTCTTCAACATCTCCAGAGAAGGAGACTCCACAACCTCTCTGGGCAGCCTGTTCCTGTGCTCTGTCACCCTCACTATGAAGAAGTTGTTATACATTTGTGCGACACTTCCTATGCTTCAGTTTGTGGCCATTTCCCCTTGTCCTATTGCCATGCACTGCTGGAAAGAGTCTGGCCTCATCCCTTTGCCTCCCACACCTTAGATATTTATAGACATTGATCAGATCCCCTCTCAGTCTTCTTTTCTCAAGGCCAAACAGACCCAGGTGGCTCAGCCTTTCCTCATAAGAGTGGTGCTTCAGGCTTGGACTGAGAGGTTAGACTAGATATTCTTCAGAGATCCTTTCCAACCATACGACTCTGTGATTCTGTGTAGTTTTATTATTTTATTAAACCCTGTGTAAACATTGCTAGTGCTGCTGAGGGTGTGGCTTCTTGCATGGCTGGTGTGGGTCGTGGTCGCTGTCAGGCCCTCTCAGGTGAGTGGCCCAAGAGCACAGGGGCTGAGAGGGGATGTCATAACTGTTTGTAAATATTAAAGTGCAGGAGTCAAACGAGGAGGGCAGACTTGTTTCAGTAGCAAGCAACAGTAGAACAAGGGTCAACAGGCAGAAATTGAAGCACAGGAAGTTCCATAGTAACAGAAGGAAGAAATTCTTTACTGTCAAAGCGACAGAGCACTGGAACAAGCCGCCCAGAGAGGTGGTTGAATCTCTTTCTCTGGAGATATTCAAAATCTGTCTGGATGCCTTCCTGTGCAACCTGCTGTAGGGAACTGCTTTAGCAGAGCATTGGACTCAATGATCTCCAGAAGTCCCTTCCAATCTCTACAATTCTGTGACTCTGTGATTCTGAGAAACTTGAAAAATTCCACTGCAGTTATGATGTTTTCCAGCAGTCTTGGCTTTGTCAATTCTTGATCCTCCTTTGCAAAAGTTTTTCAAGGAAATAATAAAAACCTTTTCCTTTTCTCTTCAGTCACTATATTACAAGCATTCTATTGTGTTCTTTCATAGTTGCTCTTGGCATCCATTCCTAAAAATCTTACTTTAGATCTGAGATGTATTTCAGAGGATTCAAAGGATGAAGGAAATACAAAATCGGGCAATATGGAAATCTTAACGTTTCATTAGCCTGATGAACATTAATTTCATTAATTTAAGACCAAACTAAAATAGGTCCCTGATGAATGAGCTAATAAACCTGTAAAAGTATCACCTTGCAGCTGACTTAATTTATTGTCACTAAGTAAATGATGCAACACAGGCCAGGTCCTTAGCAGCTAGTGTAATGATCTGAATATACATTACAAAGATATTTAACTGATACTTGCTACCACTTAAACATGGGTGATGCGTGTCATTTATTGCATTTTTTATGAGATTACATAACATCAGTTTCATGTGGTATAGTTAATGCTTGGACAAAGCATAACTCAGTAGAATGCAGTGTAAAATCTGGTACACAGATGTTAGAACTTGCATTTCCTAGCTAACTTGAATTTTAAGCATGTACAGAGGGAGATGTTGGTTTCAAAGAAAGACAGTCCACTGCTACTAATCATATATCAGGAGTTTACTATAAATTACAAAGTAATAATTCCACTGAAGCACTCTGTTAAGGACAAGCTGTGACAAGTAATTCCATGATTATTACCTTTCTCTACCTAATTTTAGTTGAAGAGAATGACTTTTTTTTTTAAAGGTCAGTTAATATTTGTCAACAGGACATGACAGTGGAATCTTCTATGATTTTTACCAAAATATTTGGAAGTAAGTTTCCGTAACAGATTTCTGAATGCTCTGGCAAATGTAAACAAAACAATTCAAATTTTTCTCAGTTCAGTTTTGGGCGCCTCAGTATAGAAAGGACATTGAGGTGCTGGAGCAGGTCCAAAGAAGGGCAACAAGGCTTGTGAAGGGCTTGGAGAATATGCCCTACGAGGAGAGACTAAAGGAACTGGGGCTGTTTAGTCTGGAGAAGAGGAGGCTGAGGGGAGACCTTATTGCTCTCTTCAAATACCTGAAAGGCAATTGCAGTGAGAGCGGGGCTGGTCTCTTCTCACTGGTGACAGGACAAGGGGAAATGGCCTCAAGTTGTGCCAGGGGAGGTTTAGGTTGGATATCAGGAAAAACTTCTTTACAGAAAGGGTTGTTAAGCACTGGAACAGGCTCCCCAGGGAGGTGGTGGAGTCACCATCCCTGAATGTGTTTAAAAACCATTTGGATGTGGTGCTCAGGGACATGATTTAGTGGTGGGCTGTTAGGGTAGTACAGTTAGGTTGCAGTTGGATTTGATGATCTTGAAGGTCTTTTCCAACCTGAGCAGTTCTATGATTCTATGAAAGGGGAGCTACAGGAAGGAAGGGGACAGACTCTTTAGCATGGTCTGTTGTGACAGGATAAGGCAAAATGGCTTCAAACTGAAAGAGAGGAGATGTAGGTTGGATATAAGGAAGAAGTTTTTTTTAACAATGATGGTGGTGAGGCACTGGAACAGGTTGCACAGAGAGGTGGTGGATGCCCTGTCCCTGGAGACGTTCATGATCAGACTGGATGGGGCTCTGAGCAACCTGATCCAGCTGTAGCTGTCCCTGTTCCTTGCAGGGGAGTTAGACTAGAAGACCTTTAAGTGTCCCTTCCAACTCAAATGATTCTACATTTTCATATTTTTTCTTGAACTTTTTCAGACTTGAATGTGAATATTAAATTATCCTCATCTAATCAAGAAACTGAAGGAGCAACAAATGACTCATGCCGAATTGTACAACCTCCCATTTCTGATGGGAACAATGAACCTTTCAAGTTTCAAGACAGCATATTTGCTACATAATGTCAAGAGTATGTACTCCGCAGAAACCTAGTTGACTTGCTGACCATTCACGCTCAAAAGCAGTGCTAAGAGTACTTCTTAAAATTAGGTATTTTTCTTGTTCTCTCAGTTCTTTAATAAGGATAATTACTTCTTCCTGTATTGTAAATGCAGTCAGATGCCATAATGAACTCTGTTGGGTATATACATAGAGTTTTCTTCCAGTTATTAATGATGTTTTTGAACAGTTTCTTCTTTGTATCCCTGTAGTGGAATTATAAATAGCAAACACTGTTGTGTTTTTCACTGCTGGGCTGTATTTCAGCTGTATGTTATTCTTTAACCATATAGCTCAGGTCCCCATCAATTCAAGCTCTAGGAGTACGTTTGGCAAAAAGTAGTTTTCTTCAGACCAGCAGAAAAGAGGCGTAATGTATTCCTCCCTCAGTTTGATCTCCTAAATACAAACCAAGAGGCCTCTGCATGTACTCGCATCAGTTCAAGGAAAGTTTTTATTGGATTTCTGTGTTTGCCAAAACTCCTTTACTCCACACACACTAACAGGACACAGAGGCAGATGGTAAGCTGTAAATAATTTTAATTACATCTATCTGCACAGAGAATTGTCTTCTCCTGTGAGCGCTCTGGAAGCTGTCAGTGCTTAGTGATAGTGGCATTCCCAATATTCGACTGTCATTTTAAAATATGTCTATTTGCCTGCAGTTGTTATCAAGAACAAAGATAAAGCTCAGAAGACTCTTGACATACTTAATTCCCACAGAAGCTGCATATCATCAATTTGAGGTCAAACATCAAGTTAGAGGTGTTTCATTAAAATTTAACCTACAGTTATAAACTCTCTCACGTGAACAGGCAAACTAGTCAAGCAGATCACTGGGGGAGTGATTTGGAGACAGTTAAATCATTGACCTGTAACCTCAGGATGACTTTGCTAGTGAAAAAAACAGAGGGCAGAGATTGACAGATGTAGGGAGGAATGTTAATGCAATTTTCATATCTGTTGGATGAATAACTGCAGTTCTCTTAGCTTTGTATATAAAATACAGTGTAGTATTGGTAATACACCAAGGACAGATTAACTCTCTTGAAAAGCTCTAGCAGTCCGTAACTTGAATAAGAACAGCATTTCACTGTAAGGATTACAGAGATTAAAGGTATTGAGATTAAGGTACAAGTGAAACTGCCTTTCTGTTTTTATAGCCAGGAATCTACAACCCACACCTTGATGACCATCTTGAACAGTGATTTTTCACAGCTCCTCAACTGCAAGACCATTACATGTGTGCACTGTCACACAGGCCACATAAGCTCCAGACTAGCATTGCTTCCTTTTTAAGATAATAGAGTTCTGTATCTTATGTGAAAGCACAGGCTTTATTGGCCAGCAACAGAATATTTGGCATCCTTAGCCCCTTTTTACCTCCTCTGGTTATCTCATGGTTCAGTTAAAGGAATTTCTATTTCTCTTCAGCAAAATGAGATTTCAAGTTCTTTGTTTTAATTTATCTGTTTGCGCTGTGTCTCAAATTAGGCCCTACATTTCATGTGTTGCACATATTTGCTTACAAGTACCACCTGGATACATCCTGCAAACATCCTCAGAGACAGTCACACTGACTTTTACCTCCCTTCCCGTGTGCCATCCACATTGTCTGGAGCCAGTCACGTAAGGAAGAGTGATCATAGAGTTTCCTAATGTGGTATTATTCAGGCAAGCTACTGTACCTTAAAAACTTACATGTAAGCAAGCCTTCTGTGGAGCAGTGTCACTCACTCCGTAATTTGCCTGCCATGCTCTGGCAGGCCCCCATCCACCTGGGGTCTGGGAACTAGTTGTGCCCTGACCTCAGCAACTATGACTTGTGAGTAACAGGTCTGACGGCATCATGGATGCAAACCCATGGCCACATGCATTGCTTTATTGTAATAGTATTTTAAATCAAAGTAATTTGACGCTGTATAATGATTTTGTAAAAAAAAAAATCAACTTTTTTTCCCCCACTAGCAGTGTAATCCTCATAACAGATTACTATAGATAGCTGGCAAAAGTCAATTTTCTGCTAGCTATGGTCTCTAGACATTAGAGTGCGTAGCACTGTTACACTTTTTGCCTCTTGAAACACATCTAGATATTTCTAAATATAAAAGAAATGTTATCTATTACTATATTTGCTTACATCAAAATTTGGACACTTTTTCCATAGAGCTACTGATATAAGTTATAAGTTTAGTCACAAAACCTACCATTCTTTCACTGTGTGAATCTGTACCTAGCAAATATCTACTATGACAAAGGGCTGCAGCACCACAGCTTTAAGACAAGCAGGAAGTCCACTGCATGAGATGCCAGGAAAAAAGAAAAAACAATAAAAGGAGTAACAGCCTACACATTCTCAGAAATGTGACCCTACAAGACAAAACATTTTGAAATAAATATAGAGATTGCTACAAGATAAAAATGCTACTGTAATCACGTTGCAGTTCTTTTCCTATTTTTTTCTTTTTATCATCTGCAAGGAGAAAAATCAAATCAGTTTGGCAGAAATTAGGCTGAGCAAGGTTACCTAAAGCTTCAAGTGCCCTTTGGTTCTCTAGGATCATTTACCCTCTAGAAATAGTACATAATAAAGAGAATGGCAGACAAATAGAAGAATAAAGTACAAATGTACATGAAAGCTGCTTGTTTGGTTGGTTTGCTTTCTTTATGAACCTCCAGAAAGAATTCCCTGCAATCTTTTTGTAAAAAGGAGACAGCAGTTCCCTTTTATTTGTGTATTTCCATAACAATACCTTAACAACGTTCTTAGGGGAACTGAGTTGCTGCTCCCAGCAGAAGAGCACTGTGTACAAAAGCATAATGGTCCTCAACTTTTCAAATTGAAAATGATGACACAAGCTCCAACAATGATTTTGAGTCACTTACTCTAAGGTTCCCTAGGGAAAACAAGCAGTTTGCAAATTTATTTCATTAATTAAACTAGAAACGTCTGCGTCCGTACTGCTGGGTGGATTGCCAAGATTCAGTGCTCTTTTGTCAGCTACCTGACCTGCCATTGATGTCAGTTGCAGGAATTAGCCTGCCAACAAAATCATAGGGCAAGGGATACGGTGCCAGAGACGCACCATGCTTACACTCTTTTTTTGTTGTCTGGAACAAGAAAAAAAGATTTTAAGTGTATTAAATGCGTCTTTTAAATGTATTTAATGTGTTTTTTCTTCCTTGTCTTACAGACTACCACTGCAAATATCACCAGTCTACACATAATAATTTTCCATAATATCAAAGTTCAAATTGTGAAACACTATAATGTCAGAATTTACAGCAAGGATGTCAGATTCTTTGTCTGCAACATTAAGGAGAAATGAAAAGGCAAACAAATTCAGTCCTTTTGAATTCATAGGAGGAGTACATTTGGAAGATACCTTTGGTAATCAACACAATACAGTGTTCTCCATTACAGACAACATAACCAGATCTCTGTAGTTAAGACAAAAGCTGATCCTGGTATTCTGGCAGGGAACAACATTAACAGACTTCACAGAGAGCACTTCAGTAATGTCAGAAGGGAGATTCCATTAAGGACATTTTGAGGTCTATTCAGAGGTACCAAAGTATTTGCCAAAGCATCTTATTGCTGAGCAACTTAAAACAAATCCTCAGACTTGCAAGGCACTATGCTTACATAGAGCTTCTCCTCATATCTTTCAAAATTGAGCATGTATTGTTACTATCTGCCTCTCATGCTCTTCCAGGTGTTCTACTGATTTTTTAGGAACCAATAGTCCCAGGTGCCTCACTCAGAGCTGTACCTTTCCATTGACTAATTCTGCAGCACTGCTTTATACTGTCACACATAACATCAGAGGCACTACATCCTTGGACAGGAGTGTTAATAAACTGTAACACCACCAACAACGAAATGCTTCTTAAAGCATAATAATTTTACAAGGCTTTGTACATATACTTGGCACAGGCAGGCTCTTAACGTGCCTAGCTCAAGTCCATTGCAAGGAGTTAAGCAGCAGAATTTCATTCAATCACCTCTTGACGTGATGAAACCCAATGGTGAACTATACTCTGTTACAATTCTGCTTCCTCATTTTGCTGCTAAGTGTATTGGCCTTTGGTTATATAAAGAATTTTTTCATTTAGTGGTGCAGAATAGCAGTCTCTTTTTCAATAGAACATTTTTGGTCACTCTTTATCTGACACTATACATTCCAGATGTTCACATAGACATTTTCTTTTTGGAGATAAATAATCCAAGCAGTCAGTGTTTAGAGTCAGTGTTTATAGTCCAATAAGCATTCTGGGTACTGGCAGTGAAAACAAACTCTACACATTGGTCAAGAGGAATTAGAAGTGAAATGCTTGAACTGCATGGAACTCATATGTGGGCTTACTATTTGAGAAAAATATTAGTAACTTAAATTGCTATCTTTTCCTTAAGAGCATAAATGACATTCCCTTTCTTTAGCCACTCAAGCAAGAGTGCTTACAGTTTTTACAGTATTGGATTCAGTCCTGGTTTTCCTGAGGAAAATCCTCACACATGGTTGAAACTCTCTGGGCTTTAAGTAGAGTGCTTCGTGATGCACTTAGTGAACATAGTCCTACACTTGACAGCCATTCCTTCTTTTTTTTGAGGAAGTCTATTAATCATTGGGTCAGTAGACTTTACATGCTTCCGACTCAGACTACTGCAAACAGAATCAACAGATGCAATTATAGACTGGAAAATTTTTTCAGACATCACAATCAATTATTTCAGTAACACCTGCCACCTGTATCTATGAGCATGCAGAAGCCACGTAACCATTTTAAACACTAGCCATATAATAAGTTCCAAACAAAACTATACTCACTTTCCTAGAGGGCAAGACTTTGTGTAACATCATTCAGTGGTGGAAAGTGTAGCGATCGGAAACACCAACACAATGGAAAAGGTGTTACAAGAAGAGATGGAAGGACCAGCATGATAGAAAACTGATACAAAGGAAGGGAAGTAGATCACTCACCCATATCAGAAGATTTTGGGTTCACATGGAAGAGCTTCCACCAAGAAGGGATCACTAAAAAGAGATCCTTCTTTAGTGCCAGCCAGCCCTTAAATGAAGCCTAAGAGGGATGGAGCCTGGCTCCACCTCTTCCATTCACAAAGTGAGTTGCCTTCACCTGTGCTCCCAGGGCTGACTGGGTCTTTCCTCCAGGTGCTTGATCAGTGGTTCAGGCCATGTCTCAGCAGTTCCCATATGCTAGAAATATATATATTTATATTATATATTATATAATTATGTATTATATATATATAATTTGAGAAAATGAATTAGAATTCATTTTATTATTATTATAATTATTATTAACAGTTTAGATTCACAGTCAGATTGAATGGGGCTTTAAGCAACCTGATCTAGTGGAAGTGTCTGCTCCATGGTTGATGGGGTGGATCTTTAAGGGTCTGTCATGTTTTTTTTCCAAGCCAAACCATTCTATGAGTATATGATTCTATGATAATTGTTTTCCTGCTTTTTTCAACTAATAAATTGTGTAGACTTCAAATCCACTTAAGAAAATAAATGGGACTGATCATTACAGCACCTCCTCTTTTACCATTCTTACAGCATCTCTGGTGAAAACTGTAGCTTTTTAAATCTCAGCTGAGGGTCCACATCCCACTAAAACTCTTTTTACAAACCCAAATGCAGAGACTCCTGAGGTTGTCAAGCAGTTTCTGCTCCCAGCTCAGTCCACCAGCAGTATGTCCTCTTTAACAAGTGATGGGACTCAGTAATATGTCCATCAAGAAAGCTGGTCAACACCCTTTTGTGAGCCTTGGGTTGTCTACTCAATCAGGTCACATTCAGTGAGGCCATCTACAATGATGGCTCCTGTGGAAAACAGATGATACTAAGCTTGGAGTTGGGGGATAGTTTACTCAGTGAGTTCCCATATTTACAGTCTTCATCACACAATGAGGTCTGAAAACTGCATGCTACAGAGAGAAGCTTGAGCAGAGCAAGGCATCTGGAAAACCATCTCTTCCATACTCTTGACGTTTCGCACAGCTGACACTCAACATATGGGGAGCCAAGGATTCTCCACAAAAGAGGGCATACCTGGCTGCATGCCACTGAGGCAGCATATCACATCCAAACTCACTCTTCCTCTAAATGCTCAGTGATCTTCTCAGCAGCTTACTGCTTTTGACAAGGTCTCAAGAAATAGCACATAAATGTGATATTTCTGTGCTTGGAGCTGGGATTCTACCATCTCACTGGAGTTCTAAACTTATGGTCTTCAAAACACAAGTAGATCCTAATGGTGGTTGTTCTGGACAGTACTACAGTACGTTTAATATGTGCAGACAGGTCAGCCTTTGCACTCACTCCCCCTGCCAAGACTCATCCATCTGTCTTACCTGCAGACTTCAGTGGCCTAGGTAATATTATCTCGGTGATTTATTCCAGTGATGTTTTATTTTCCAGTGAATGAAATCCAGAATAATTAATTTTTGAATTAGAGTTAACACTCCATTAAACACAGCTAAATGCCATGCTGTGCATTTTTATGAATTGTTTAAAATCCAGTCAAAACGAAAATTTAACATCAGAATGAAGTAACTTTTTTGTTTAGTGTCTCTTAAATTTCTATAATGCAAAAGCCAATAGAGTAGTAATCAAAGGGAATAAATAGGTCAGAGTCACAACATTCAATTGTCCCTATTTTAACTGAAACAAAAAGAGAACTGGTAGAGAAAATACCTTAGCTCTCTACAAAACGTATCTTGATATACAGAAAAAGCTGACATTTATTTAAATAATGAAGGAAAGGGTGGAAAATGAACAAATTGAACTAAAGGATTAAGATGTAGGATGACAAACACACATGAATAGAAAACTAGTTTAAGGAAGATAGAAAATAGAAGAGATAATCAAGGGCAAAAAGGGGAAAGAAGAAATAATATATTTTCAGGACCCAAATATATTTGACAATCTAAGCAAAAATTCTTTGAGGAGTTATCAAAATCATTCAAAAGGTAGGCATATTCGGGTATGTTCACAACAGTGCTTACTAATATCACAGTTATGCTTGATTGAAAGTAGTGTTAAGGATGGCCTTCAGCCATTTTTAGTACATTATACTTCTTATACTCTTGTATTCTGAGATTAAACACATGCAGCTTCCTGGCTGTTCTATTTTGAACTGGCTGCCAATGACTGAGTAGCTGTTCTGGGATGCATGCCAGGTCTAGATCAGGCAGGTAGAGGTTTATATTAATTTCTTTGCAAAGTCATTATTAATTCAAGCACTAGAAACCTTGAAAACACCTTTTACCACTCTAGATTTACCACTTTGAAGAAAAATTCTGAATGCTTGAGACATTTGATTCTGTGACATCTTTCTGGAAAGGTAACAAGAATCTTTCCTAATGGATAACTACATATAGCTCAGCGCAGAACAGCATAGCGTAGCATAGTTTATGTAAAGCAATACTGCAGCAGATGCCAAATTTTGGATCACTTCTCACCATTTCTCAGGTCATGAACACTTGTTCTGAAGACTAGAATTGAAAACAGTACAAAAGTAAATGATCTACAGTTTGAAGTACTCCATTTGGGAAGCACTAGAAAACAAATTTTCTTCTGTAGCTGTGCCCCTAACCTAATCAAAATACTTCTGACCACCTGTATGTTTCCTCTACAAAGGGTCATGTACACATGTTGTCTTCATTTCACCTGGGACGGAATTACTAATTACAATCACCTATCTTGCTTTCTGATGTATACACACATGCACATATTATTCCCATAGTCCTTGGGCCATTTATATAAATTGTGATAGTAATTGGTTAGGATGTGTAGAAATTGTGGGACCTGAGCATGATGTAAATGGCAATTCTTGTGCATCACTTGTTATATACACACATATATATTTATAGTCATAACTATTTTCCTTTTTTCTCTATCTTAGTACGTATTTTTTTTTCTTAACCTGCAAGTTCTGGTGTTTTGTTTTTTTTTTAATTTTCTACCCCATCTCACTGGGAAGGGTGGAGCGAGTGAACGACTGTGTGGTGCTGAGCCACCTGTTGGGTTAAACCACAACACGCATGGAATTTCTAACGAGTCATGTGTTTTGATGCTGCTTTCTCAAAATGTTATATATAAATGTTAATATATATATATATGTATATCAATACATATACATACATACATACATATATATAAGTATATGCATACATAGGTTGCTCTGGAAGTGATGCCTCCTACTTATTTCCATGGAAACTACAACCGATATGAAGAACACAATAACACTACTTTACAGGATAAATTCTCAGCTTCAAAATATTATTTTTCAACATAGTCACCCCCATTCACCTTGTGTTTTCACCGGTGATGAACAAGAGCCTGCATGCAGCTCTTGTAAAAATCCGCACCAGCAGAGGTGACCTACTGCTGCTGTCACCACTGCTGAAATGCATCACCAACAGGCTCACTATGCTCACATCCACTGTTTGGTCTCCAGAAATGTTCAGCAGGTGTCAGTGAATGTCAGTGGGTGTCATTTTTTTCCACATGGAGTAATTCAATGATGTACCTTTTCTCCATATGCACTTTCATGTCAGTCACTGATGTGTCAGACTGCCCCTTCGCTGCCATCTGTCACAAGGCAACAAAATGTAACAGAATATTGGTGGGAACATTCAGCCTCTGCTGCCACACTACCAATATTCACCTCTGACATTGTGGGTCAACATCATAAAATAAGAGGCATTACTTTTGGAGCAGTCCTTGTATATCTTAATATTCCTTTTTTTTATAATGGCTCAATAAAGTTATGAATTTATAAAAAGCTGTAAATGTCAGAAATAAAAAACTCAAACCAGAGGGTATTTATATATTGACATCTCTTAAAGACAAAGTATTTTCTAAGTGGCACTCTCATAGCTGAGATTATATTAAAATATGTCAAAATTTTATTCAAAATTTTTCACATGATACAGTTTGATTAGAAATGCAAACTCAAAATTACTTACTTTTTCATATTTTCAGGTCTTCTGATTGTTTTGATCACCTTTGATATATTGAGGAATCTAAAAGGAATGGGAATGAAAGGGAATAAATTATAAGCAATATTACTGTTTATTACCCACAAAGAATTGCTATAATTGTGCAATTCTATCACATACGGTATCATAAATAATAACTATTCATACTGAATCAGTGAGATAGGAACTGGCGTGGGTGAATTATGTTGAGTATATTGAATTAGGCACTGTGTGAACAAACTAATGGAAGAAGAAGGACACAGAATGGATCAACGCAAACATTTAGGTAATGTGCTGAAAAGTAGAAAAGGTGAAAATTACGTATATACAAACATTAAAAATGCTCTCTCTGTTGGTAACAGGAACTCTAACTGTGCCCAGTGCTCTGCAGTGCTGTGCATATGGGCTCTAGACAGGTGCTGAGGATCTGAGTTGTAGCTGTTTAGAAATGCCAAATTTAGATGTGTTTTGTGGATAGTTTGAGTACTGGAAAGTGTACAGAACAGAGTTCTGTAGCAGCTTGTTTTTATTTATTTATTTGTTTTCCCTGTCAGAGCTATTTTTGTTATATCTACAACACAGGCATTAGTAAGACCATATGCTTAATAAGTGTCACAAAACCAGAAACGAAGTTCATAATCTTTGTATCAAAATGTCAGTAAGCATCTTATAAGAAGAGAAAGGGAAGAACTGTGCTTAGTTAAAAAATACATATTTTGATCACATTTATCAATTAATTTTTTTTGTTAGAACATTATTTATATCTGCTGAAAGAGTTTTTAAAAGCAATAAAAGCATATTATTACCAGACGATCAAAAATTATTAAGGTTTTCAAAATCTAATAGAACAAAAATACAGTAAAATTATCCTATATTAGGATCCAAATCAAACCCAATGTATAAAATTGCATTTATCCTTTAAAAACAAATCATTAGAATAATAATGAGAGACATGAGCTCTTCAAGCCATTGCTATGCAAGCTGAAAGCTATTTCTACAAGGATGTTCTGTGATTTATTGACCATAGATTATTAACAAAATCGCCCAATCTAAACACACATAAATCTGTTGTATTTTGCAGATGAAAGAATTACGAATGGTTGTAAAATATCATTTCTCTGAAACAAGCAGCATCCAAGCCAATTTTACAAACAACAGCTGTGAAAAAAATTTGCATGGCAAAAAGAATTCAGAAACAAAAGCAATAATACAGTTGGGGAATAGATGTTCTGGAACAGTGCCTTGTCTTTCAGAGCAAATACTTGGTTTCAGTGCAGACAAATAAATATTGTGTGCCTGAATCACCATTTTAAGTACAGAACTGCTGAATCTGTGACAATGTATGTTAAAAGTTCTTTCCCAATGTTTTAACATATAAGCAAGGTCATTTAGTAAAAATAAACATTAGAGGAAATCCATATGTAAAAGGGCAAAGTACAATGTTTTGTTTTGCAATCATTATTGCTAATCTGCAGCATTTAAGTATACACTTTCATAAAAATAAGGAGTTTATACACCTTTTCATTTTTCTTCATGCTTTGAAGTCCTCAGCAGCATCAGTGCAGCTACTGTATTTTTCTGTGGGAGAAAAAAACAACAACACAAAACCTAAAATATGGGTTTGTTTCAATAAGAAGTACAGGAGGTGCAGTCACCGTCTATGTGCTGTGAAAACAAAGAACAAAAAGACTTTCTGTGACAGGGACACCAGGACTGCTGACCATGAACATGCACAAGTAGGTTAAGAAACAAAATCCTGTGCAGTGGTTTCACTTTATTTTATTGAATAAGGCTTAAATCTTTATATATGTTCACTTGATTTAAGATACTGAGGCTTGAAGTAAAAACAAACAAAACCCAAACTCTAATTCTCTAACCCCAGGAATAGCTGGCTATGTTACGGAACTCTGAAAGGGTGGAGAGAACTGAAGGGGGAAAAGTTATTTACAAGCATTCCTCACTTTTTTGATGGATGTATTGAGAAGGCTGTTAAAAATGTATATAGGCAAATTACGTCCAGCTCATGGAACGCTGTGCATGTGCTTCCTCTGAAGGACATTTACAAAACAAATACTTCAATGTTTTGTAAGTCTCATTACTTACCACCTCACTTTCTTACCATCTGGAGTTTATGTGACACTTCCTTCAAAATTTCTTTCCATTGAACTGAGCTGTCCAGTGCTCTTGTGAAGTAATGTGAGGTGGTAAATTTGCTACTTACAGTTCCCAGACTTGCTGATATGAAAATACCAGTTTATGATTCAGTCAAGCCTGGAGATGGTCAGTAAGTAAAGGCTAGATTTAACTTAAAAGGAATTGACTTCTTATAGTAAGGGATTATTGGGAATTCCTTTGTCTCAGGCTCACACAGATCTGTTTTTCCGGTCACAAATCAGGGTGTGGTAATAACAGTGTGCATTGCACTGTGCATCTCTGTTTACCTCCATGGCTTCAAGGAGAGATCTTCGTGTGCAGGGGAGTAACCAGCCTGCTCTGTCCCTCGATATCTGTGTCAGCATACTCAGACGTATATAAAAAGTCACAGCCAGAGCCAATGTGCAAATGAAAATGTTAGTTCAGAAATGAGTGCCTCCCACATCATTACAATCAACATGCTCTGACATGCTATTTGTTTTTCCTGTTTGTTCTGACCACTCATCAGAAATATATTCCCTAAATATGGCCTTGTCTTCTGAAGTTTCATCTCAGTTCTCTGTATATTATGCACGCTATGAACCCTCTTCAGGGAACCCACTTCCCATACTTCTTTCTGAACACTGAACAAGAATTCTTCTGAATCTTGTGTACGTTGCCCTTCATAATTTTGAGGTCTTTTCTGCAAGGAAGTGAAACTTTCCATCTCTTCCCAGAATTTTCACATCTTTCTCACAGTGTTCTTTACACATGACATCTTGAGCAGCTTAGCTCAGCGCAGAGAATTAACTTAGATCTGTATTATATAGTTACACATTTGTTTACCATTGATGAAAATTATAAACATCTGAGATTTAGGAAGTTTACTCATAAGCTGTAAGGACTGACAAAATTATGTGTATGTATACATTTCTGAAACATTCAGCAGCTAAATTAGAGGTTTCAGAGTTTTAATGTAGGTTTAATACAGAAGATTTACATGTCTAGAAAATACACTGCTCTTTTCATTACCTCAGATGCTACTCAGTACACAGATTTAAAACCATGCTTATACTGATTTGCAAGGGGAAAATAACGAAAATAATACCAGAAACTAACTTGATTTTCTCACACATCTCACTGGTATACTAGGAGAATATTAGGAGAAAATATTTTGAGAGAAATATTTTGTTGGAATGTCGGGACAGGCACAAGGAAAGCAGCTTTGTTTCAATTATTTATAAATCGCCTGAAGATGTTCAGGAAAGCAAGAGCCCCAAGGTTCACTGTTGACCAATTTCAATGTAATCTGTCTCCCCTGTTTCCAGTAGATCATTAACAAATTACTCAGAAGCATTTTATTAGTGATATTCTCTTCAAATACCTTCAAAGTAAAATACTTCTTACTAAATATGGAAAACTGCAAAAAAAAGATTATGATTATATCATGCAGTTGACTAGAAAATATATTTGTCTAGGTTTTCCGTCTACATGTTCTCTCTGTTCAGAAATCCTCTAAGACACTGTCTTGCTAGGTTTTTGCAGCCTTTAAGTATTCAGCTAATTCAAATACTGATAGGAGTATAAGATGAGTTTCCCTTCTTAGAGTGATGAAAAAGCCAGGATGTTGTGTCTACTTTTATGTAATTGCTTTGATGCTTTTACTGTACACAGTGCTGGTTACCTTTTGCTCCAGGCTTTTCTAAGGGCTAAGTATTATCTCTCACTTGCAGCAATAGGAGTTAAAAGCCAGATTACTCATTTACTCCATGATTGCCTCTGTGTTGGATAAGTAGCCCAGATTTTTTTCACCACAGTTTTTGTAAAGCTCTGGATCTCATTTACTTCTGCTGCTCTTTCAGGCTTAGGAAATGATGGGTTGCAATGACAACCTTCACAGTCCTACACTTCTGCATTGATGTCAGGAGTGATGTGTGAAAGAGAAAAGTCACCTTTGGAAACAAGAATGATTTCACAGGATGAGAGCTTGTTCTGCATTTCTCTTTCAAAATAAATAAATAAAAAAGATGAGAATTGCAACTTTTTGTTATTGGTTATAGCTGCATTAGGTCTAACATCAATTTCTCAGTATTAGTGAAACAGCCCTCTGTGGGGGCAACATATATAGGACCTTTGGCAAAGTCTCAGAAAGGCTGGGATCATCTCTATATTACATTTACACTTAGGTCTCATTCTGAGAAATGGAGTGGACCCAATGTGAACAGCACAGACTGAATTTAAATGTGTGTTGTACATTATGGGGCTACAATCTCTTCACCTCTGAGACAGAATACAGTTTTCCAGCGAAGTTATCACTGCTATTCGTTTTCTTTTAGTATCCAGTTAACTGCTTCAGAAGTAGCAAAAGTAATTTTTGATCATGTTAGAAGAGGTTTCTCAGTAATGTGAAGACTTTCCCCCCTCTTTTTGCACTAAATATATTCCACCCAGATGCAAAATTACTTCCTTATTCACCCAAGGTTCTGCAAATCTTTCTTATCTGAAGTGCAAAGCTCCAACCATACAACTGGCACATCATTTGGTTTAGAGAACGGCAGGTGTCCATTTTTGCCTAAAATTATTTAAGTATGCTAAATGTAAGTCAGTTAAATGTTACGTAAATGCATCTATGACCCAAGGTCAAAATAACCGTACAATGCATCAAAGCAGCCAAGAAAGAATACAAAATCACTAACATTTATGTTGAAAGTACAGGTAGTCAAATGATCTTTTCTGAAGGATCTGTACAGGCAATTTAGCACTTAAATACAAGCGCATGCATAAAACTAAGTTGTAAATTTAAACTCAGATTACCTTTGTGTAAAAGATGCAGTTTCAGGAAATTAAATATTTGCTGCAAATGGGAGTGAATTGGTTGGCCAGTTGCAAAGAATCTACCAGATAAGATATAAATCAGATTCTAAAAGATGACTCACAATCTTAATTAATGGTAACATTAAAGCTCATTTTACATTTCTGAATATTCTGAATAATAATAGATCTTGCAGAGAGGCCTTCAAAGCACCTTATGATTAAAGAACTTACAGCTTCTTTAGAAAAATTACTCATGTAATTTGAGGACTGTTATCTCTTTGATAGTCTATAGGACTTAACTGCTACTGAAACTTTTCTTTTAAAGTGGAGATGATTCTCTGTAGCCAACATTTCAGTTTTCTTGAAATAATCCATTCTGAGAAGATTCTATAGTTTTACTTTAAATCATATTATGATATCACTTATCAAATTCAAAAACAGAAGCAATTAAATTTATTGTTTTATAGGTAAGCCTAACTTCTGTAAATAAAGTTCACTAAGACCTTTATATTGATGTCTGGGAGAAAGTGTGTTTACATCTGCTGGAACGAATCAGACAAACAAGACTTCCTCCTTCACACCTCCTTCTAATGGCTTGTATGTAAACTAACAGTGAGGTCTAATTCAACCTTTTCGGATTCAGAAAATAATTCACAATCAAATGTAAATTATGGCCAAATCTGCTTCAATTACAACCCTAAATCCTAAGTTTAATTACAACCCAAAATCTTGGCCTTGCTTCAAACAAACTTTCAAAGCAGCAGAGATGAGTTCTGAGCATACCACCTTGCAGGGCATAGGAGAGAAGTCTAGTAAGTCTGAAAAGGATGAAGGATTTATGGTTTGGATCTCATCCAAGCCAAATTTGGAAGGCATCACTGAAGTGTTCTTTGAACCCCACACTTAAACCAAATCTGGTGAAATCCCAGGTGAATTACAAACAGCGTAAAAACCTGTTTCTGTATCCTCTTGTGAACCCACAGTATTTCATCATTCTAAATCCATGGAAAACAGACACATATAAAAAGTTCTAGAAGGCCAGGATTTTGGCTGTGTAAAGGTAAAGGCCTAATTTTGGCATTTTGAAAGTGAGGAGTATAATGAAAGTCTAGATTAGAACGGCTGTTAGGATGATTTAAAATATACCAAAGCATCTAAGGGTAGCGAAGTTTGAGAGTGTACAGGATATGCACATTTGTTTGAGGAGGCTAAGAAAAACATTTTCTCACTGGGCTGTATTCAGAGTATATCTCTACAGTGAGAACTATGTGGAAATTTGTCCCCTTAAAAATATTCTAGAGACTGCAGGTAGGCTCATTTTATTAGAACTTCATAGGTTATTAACTTCTCCATTTAACTGTGACATACCACCAGCTCCAGTGGTCATTGAAGAACCTCTATAATATTAGTGGCCACACCTGCAGTGGCCACTAATAAGAGCATGTTCCCTTTATACGGAGAATGTATTAAACTGCTTGATATAAAAGTTTATCTTGGAAGAAAAGGTCAGCAAGTTGTTTGAAGAAATATCTTTATGAATATTTCATTTAGAAATATTGCCACACTATATTTACAAAAGGGAAGTGTCTTGTTAGCTGTCAGCAGCACAAGTCTATTCAGTTTCCTCTTTATAAAGCTGTGGATTTCCTTTTCCTTTTCCCTTTTCATTTCCCTTACCCTTTGCTCTCTCCTTTGCCCTTTCCTTTTTCCCTTTACTCTGTCAGACTTTTGCTTTGACATAAAGTTGAACAACAGAAGAGTACATTGAAAATAAGGTATTACGAGACATAAATAGTGCTATCTTTGATAAATTAAAACTTCATCAGTTTCAAGGTTTTGTCTGTTTAAACAGTGCCAGTAAGCTATGAAAACTAAATAGTAGTAGTTAAAAAATAAATTGATCGCTATTACCACAAATACAAAATTATTCATTGTCCACCAAGATGGATGCTGTTTATGATGCAGCATTATGATTTTTAATGATAGTTTTTTGAAAAGTAAACATTTTTTGGAACATGAAAAGTAAATTTTTGAAGACAAAGATACAATATTTGAATACTAGTTAATTCAAATTATCTCAGTAAAGTATGCTCAGAAATAGTTGAATTTGCCCAGGTTAAATATGAACATAAACATACTCAAATGACTGAAATATTTCCACTTTTTGCTATTGGAAAGTATAGTTATGCTATAGATGAATATTAGACTCATGAAATTCCATGCAGATAATTTGAGACAGAAGAAAAAACTTGCTGCTTCTTTGATTTATGCCTCCTGTAAATACATTTCAATGAGCTAATAGTTACATCGAACTAAAAATGACTGTAGAATATTTACATCATTTTAAAATTAATTTTCCAGTGTTATGACATAAGACAAACATTTAAAAGCTTTATTGTTTGTTTGTTGTTGTTGTTTCTGGTGTTCTGTATTGGGAAAACCAAGCTTTTACAAATTTGTCTTCTGGTTGTACACTTTCCAGTACAAGTCTCTTCCATAGCTCCCTCCCATCCTTCCCTCCTGGTGTTTCTGGAAATCACTTTCAGATCTTAACTTTTTTAACATATCATGTTGTAGTTCCTTTCCTCTATCTTTTTGTCTTTTTTTTTTTTTTTTGTCATGTGGAATATCATCCTGAAAATCTTCCTACCACTGTAAAATTGGTCTGAGTGAGCATTAATGAAGAAAAAGCAGAATATCAAACGCTTTTAGGAATAAAACACCTGTGATACAGTATAGCACAGAGCATAGCACAATGTAATAAGAAAGATTATGCGTTATAATTTTTAAGCTTTATCTTTTTAAGGCAATAGACAAAGGATTTTATCATGCATTGACTTACTACATTTATTGCTTCTGATATTACTTTAACTGCACAAAGTTAATCTAAAATATTTATTTGGCACTGAACTTGTATTTCTTGTTCTAGGAATATATTAAAATCTTTTCCTCTCTATAACAGACTCTGGTATTTCTTGTTTTATTTTCAATATGTTTCATATTGAACAAATAGTACATAAATTCTGAATTCAAAGAAAGTACTCTATTATGTTGGCAAAGAAGAAAATTTGGGCCTAATGCTATTATTTTCTTCAACCATTTAGAAGAACAAGTTAAATATTTTATTAGCAAATTTCTTCTAATGACTAATCTAATGAAATCACTGCAATTAAATTTCCAATCTGGGAAAAGATATTAACTCATTAATAACTTTAAATGCAGGGTAGTCTTGCTGAAGTCTATGTAAGGTTTGGCTCGTGTTTAGTAACACAGCTGGATCAGGTCCAAGGAGATTATTAAAAAAAGATTGCTAAGGCAGACTTTTTAGAGTTTGACTCTCAAAAGAAAATGTATGTATACTTTCACCTTCACAGTGTATAGAAGCAAACACCAGGAAATAGAATCCACAGGTGGTATGTTCAAAAGTGCCCCAGAGGGTGACACTGGTTCCCTAGAGGCATTAATTAGGATTTGGCACTTTTTACAGAAGTATTTTTGAACATTCCAGCTTAACAGATGCCACATAAAAGTTCCTTAAGAAGCTGGTTAGACAAGATCTGTAATGATGTTAAATAAGAATACAAAAGTAGGTGCCAAAGGCTACAGGAGAAAGATAATAAAAGAGTGGAGGTGTGGCTGAAAATGTTTATTAACAAGAAAAAAACTGAGGAAGAAAAAGAAGAAAAGGAAAAGGAAAAAGGCTTTCCACTTATTTTTATAATAAAATTAAAGAATTTTTACTTCTAATCTTGTAAATGATATTCTTGTTTTCTGTTTGTTTGTTTCTGCTAGTGCATGCTTGTCATTTTTTTAAAACAAAACAAAACAAAAAAACAACAACACTCTGTTTGAATTGCCTAATATTTAAGATTGAGATTTTGTCATGGGAAGATCCATACAGATGCTCAGCACTGCAATTACTAGAACTATTGACTTGATGAAAGTCAATAAATGTATAGAATTTTTAATAACTGAGAGAGTATATGCAGAATAGATACAAAATTAATGTTTAGAACTTCATTTATGGTGGAAAATTCTATTTCTTCAATTTTATTATTTAATCTTTACTTCTCAGTATCCTACTCTGTCATATTCCAAACTTTTCTGTTGCAGGAGCAAAGGAGAATTATGTTGCTACTTTGTAATCAGTGTTTCTGTACTTGATACTTGCAAGTATTACTAAGGTATGTGATTTTTTTTCTATGACAGCATAATGTCAGTCATATTATTAGTATTAATAAATATTAGTAAAGCAAACTTTCTGAGAAGATTTTTTTCCCTCATTGGGAAGAGGAACTTCCCTATTTAACTCTTTCCCTTTACTGGGAAGAGGAACTTTCAAGGTGGTTACAGCTAATTTAGAAGTCTTGGTGGGTTACCATTTTCTCACTTGAAGAGACCAAGTCCCTACGCAAAGAGTGTTATCTTCCTATGCGATGCTTAAAGTATGCAAGAAGTTGAAAATGATGGTGTGGGCAAGCTATTTCTGAAGCTATGTAGGCACCTTGCCCTCATACGGAGGATCTCAAAGGTCCCTTGAATCAATGAGATTTTACTGATCCTGCTTGTCAGTGTCTATTCTTGAAAATAAAAGAGAATGCGTGATGAGATTCTACATTGGAACAAAGAAGAATCACCAATAAGCAATATGCTCATGTTAAGAACAACAAAATTAGGAAACCACTAGGTATTTCAGCACCAAATGTTAATTGTTTGTTTTCAGGACTATGCTAGAAGTACCTCCTAGCCAATTCAAAAAGCAATGGTGTCAAGTACAGAAAATGAAATAAATGTAACAGGCAGTTTCTAAAGAAGAGAAATGTACATATTTTGCAAATACCCATTCACACTCATATTTAACAATTGACAAACAAGATTAATGAATATGTCTTATGCATAACTTCCCATTAGAGTTATTTCTTCCATCTTTTCCCTTTCTTTTTGTAAACCGTTCTTGTCAGGATTGTGTTTATATGTATATTCCAGATACCTGAAGTACTTTGACAACAAACGTGATATGCAATAAAATTAAAATGGTAACATATATATCAAGTTGCCCTATGTGTATATACACATGGACACATGATATATATGAAAATATGTATTTTTGAATGTGCATTTTCTTTGATAAATGATTGTGTATATGAATGTTTATATGAAGCACAGAAGTTGCATAAATTTTTATTTGATTTCAGATTTTTTTTTAAGAGTAAAAGTAGATAAGAAAATACAATTACGACGTTTTTTAAAATTTCAACAAATCTGAATCTCAGATCTCTCAACCTGCCCTCATAGGAGAGGTGCTCCAGTCCTCTGACCATCCTCATGGACCTCCTCTGGACCTACTCCAACAGCTACCTTTCCTTCTTGTGTTGGATGCCCCAGAACTGGACACAATACTCCAGGTGGAGTCTCACAGGAGTAGAGTAGAATGGAAGAATCACCTCCCTCGACCTGCTGGTTATGCTTCTGTTGATGCAACCCCGGATACAGTTGGCCTTCTGGGCTGCAAGTGCACACATTGCTGGCTCATGTTCAATCTTACATCAACCGAAACCCTCAAATCCTTCTCCTCAGGGCTGCTTTCAAGCCATTCTCTCAAGCCATACTTTCCAACACTGTTTCTCAGGAAAGGATTAAATTACATTAGCAGTACTCAGAAGGACTAAATAACTTTTATATCTTTTATTACAGAATCATATAATCATAGAATCATTTCAGTTGAAAAAGATCTTCACAAAACTGATGGATTAGAAGTGTAACATGAAGTCAAATCAATTTATTTTTCAGTGACTTGGGAAAAAACTTGGCAAAACAGTATCACACTGAATCATGAAAAATGGTTCAGAGTGGAAGGGACCCATGCAAATCATCTGGTTCAACTCCTCCGCTCAGGCAGAGCCATCTAGGGCGGGTTGCCCAGGACCATGTCTGGTTGAGTTTTAAAGATCTCCAAGGAGGAGACTCCACATCCTCTATGGGCAACCTGTGCCAGTGTTTGCACAAAGAAATATTTCCTGGAGTTCAAATGGAGCCTTCTGTATTCAAGCTTGAGCCCATTGCTTCTTGATCTGTTGTTGGGCAACAGTAACATGAAAATAGACTGACTCCATCCTTTTTGAACCTCCCTTCAAGTATTAATATACATTGATGAGATTCCTCTGAGATTTCTCTTCCATAGACTGTGCAGTCCCAGCTTTCTCAGCCTTTCCTCATAGCAGAAGTACTCCCTTCGCCATCTTAGGGATGGTCCTTCATTGAACTCTCTCTAGTATGTCCATGTCTCACTTACACTCAAAGTCCAGAACAGGACACAGAACTCCAGGTGTGGTCTCACCAGTGCTGAGAAGAAAGCAAGAATCACCTCCCTCAACTTGCTGGCAGTGCTTTCTGTAATGCAGCCCAGGATACCCTCTTTGTGGCAAGGATGCATTGCTGGTACCTGTTCAGTTTGGTGTCCACCAGGATCCTCTGGTTCTTTCTCGCCAAACTTCTTTCTGTGTGGTCCTAAGCATATACTTGTGCATGGGATTGTTCCTCCCTAGGTGCAGGAACTTGCACTTTTCCTTCTTGAACTTCATAAAGCTAAAACAATCCTACAGTAATGCATAAATATGTTAAGTATTGTTAAGTTTAATGTACACCAATAAGATTGCTTAAATGTGCAAGCAAAGGTTACTCAACTGCAGATTAATCTCTTTAAGAAGACATAATAGTATCACTTATTGCACTTTGGTTTCAGAAATAATGTTTAATTACTGCAATGGCGAGACTGTCTACATACCCATTTTTTGTCACTTTTGCTTACTTCTTTTTGTATGTCATTTGTCTCAAAGTGAACCCACAGCTGGAATACATCTGACAATACATTAACACTATACTACATACCAGTATCCCTACAGGATCCTTACCTCAATAAGTCTGTGGAAAGTCTGGAAAATTAGTCATTGGAGAAGTTACAGAAAGCTGACCTCTTCCAAAAATCTAATGTCTATGTTTGCTAAAATGGGTTCCACTAAAACTGAATGTCTACCATATCCTAGAAATGTGCTTACCTTGATAGTATTACCTGAACTTTTCCATATAAATTAAATATCAACTCTGATATGTTCTATATTTCAGATATTCTACAATGTCAAAAACTGCATAAACAATATTTATAATCATACTTGTTGAAATATTGACCTTAATTTTTGTTTTCTCTGGATGCTACAACTGTAAATTCTTGCTAAATCTGAATTCTCCTTCGAATCATAGAATCATAGAATGACTTGGGTTGGAAGGCATCTTAAAGCCCACCCAGCCCCATTTTTTAATCTTGTCCAGGTCCCTTTGGATGACATCCCTTTCTTCTGTTGTATCAACTGCACCACTCCCCTTAGTGTCATCTGCAAAGTTGCTGAGGGTGCATTCAATCCTAGTATCAATGTCATTGATAAAGATGTTGAAGAGCACTGGTCCCAGGATGGACCCCTGGGGGATATCACTTGTGACCAGCCTCCACCTGGACATAGAGCTATTCATTACAACCCTCTGGCTGTGACCAGAGGGTGATCAATTATTTATCAATCAAATACTCAACCTTTTAAATACAAATCGATTCAAAACTGTTGTGGATTGAACATATTTTTCTGTTTCTTGTGAAGTATTCTCGGCTGGACAATGATGTCACAAAACATTATTTTTGTTTATATAGCTGAATGAGAGAAAATGTAAAGTGCAAACCATAAATTCACATATTTTCTATAATTATCAAGATAATATTAAAAAGCAGAATGTGAACTAAATAAATAGAATCCATACTGCAACTTGTCAAATCACTGGATTCTCAGAAGAATAAAAAAACAAAACAGAGATCAGCTATTATGTTTGAAGCTTCGTGGGAAAAGAACACTTTGTGTATTTTCAATATCTTATGTCTTTCTGAAGCCCTTTAGATGATTTATGTTGAAGCTGAAACATTGACTAATGTTAGGTGGGTTAAGTTGCTGTATGAAAGCCTGCCAAGTAAAGCATAGAGAATTCCATAACTTCTTAATGTGATTGACTTAATTCCCCTCAAAAGCAATGAAAAATAACACAGCAAGGCTCCTAAGAGATAAACCTACATAAATGCACACAACAAAAAACTCTCTTCTCTATGTAGTCCTCTGAAATGTCTTCTAGTGTTACAAGATTGCTCTATCAAATTTGAATTTGTAAGAAAATGTACCCTAAATTCATTATTAAATGAATACATTATCAGCATTACTCACCTCAAATCTTTCTTGCATCAGAGGAATTTGTTTATAATATAAACTCCCATGTTCATGGAAAACTGACCTGGAACGTGATAGCTTGTTTGAGCACGTTTCACAAAAGCATCCTGTGGAGGAACAACTGGAAGTGAATAATTTATTAAGACTGTTCATACTGGCACATTCTCTCTTTCCACATTTATAAATGTACACTATTTTCTACAGATAAATGCTAGCTTATTCTGTGACAAATCCATCTAATTGTAGACATAGCTGTTTATTTGCACAGTACACTATTTTACACCTGCTGGCAGTTACACTGGGAATCAGGAGGTAGATTACATTGAGCATGTAGGTGACATATGCAGGGAAACTTCTGAGTGTGGAAACCTTCAAAGTGAATGTAGCCTTCTCCTCCTACTCTAAGGGCACTTTCGGGCTCCAATATGACACCAGTGTTTGAAAACTGTTTAGAAGCAGGCAGGGGATCTTTTGGGATCCCTAGCCTGTTTGCAGTGGCTGTGCAGCCCTTTAATCTGCTCTGCCTCTTGGTTATCCTAATCATCACAGATAAAACCACAAAGTCAACTCCCTCACATGGGATGTTGCTTCCTTAGCAGTTTTCCCTGTTCCCCTAGTGGAAGGCTACTTGTCAATCAGAGTTAAATTCCAAGCCACATTCTCCCAGTGATTCAGAATTAACCAGTAGGAATGAAAATAAGGTCAAGCAAGTTATAGTCTTAACAGCTTAAATGAAAGTGTCTTTTCACTCCAGATAATCTTCCCTAATGTTTATACTGCCCATATCTCCATTCTCAGCTGTTTATTTGAAGATACCAGAAGAGCCATAGCCAATTGTATTAAAATATCATATAACAATATTAGATGAATAAAAAATATTTTTTCCACAGGTATTTTATCCACATGTAAAATATTTCTTAAATATTTTTAAGGGATTTTTCTCAACCAGGATCCAAGAAAAGCATGAGATCTCTTCCAAATTGAGTAAGGAGATTCTGAAGACTATGTATGAAAGAAGTAAGACCTAATCGACTTTTGGGCAACATAATCAATATCCCACCCTGAAAATACTTAATTCTTGTCCTAGAATAGGTTCCAGCTGAGAGACTGTTTGTTGTCACTAGATTCCATGTTATTTTAAAAAACACATTGCTAAGTTTATATCTGTGAGAATTTCTGATGTAGCAAAGGATAATGGTTTGGCAATTTCTGGACAGATATTGCAAAATATTATTTATTAATATTCCTTCAATGTATGTAAGTATGCATATATTTAATTATGTATTTTGTGCAACCTTTGTGTTTGTTCTTTAATTTCCTGCCAATAAAGTTTATTGGTAAGAAAGAAATGTTCGCTCTTTTCTATGTTTTAGAAATGGTCAGAGCAAAATAGTTATTTTCCATATCCTTATGTATTGTGAGAAAAGATAAGCATTTGGTACCCAATTCTATCTATTTGCAATTCTTGTTTTGTTAATGTCATAAACATATACAACGGGAAAGGACATATAAAGAGTTCACCTCTTCTGTCATTAAATCTAATGACAAGTTTGCATTATTTAAAAGAAATCTAGATTAATAGTGCAGGCTAATAGTCTTTTAGATGTTAGATTCAAATCTTGATAAACTACTTGTACGCTGGAGTTAGTTAACATCGAGTAATACATACTAAGGATTGTGAAACTCTCATTTGATTTCAAAAGGAATTGGGAACAAATTCAAAGGTTAGAAGTGAAAAGGGCCAAATCGGCTCTCAGAAATATGATAATGCTGATGAATTACTGTATCATTGTATCTACTGAATGAAAAGAAATTAACAAAACAACACTGTCACGGAAGGAAATAAGCTCTGATCTTTAAAAAGCTTAGGAATCTTCCATTTATTTGACTGCTGGCATTTAAATGTAAGGGTAAAAATTAAAGGCAGCAAAATAAATAATAAAAAGCATAAATATCTTACAGGCTAATTATTTTAAAACATTGAGTCTGATCTTGCCAGGAGAATGAGAAGGAAAAGAAACATTCTGTACCTTGCACATTAATGGGTCAGCACATGCTTCAGTACATGGCACCAGATGTCATGGTGCCTTCTACCAAGATCAACCCGGAGAGGCAAAATAAAATAAACAAATTAATTACTAGAAGTGGATACCACAGACTAGATCCCTTCTCCTCCTACCTCATTCCACAACTCCAAATAAATAAGTTCGTAGACTATAAGACATTAAAACAAAATACAGTAATTCCTATTCAGTTTTGTTTATTTTCATTTTCTTTTCATACCCAAAAAGCAGAAAAAAAATTCTTCCTTGAATGCCTTATCTGCTCTGGATTTAAAATTAAAAAAAAATAATAAATGAATGGGTTTTCAGAACTGGTTGAAAATAACTTAGCTGACATGATATCTGGTATTTAATTAATGATCTCTTTTCCTCTGGAAGCCTTTTATCTTTATTTTTATTTATTTTTACTGGAGGTATTGTTAAGTTACAAATGAAAATAAGGTCAGACAATTGTTTTTCCCTAAATCCTCTTAGAACAATACACAAGCAAGTACTTATAGTTTAACTTAGAAGCCCTTATATGTGGTTAAGGAAATCTTTCTCCCAGTGTATGAATGCCAGTGAGTATACAAGTTTTTTTTGTAGCAATCCTTCTATGCTTACAGTTCTCCTTCTTCCACTCCCATTGCTTCCTCTCTTCAATCTTCCACTTGTCTCATGTCCTGTTCCAATTAGTGCTTCAGTGTTGATAATCATGCAAAGAAGACAGACTGAAAAAGTACACTCACTACAGTATTTTTTTCTTTGCAATGTGGATGTCTGAATAAAGTTCAAATTGCAAAATGTTTTATGCTCATTAACTGTTTAACTCATTAACTGTTGGAAAACTGTCAACAAAGGATCTCCATCAGGAACACAAAATGTGTCAGGGACTTGAATTTCCAGATAAGACCAGTTTCTGAGACCCAGCTCGGTCTTTCAGATCTACTCTCTTACGTTCTGTTTGATTTTTGTTAAACTGAGACACAAAACAAGTGGATTTTCCAAACCTGTTAGCAGCTTAACTTACTGTAATTTCAAAAAGTTGCCCTTCTGCACTATTTCCTGTTCTACCTTATAATCTATAGGAAAACTTTAAAACTGAAAGGAAATCAGAACACAAGAATAAAACTATTAATGAAATTTTACTGTGGAGGCATTTGCCTTGAAGACTTTCTATTCACAGTATTTGCTCATAATTTTGCTATGCTGACACATTTTAAAATGAATAGCTCGGCCTTATATATACTTGATAAAGCAAAGACTTACTTAAATATTTTCTCAGTACAGAGCTTTGTTTGAAGGAGTCTTTATTTTGAAAGTTATTTGTAGAAAGAGGTCATTTACATGGAAATACTATGGTAAATCAGCTAATGATGTTGCCTACTATCCATTAAATACTACAGAAAAAAAGAACAGGAAGAGGGATAAAGTAAGATTTCCTTGAATACTATTTCTGAAGAATGCTAAAGGAAGTGTTTACAGTAAATTTAAGGAGTGGAAAGAGAGGTCAACCTTCATACTTACAGCTCAGAATTTTGCAAATTTCACAACGGAAATGTCATTGGTTAGATTGTTTCAGTTCAGATCACAGAGTTATAAAATGGTTTGAGTTGGAAGAGTCTTTAAATATCACCTATTTCTATCTCCCCTGCCATGGGTATGGACAATTTCCACTTGACTAGGTTGCTCAAAGCTCTATCTAGCCCAGTCTTGAACATTCCCATGAATAGGGCTACCACAGCTTCTCTAGGTGATGTGTTCCCAGGGAACTCACCAACCTCTGTGTAAATAATTTCTTCCTTACATTCAACATAATTCTACCCTCTTTTAGTTTAAAGCCATTACCCCTTGTCCTATCACTAAACTCCCTGACAAAGTCTCCCTCTCCAACCTTCTCGTAGGGCCCCTTTGTATATGGGAAAACCACTATAGGGTCTCCCCAGAGCCTTCTCTGTTTCTCAGCCTCTCTTTAAAGGAGGAGTGCTCCAGCCCTCTGATCATCCTCATGGCCCTCTAGACTTATTCCAATAGGTCCATGTTCTTCTTACGCTGGGGGCCTCAGAGCTGGGTGCAGTACTCCAGATGGGGTCTCCTGAGAGCAGAGTAGAGGGAGAGAATCACTTCCCTTAATCTCTTCATCTTGCTTTTTTTGGTGAAGCTCAGGATGTGGTCGGCTTTCAGGGCTGCAATTGCACATTATAAGCACATGTTGATCTCATCAACCAACATCCCCATGTCCTTCTCCCCTGGACTGCTTTCAATCCATTCTCCACTAAACCTGAATTTGTGCTTGGGATTGCCCTGATGCAAGTGCAGCACCTTGCACTTGGCCTTCTTGAACATCATGAGGTTCACACAGGTCTGTCTCTCAATACTGTACATGTCGCTCTGGATGGTAACCCCTCCCTCTAGTATGCTGAGCACATCACAAAGCTTGGCGAGGTTGTGCTCACCGTCCATCTTTCCAACAAAGACGTTAAACAGCACCAGACCCAATATGAACCTCTGAGGAATGTAACTCATCATTGCTCTCAACCTCGTCAACAAGTAATTATTTGAGTACAACTATACATCCAGTTTCTTATCCACTGCGTGGTCTATCCTTTAAATCCTTGTCTCTCCAATTTAGAGGCAAGAATGTCTCTAAAGTGTCAAACATATTGCACAAGTCCAGATCATTTCTTAAAACATAATTCTTAACATTGAATTAATTCTTCTCTTATTTATTTTTCTTTTCCTAAATAAAATCTTGAAAGGAGGCAGTTATTGAACCTATTTATGGGAGCAAACATTATTGTTACTCAGATCTGATATTCTCTTTATAGATGCAAATATATTATAATATCCTCTTAGTGGAAATTATGCTTATGTCAAGAAACAAGAAAAAAGATTTCTTAGTATAAATTGTACTTTTCTTAAGGCATACTGATCCTACACATGCAATCTATTACTGCCACTCGACAGCAAATATAACTGACAAGAAATGGGCTGACAAAAATCTCATGAAGTATAGTAAAGAGAAGTGCAGAGTCCTGCACCTGGGGAGAAACTACTCCAGGAACCAGTACATGCTAATGGCCACCCAGGTGAAAAGCAGCTTTGCCTAAAAGGACCTAGGAGTCCTGGTAGACACCAACTGGAACATGAGTCAGCAATGTGCCCCTGCTGCTATAGTGGCTAACAGTATTCTTGTCTGCATTAGGCAAAGTATTGCCAGCAGGTCAAGAGAGTTGATCCTTTCCTCTTCTCAACAGTAGTGAAGTTACACCTGGAGTACTGTATCTAGTTCTGGGCCCCAGAGTACAAGAGAGACATGAATATACTGGAAAGAGTCCAACAGAGTGCCACCAAGGTGATCAAGGGACTGGAGCACTGCTCCGATGAGGAGAGGCTGAGAGAGCTGGGACTGACTGTTCAGCCTATAGAAGAGTATATCATCAATGTGTATAATTATCTGAAGGGAGAATGCAATGAAGAAGGAACCATGCTCTTTACAATTGCACCCAGTGCCAGGACAGGAGGCAAGGGTGTACAAATGAGAACACAAGAGGTTCTATCATCAGGAAACACTAAGTACTAATAAAGGCTGATATTACCTGTTCCCTAAAAAAGCCTATTGAGTTTAGCTTCAGTAAATAGAATAAACATATTTAAGAGCAGAAACAAAAATATTATTAGGAAAAGCAGCATAAAATATTTCAGAAACTAGTAACCAAGAATGTGAAGTATTGAGATAATATTTGGTATCTATACATATGCAGCACAAAGAAGGTGCAGATCAGTTGCACTGATATTGAAAAGTAACTCATCTCAAGATATATTATTCCAAACAAAAATTCACCCACATGAACGTAGATGAATTATTATAATTTACCTCCCAGCAGTTACTCTGGAGGATGTTTTCAAATTCCTGCTATAATCACACATTTCAAGATTGGAATTTCCTCTGCTCTGATTACAATTTGAGAACTTTACATTAAACTCCATGGAACAAATAATCTGCCTGCAAGAGAATGGAATAAATGAGTTTTAAAATTGTCTTTTGCAAAAATTATTGGAATTTTGCATGTTCCACATTCGAAAGAAGGAATGCATTGTTCCAATGTGAATAAAAAAATGTTTAAATACATTTTAAAATAAAATGTAACAACAAATATACAGGTTTTCTTTTTAAGACATTTAATTTCATGTGTTAAAGAAGAATGCTTTCTTACATTGTATTTTTTAATGAAGACTTCCATAATATTTTGAGGAACTTTTCATTTATAGAAATATCAGCTAAAGCTAGTCAGTCAGCAATCTTTCTCCTTTCTCCTGAGAATACATTAACGTATATTTCCAAGACTTGTTTTACTGTGCTTTTACATTCAAGAAACTTTTGTCCTTTTACTTTTAGGACCAAATATTTATTTATTTATTAATAAGCTGGCTTTGTTTGCAATGGTTTGGAATTTCCCCTTTCATGGTGACTCTACTTTTGTTTGGATTATGAACTTCTGTGATGCGTAACTCAACAGATATTCAGTTTCCAAGAAGAAAAACAGATTGATGAATTGTAGCGATATTTTACTTATGAAGTAAAGTGCATTCCAAACATTTTTCCCATGACAAAAATGTTCTTTTTCATAAATAGGCTATGTATGCACAGTATACATATTCGCGTATATGCAGAATAATCTTGAATATATCTTAGAGACTATACATTTCTCCCATGACCTGATTCCTCTGCATGCAAAAGTTCTCTTGATATCGAGTTATAGTGAGCAATATACATCTAAGTGAAGAAGTTACATGTATTAAGAAATATGCTGTTCCTAATAAGAAACCATAAGTAATTATAAAACAGAAAAATGTCAAGCATCAAGTCACACCAAATTCTTCCTGTACTGTAACAATGTACAAAAAACATTGTGTTCTATTACTGTGAAATAGTTCTGTTAGAAGTATGAAATGGGATTAACTGTGATATAATATCTTTTTTTTCATCTTTTTCATCAGTATTCTTCCCTGTTCTTTCATGTTCTACTTTCTTTGAAATACAGCATTATAATTTTATTAAATTTTGAAAGAAAATGGGACAATTGAAAAAAATGGCGTTTATTGGTAAAAGCTAAAGAAATATATAGTGTTTCTTATCTTCTTGCTAGACTGTTCCAGAAGCTCACGCGGTGCTCCTGGCCAATCATATTGAATCTCCCGCTTCTGACCTGTCACTTCCGACAGGCCATACACGGAGTTGTTGTGCTCCTTATTATGAAAACTAAGAAGCTCAACCCCCTGTGTCCAAGACACAGGTTCAGCCTCTTAGGCGAACCAATAACAAGCATATGGGGAAGGGCCTTTCCGCGTTACAAACCGAAGTCCGTGACACGCCTACTACAACAGTCTCTAGACTGTAAAACTGATAACCAGTTTGAAACACTTTCCATCTCCATCCACCTAGACAAGTTTTCTAAAAGGTTTACTTGTGATAAAATGGAAAATGAGACAGACCAATATGGTAGGGATAAGGACTCTGTATCTTTGAATATTTTTGAGTATGTTTCTGTAACTAGTTGACACTGAATAGTTCAACTGTATTGTCAGATATTTAATTCTGAATTTTACAAATTGCTACCCGCTTGAGACTTTGAATGAAACAATGGCATTAGTTTTCTGTTCAACTATAGACTGAGAATTTAATGCACCGATATATTTTATAAAAACATGGGTAAAAAGCTCTTTTCCTCCATTACTACAAAAGCACAAGTACAGTTAGAATACAAAACTATGGAAGGATTTGCTAAGCTTTTATAGTTAGAAAGTACTGTTAATATAAAATAACATTAAGTGAAGAAAAAAGATAATTTAAAAACCATATAGAAAGTAATTGAAATAATGTCAGACAATATATGTGTTTAAAGAGTAAAAGGTTAGTAATTTTAATATACTTTTCTCATAACTGATTTCTGAATTCCTTAGTTTTCTAAGAATGTGCAAGTTTTCAAAGTACATGTGGATTTATCTCCTGCAACATTAATAAAACTACTATTTGTTTTAGTAAACTGAAAATTTATGAGACTGAACTGTTTCTACTAGCAACAGTAATATGACTGTTATCAGTTTCCTTCTCTTTCTGTCATAATACCAACATGCCAGGATGAATTTCTAAAATTTACTTAGTGTAGGTGCCTTGACAGGACATAATGTGAACATAACTTACAGGTATTGTAAGCGCGTTGCTTATGGTTATCTGGTTAAAGGTGAGGTTTTTGTGCACATGGGGAACAAATACAACTACTATAACACACAAGGACTAAAGAATGTATCCAGTAAGAATTTTAATACTATTTTTTTTATTGTTTAAAGAAGTGGTTTACATAATAAAGTGATTCACTGGTGGGTTAAAGCTAATCTTATATATGGCCCTCATGGCATGGAAATTATCACTTTTATTTCCTTTTCAGTTTGTTACAATTCCCTTCAAAAAGAAAAATGTGATCTCCATATACTTTCCATGTAGCAATAGCTATTCAATTTTTTTTTCTCCACGTTTAACTTTTAAAGATTATTACAGATTTTTTTGATAAGAAATATTTTCTCCATTTAATTCCTTGAACTACTTCACTTTCTACCTTAATATTATTATTTTTTTTCCCAGTATGACAAAGGGTACAGGCTCCTTAAATTTAGTTTCATTCTTGTAAAAAGTCATTGGTTTTAGGATTTCCATTCAAGGAGAACCTAAACACTTAGGCAAGGTGGAAATCTTTGGTATCAGTGACTCCTTTACACAGTCCTTACAAATAACTTGGACTCAGAGAAGGAAAACTCAGAGCTGAGGTTTATATCTTCAGGTACGGAAAATAACAAAACTTAAACCAAACTTAATCAAAACAAAACACAGCAGAGCTTGTTCCAGAAACCATATACCAAGGAAAGCCAAGACTCTATGTCTTTAACTACTGGGTACAAGGCATGAAAAACTCCTTTCAGAACCCACTGAAGCTCATGAGGATGTTTGCAATTAACATCAGTATGTAGTATCAGACCATTATTTTTCTGGTTAACCACAGAATATTAGAAACTAAAATAATGGCAGTCATATTTAAGGAAAAGTGGCTTGAGGTATTTTTTTTTATAAGACTTTAATATTACATTATCACCTTCCTTCTTCCTATCGATGCTGTTGTTGCTAGTCTCCTCTCATCAAAACTCAAGTATTTTCATCTGTAAATAATAAAACCAGCTGTTTTTCAAATGACATAAAATATCATGATACTGAGATAGTATCATTTGGGTAGATCTTCTCAAATTGTCTGCTTCTGGTTGGTAATTCTGGGTGGTAATGCTGTTTCTGGTGAAATAGAGTTGCAAGGAAGTGCACGCTGAAGTATAGTAGCAAAAAGTATTGGGCAAAACCAAGGAAATTCCCTCCCTGCTCTTGCCTTTGAGCTTGACACAGCCACTTCCTTCCATCCACATTTCCTGCTCTGCTCCAGCCATCCCACAGCAACTCATTCCCCAGTGCTTCATTATGTTGGAATAACCTCCCTGAATTATATATATTTCTTGAAAAATTTTTGCAGGGGTGTTGGAGACAAGAGGATGAAAAATGGAGCAGAGTGACATGTGAGAAAGGGTATGGAGAACCAATGATATATGCCAGGATATTTTTGACTGAAAATTTCACAGATCCTTGTTTGATATAACGGAGTGGTAATGAATATTTCTGGGAACTGCATTGTTTCATGTTACAGCATTTCTATTGTTTTGCTTCTTAAATATAGCAGATTGTTTATACGTCTCAAATTTTTGTTTTCAAAGTTCTGGCTAACAACAATATAGTAAAGTAGTAGGAACACATGAAGAATTTGAGAATAGGCAGGATATAAAATATTTTGCCACAAGAATTCTGTATTTGAGTATTACTTATTTTCCTTTTCGTATATGTGTAGTCAGCTCTAGTGGCTCAGTTTACATTTTGGCTTCAAATGCCAAGTTTAGCTTGGCTCTGCAATGAAAGATTTTTGTTTACCAGAATCTAATGGTAACCTTTCCATAAAAGTCATCCACATAAAGATATTTCTTTTGGTTGAAAAATGCAGAATATTCATAGTAATAGTCGATTAAAAATAAACATTGAATGCTGTCTGTATACAAAAGGGAAAACTAGAGTATAACATACCTGGCATGATCCAACCATTTACATTGCTTTTAAATCTAGTTGCCTTTTCTTGCAACTATCTTCTATGAAGATTAATTTATATATCTTTGGGTAAGACATCTATGTATGCCTGCTCAACTAGAAAAGAGTACTAGAAAATGATCTAAAGGATAATTTTGCAAAAAGAGCATGTTATTTAAGAACAAACTCTATGTATCAATCTACCTCATCACTATCTAAATTTGCACATCTGTGTGTGATCCACAACTGTGCTGCAAAATAAGAAATAAAAATGAATGTTGCTAACATTCTGTTTAAGCTCTACAGATGATGGAAAATAAAAATAAAATTGAACTCACAGATTTCATATTTGTAAACCATATTGGTGAAAAAAAATTATAGAGATTTCTGTGGTGTTGAATTAACAGGCTGAGGAAATATCTTAGGAATATCTAAGTATCCTAAGCAAAAAAAATGACAAACATTTATGTCAGAGGTAGCTGATACAACGTATATTTACTGTTTTCTTAAAAGAAAACAAAACAAAACAAAACAAAAAAACAACCACACAACTGTAATGTAATGCAAATATTTTCTCGTTCAATGGTAGATTCTCTGTTCTGGTCATTTATGAAAGATGGTTTCTTATCCAATATTAGTGCTTTTATCCACTACTATTTCTTAAATGCTGATGTGTCTGTTTACCAAGTTGTCATATAAACATAAATCAAATAAAGACATAACATTGCAGCTGTTTTGCTAAAAACAAAAGAAATGAGTTCTTGTCTGTATCTGTAAAGCACTGTGAGACAGTCTTGTAAACAGAGAGAGGAACACAAGAACAAAGGGGAAAAAACAGAAATATCTAACTCATTTTATACAAAAATTTGCAAGTCAGTGTTGGGCTTGGCCTAAAAGGTCAAAGTCTATGTCCTCCCCTTTCCTGCTGTTACCTTTGTGACTGACCCTGTCAGTAGAAAATAACAACAAAGTCAACAACAAAAAATTCTGGTCTTGCATTAATCATACTTCTTTGATTTAAACTTGTTAGCTAATTCTATCTGGGCTAATCCTAAACCAAGGAAGTTTAAAAACACTTTTATTCTACCATTTCTTCAAATAATTTCCCATCAAACTGGCCATAAGAAACACAGAACAAGCAAAACACATGTAGACAAGAAGGAAAGAAAGATGAACATGTAGCAAAACACCCTAAACATGGTTAAGCTCTATGGATGTACTTTATGTAAACTCTCCAACAGTGTGAAATCTTTAGTATACATGCACAAATCAGAATAAGAAATGTTTAAGCTGTACTTTATTCCCCCTTTATTCTGCTGCTCAGTTAGTTCTTTCTAGTGCCTACCTTGCACTTAAGAGATCTATGTCAAAGTCTAGCAGCAGCTAGCCAATGTAATGATGTTGGCTCTGTGGAAAGGACAGAAAATAATAATTGTAGATGTGGGGTTCAGTACCAATTACAGAAGTTGTCTTTATTTTGTGACTTGGTACCCAAATCTCACAAATCTCGAGCCTTATTACTGCATGTATTCATCCATATACACTAGCTAAGCAATGATCCTGGTGGTGTTCTACATTGGAGGAAGTATGGTAAGATTTTTTTACTGTATGTACTAGTTACGTAAAAGATACACCCAACTGAGTATAAAGCAACCGTATTGAATTTGCTGTCAAACAATGGTTTTGTTTTCTACATCTAGGAGTGACTTCCGCACTCCTTTGAGTGCCACTTCCTTATTATTATTTCAGTTGTGAAGTGTCTGAACAAATAATTGTTGTTATTTCTCCCTTATTTAAATTAAAAATATTCAGCAAGTCATTGCCAGCTTTTGCAACTTTAATGAAGCAGAGGAAGAAGCTGCATTGCAGTGGCTTCAGCTCTTCTCTCTCTCCTCCCCAAAACAGGGGAAAAAAAAATTAATTACATATACTTCTTACTGAGTAGTTTCTTTATAGGTTTTTTTCAGCTGTCCACTAAAATCAAAACAGAACTTCAATGAGGCTTGAATGGGGAGACTATTACCTGTCTTTACCAACTGACTATAATATCCTGAGAACAGTAGTCAATGTGTTTATGTATGTGTAAGTATGTATGTATTCATTTATTTTTATTTTACTTTAATTTTACACTAACAGGTAGTAGAAACTCTCTCTTTTGCATCTATTTAAATCACTTCACATATTGTTCAAGCTCTCATCTTGCCAAAAATGATTTTGGTTGTAAATAGCTGTGGATCCCTGACAAAGTCCAATACTTTCTAACCAGGTTCTTTTAGATATTTCACAGATGGTTGGTTTAGTGTTTAATGCCAGGTTTGCTTATCCGTAGATATGTGATGTTAAACCAGATTTTAATTTAACAGATTGATACTGCAACATACTGAAATCACAATATGTGTATGTTTAGAAATTTCAATTTACAGTCAAATCACAATACGTACATGGTTCTCATTACTGTTGTCTACACGCGCACCATCAGTGTTGGACTCTCCATATAGTCAGAAAGCAATACATAGGCCAAAGTGAGCTAAAACTCATTACTCTCTTCACATCTCTTTCTGTTGTTTAGTTCTTATATTTTATGTTGGCCTAAGCTGCATATACAACTCCTCCATGCTGTTCTGTATGGATAGGAAGTTCTTTTACACTCTTTTAATTAACTCAAGAAAAAAATGTTTACACAACCAGTTGATCCACTTAACTGAAACGATCGTTTATATAAAGCAAAGGCCAACAACCTTGAGATAAGCTCAATTTTCTTGGCAACAACTGTGGTCAGGCACTCCCTGCATTCCTCCCTGAGCTTCATGAGCACATGACCCTTGCCTATCTCCTTCAATCTCCTTACTTTGTCAGGACTTATTGATAGGACACAGTCCTATTTTTGAAACTTCTATCTAATTTTTTACATTGAGAAAGAACTTTCATTTTGAAACTTCAGCTCACTTAAAATAATTTCCTACTATCAGGCTTACTAGGCCAAAGAGTCAGTTGTATGCAAGCCATGTTATGGCCTAGAAAATTCACTGGCATTTATATTAAGTTGTATTATAACCTTGCCTTTAACATTTTTTTTAAATTAAATTTCCCTGAAACTTTTCACATTTTCTAAAGAAAGCAGAAAAGAAACGGTGTTTCCTTCCCTAATATTTAACTCTGATATTGAAATCCGTTAAATTCTAAACACATAACAGCGCTGGAAATGAGAATAAGCAAAACACCAAAAGCCTTATTTCTCTTAACTAAAAATTCGGAATATACAGTGATAATATATAACTCTTTGTTAATAAATATTTGAAATAAATATTTGATGACTGGAAAGCCGTAACTTAGGTTTTCCTTGCTCTTTACCTTACTGAACACTTTCCCGGCTCTTCCCCTGCACTGTTTTGTTTTGCCAGTCTTTCCAAAGTAGCCATTGCTTAGAGACAGAATAGACATAGTCTGCTTAAGACAGGTGATAACTCATTGCTTTTGCATAAATGTTTTTAATCTCTTCCCTTCAGTTATTAGACTGTCTTCATTGTGACTAAAAAATTGCTTGTTTTTGCTCTTCCAATCCTTTCCTGCATCCTGTTCAGGGATGGATAGAGTGAAGAGGTGGCAGTATGAAGCACATGGAAATACTGTAGCCAATGAAAGAAATCTGTGCAGAAATCTTTGCTTAAGTACTAGAAGAAACATTAATCTGTGCTTCACTGATGCTATAGATTATTGTGGTTTGACTGTGGCTCTGGTGCCTGGAAGTTCTCCTGGTTAGGTCAACTCTACTTGAGTTAAGTAAGAAGCTTTTGGGCAAAAGCTTCTTTTTTTATTCAGCACCTTGTGGGCATTCATTCTACTAAGGTGACATTCTCTTTGTGAGTCTTCACTAATTACAATTCTATTATTCAGTTAGTCTCTCCTAATCTTCCCTCAGAAGGCATCATTAGGAAAAACATTCTCAGTGCAGCACGCAAACATCATCCAGTCTGTTACTCTCTACTGCTAAGAATCCAGAGCTTGATTGTGACAGAAAACCATTACACTGATGTTAGAACTCCTGTGTCTGCTTACTTTTGAGAAAAGAAATAAAATGTATTTATTGAAATTTCAATCTGAGATTTCACCATTAAATAAACAAATAGATAAATAAAAAGTTATAAGTGGAAAAGTTTATTATCCAAAAATTTTATTTCTAGAACCATTAAGTGAATGAATGAATAAAAGGATATACAACAGAAAAAGTTTATTATTCAAGCATCTTATTTCCAGAACTATATGAACTATCTACTTACAAATCTGTAACTGGGTGTTGCTGTCCATTCTCTCTGCAGTGGGTCCTGCCTTAGGGTGCCAGCCCCTTACCTGCATCTGCTCTGCAAGGGCTGCAGGAGCATGTCAGGCAGTGTGGGGCTGCCCTATAGGAGCTGCAGGTGCATGTCGGGCAGTGCAGGGCTGCCCAGGGCCGCCTGTCAGATGGTGTCAGCGCGGCTGCTGCCAGCACGGCCATGGCAAAGCATTGGCTAAGGCACAGCAAGGCAGTCTGAGGAGCTGGCCGCTCTAGTGCCTGCGGGTTCCAGGGAAGCTCCTCCTGTGCAGGGCCAGGTGTAAAAGCGGGTGCCACGAAGGGCAGAGCATTGTGAAGCAGAGGAGCAGAAGCAGCAGTCATGTTGCAGTGGGGTGAATCCATTCACATAAAGGTGAGCAATTGTCATGGTTTTATGATTTTCGGTTATTGGTACTCCACATCATAACATCATGTAGTGAATGTACCTGGTTCTCAGAAGAGAAGGACTACTACATTCCCCACGGTACTTTGCTCCTCTGTTACCATTTTCCAGCCGGAGGGAAAAGATAAAAGCTCGCAGTATAAAAACTCGCAGATCATGAGACTTTGTCCCTTTTTTCCGCCGTCTCTCGTCTTGGCAGCACCTTGCACTCCAGCCATCTTATCGTCGGTCGTAGAGTAAGGCCTACTTTGATTCTGGGACATTCTCTCTCTCTGTATTGGATTTATCAGCTTAAATTGTAATTATATTGTATTACAGTGTGTTGTTTTGCATTCCGATATCTTATTTAGTAAATTAGTTTGTTTCTCCTCAGATTGTTGCCGCTGTTCTTTGCTCTCAGGGCCATCTCCTTACCCTTTTCCCCTTTTCCCTTTTCCCAGGGTGTGGGCCCGTGGGTCCCCCGTCCCCTTCGTCATGGAACCGGGCCGAACGCCCGTAAATTGCTGACAGCAATGAAGCCTTTCATGCTCTCACAAACTCTGAAAGGCCCTTTCCTTCCCAGTGCTTCCACCTGATTCTTTGATTACACCACAGTTCCCACCGTGACCCCACCAAGTGCTCTCAAACCAGTCACTTCCAACCGGTGCCCAGAGTTTCTCTGGAAAGCTGAGGGCTGCAAAGATACTGGGGGTGCCAGCGCTTTCCTCAGAAGAGGTGTGAGGTGAACATTTGGTTTCCTGCTCTTCAGTAAAATGCTGTGAGTCCTTTTCGTCCTGTTGGTGCCCCAGCAACATCCCAAGCTGTTCCTTGATCCTGAGGAAGACCAGGAGAAGGGCAGCCCGAGGACTCAGCAGCTCCTCTGGATCCCAAACAGAAGAGGCTCCTGCTGCAGATGGCTGATTTTCAATGTCTCCTGCCTCAGCCTGACCAAGTTTGCACTCACAGCCATCTCGCAGAGGAGCCGCTCTTCCCCCTGCCAGTTGGCAGTGAAATCTCACGGAACTGTTGGGGGTTCCACTGCGAGATGGTCAGCCGTCCATGGTGCCCACGTGTCATTGCAGTGACATCTCCATGCGTTGCCCAGGGCCCAGCTGGTGCAGCTGCCAGAGCAGGCCTTGCTGAGCTGCACTTGTTATCCAGAGACTAAGCTTCTCAGGATGACATCAGTGTTGAAATTATATGCTTAACACATAACAATACTGAAAGACCATAGTCATTTAGTGTTATGAGCTTTTTGTCATTTCTATGATTAAAATAATGGTGCAACTTTAGCCAAAGTTGGAGACTGATATGCAGAAGTCCAGACTACTTCTGGATTGTTTTTTATTTTATCAATTGCCCTCTTATATACCAAAAAGAAAGAGATTCAGTTTGCTCAGCTAATTCTTCTCTCATTCTTACAATGCTAAGCTATCCCATGATGGCAGAATTGGAAAAATTGTCAGTAAAACTACAAGAAGGATGTATTGATTTTACACTCTAAGCAAGAAATGAAAAATGGAAGATAAGTAGATGATAATGGAAGACAAGATTAGTTCTTGAGTAAGGAGAGAAAAGATGATATAAGGCCAAGTAACTAATCTGGTGTTAAGCAGATCTGGAGGAGGAAGATTTGCATCAGAGGAAAAACTCTCTTGTCCTTCTAAAGTTGGGATGGTGCCCGACAGTGACATCATATATGCTAAAGTGGACTGACATAATTTAAGAAAAAACACTGTACACTTTTTATGATTCAAATTAGCAGGAGAGGAAATAAATTGACTTTATTTGGGCATATCTGACTCAGTATTGTCTACATTTTAACTCAGGAATATAGGACACTGGGAATTCTGTAGATGGGAAAGAGTCAAAGCAAATAAAAAAACCTTGGAAAAAAAACATGAAAAAATTACACAAGTGCTTGGAGGCAAAATAAAAAGCCGGAACTAAAGTCTGCTGAAAGCAACATTCATATTTCAATTAACTTCAGTAGGCTTTTCATGGATCTTATTTGTGATCATTAAGAACAAAAAACAGGAGTCTCATGATTCATCCTTAATTACCCCAAATACTCATTTAATGAAATCCTGATTCAAGTGAGGTCAATTAAGCACTGCTATTGACTTACAAGAAGCCAGGATCCCTGCCAGAATGACACAATGGAACTAGTTGAAGATTCTGCTCTGTCCAAAGAGCAGGTAGCAAATCTGGTATTTAATTATCATGCAGACTGAAATAATCACTCAAGAATAACTAAAATATCCTTCAAGCTACCCTTATGTTTTAATTTTAGGAAAATATTGCTGTATTTAAGTTCTGATAAATAGAGCTCATATATCATACTATGCTATTGTTTGTTGTCAAAGTAATCCAATCTGTTATTAGTGTAATCACATAGTCTTTAAAAAGCACTTTTTTATCTATTAGAAAGCATTGACTGGAAAAAACATTCTTAAGAGCAACCTACTTTCATCTTTCCTAATCAGCTTGGGAAATAAATACATAAATAAATTAGTTGTACTTGTCTATACTCAACAAAAACCTTTGAATGTATTATCAAAACTGTGAATCTTGCAGTCACACCTACGAGTTGTAGGATTAAATTAGCAAATAAGGCTTCCAATTTGTAGATGACAAATGCGTGTGAAAAAACATTTCTTCTGGATTAGCTAAAGCAAAGTATGAGGAGAGTCTTCAAATATTTCAGGCAAAAATTATCTTCAATTTTTCAAGTATCATGATGGGAAAAAAACTTCTATTGTTCTTCAAAACATTTCTGATGAGTATGAAGTTAGCTTCAGTGTGCAGTACATGTGATGTTCCCTCACTTCTGGAAAAGAAAGGCTGGAAAGATGCTGCAAATTTAACAAACCAGAAACTCAGGCCCTTTTCCAGCTTCTTTATGGTTCCAAAAATTGTTCTAAGCAGTCAGAAAGCCATCGTACATTCTCAGCAAACAGATAAAGCAAGTGTAACATGGCTCTTTCTGATTACTCATAGCATAATTCTTATAATATGAGAGCAAAGCATTCAGATAAAAAGTCAATATGTCATTTAGAACAGCATCACACCTAACAGCCATCCAAGCTGTGATGAGACACGACTATCCAAAGGCAATTGAAAAACATTGTAATTTTGGCCAATGGGTATGCAAGATTAACATGATTGATTAATTTGATTAATTCTGATTTGTTAGTAGTTAAATAGTGTGGAGTAGGCTTGTGGAAGAGTAAATTTCATGCCGTTTCCTCTCTAATATCCTATCTACTTTGCTTTACACATTTGTCATGATTCACAAATATTCTGGGAAACTGGCATTAGATTTATATGAATCCTCACCAGTATTTTGGAGTGGATAACACACTGGAGCAAATGACAGGTCAGAAGCACAAAAAATGGATAACATCAGCTCAAACTATATAGCATCAACCCAAGCTGGGGCTACATCTGGCTAGTGGAATGTCACCAGCGATATTCCTCAAGGCTTAATTCTGTGAGCTGTCCTTTTCAACATTCTCATCAATGATCTGAGTGTAGGGCTGGCGTGCAAGTTTGCTGATGATGCTAAATTGGGTGGTGCTGTTGGCTCCTTGGAAGGATGAGAGTATTTGCAGAGGATTTAAATAGATTGGAGTACTGGGTGATTAGCATCACCATGAAGTTCAGCAAAGGAAAGTGCCTGGCATGGAGTAATGCTGCACACAGGTACAGACTGACAGAAGAGTGGCTGGAGAGCAGCTCAGAAGAAAGGGATCTGGAGGTGCTGGTGACAGCATGTTCAGTATGACCTAGCAGTGTGCCTGGGAAGCCATGAGGACAAACTGCATTTTGGAGTGCACTAAACACAGTATAGCCAAAAGAGATGATTCTCCCACTCTATCTAGCACCAGTGCTGACTCACCTTCAATACTGTATGGAGTTCTGGGCTCCACAATATGAGATTGTTAAGGTACTAGAAAGCTTTTTTTATTAGACTACTGATGTTATTTTAACTAACATTCAAAAAAAAAAAAAAAAAAA
>NC_034409.1:101242678-101254799 GCF_002078875.1 Numida meleagris
AGTCACCGTCCCTGGAGGTGTTCAAGAAACATTTAGATATAGCGTTGAGAGACATGGTTTAGTGGGGTTATTGGTGGTAGGTGGATGGTTGGACTAGGTGATCTTGTAGGTCTTTTCCAACCTAGCTAATTCTATGATTCTATGATTCTATGATTCAGTACATCATTTCAATTCATTACATTTGCTACCTTATCCTCTACTTGTATCCCTACCCCATAGCCAAAAAGAACAGTGGTTCTGCACTGAAGCAGTTTCTTATGTCTCCTTATCTGTGTCAGGGTAGGAAAAAAAACAACAATTTCCTTAAGTCTGCCCAAATCAGCTGTGCTCACATACACAAATGTACTTAAATATGTAAGTCAAATATTACATTCTCTCAATTTCTTTCACGTTTCCTCCCATATAAAAAAAAAATAAATGTAAATCGAAACAGAGCCTTGATTGCAATGGATGGAATCTTTCAAAAAAATAGATGTGAAACAATGGCAACTAAAGGCAGGAGTGATGCTGTGGTAAGCAAGAGACAGGCTGTCACACATGAATAATTTTTTAAGAAAAGATAAAGACAATAAGCACTAAACAGAAATAACACAGTTTCTTCTGCATTATGAGAGTGGTCAGGCGCTGGAATGGACTGCCCAGGGAGGTGGTTGAGTCACCATCCCTGGAGGTGTTTGAGAAACATTTAGCTATAGCGTTGAGAGACATGGTTTAGTGGGGTTATTGGTGGTAGGTGGATGGTTGGACTGGATGGTCTTGTAGGTCTTTTCTACCTAGCTAATTCTATGATTCTATGATTCTATGAACATGTAATCATCATCAATTGGCTCTCAATAACATTGTTATTTAGAAACAAATACACAACAGAAAGAAGCTTGACAGAAGAACGGTGGAAATAAAAAGACTGAAAATCCATTTACAGGTTAATTTGATGTGTAACTTGCATCGATTAATTTGCTAAATCAGTCAGCAGAACAATGTGTTTTCTGACCGATATGGTCTGGAATCTTACTTCTTGGCAGTTATTGTCTGGCAGCTGCAATTGCTGTAATAACAGATCTTGGACCCTGAAGGTCTGGACAAAGTACAGGTGCTCCCCATTGCTTTCAGACTAATGAGACAATAGTGTTGGAAGAGATTCTTCTTCATGAGCAACGGAATGTTCCAGGGTTAATTTGCATATAAAATATGTTCTTCATTAGTTCCTTTCTTGTCTAAATTATGTTTCTTGACGTTGTAATAAAAAAATCCCATCTTCAAGAAGGGCCGGAAAGATGATCCTGGTAGCTACAGACCTATCAGTCTCACCTCGGTGCCAGGGAAGGTTATGGAACGGATAATCTCAGGATACACTGTGGATCAGTTAAAGGTCAACCAGGGGATCAGGCCCAGTCAGCATGGGTTTATGAATGGTAGATCCTATTTGACAAACCTGATTTCGTTCTATGACAAGGTGATCCGCTTAGTGGGTGAAGGCAAGGCTGTCGATGCGGTCTACCTGGACTTCAGTAAGGCCTTTGACACTGTCCCCCACAGCATCCTTGTGGAGAAGCTGGCTGCCCATGGTTTGGATGGGCATATGCTCTCCAGGGTGAAACACTGGCTGGATGGCCAGGCCCAAAGAGTTGTGGCCAGTGGAGTTAAATCCAGTTTGCAACCAGTCATGAGCAGTGTCCCCCAGAGCTTGGTATTGTGGACGCTCCTATTCAACATCTTTATTAATGATCTTGATGAGGGGATTGAGTGCACCCTCAGTAAGTTTGCAGACGACACCAAGCTGGGAGGGAGTGCTGATCTGCCAGAAGGTAGAAAGGCACTACAGAGGGACCTGGATAGACTGGATTGTTGGGCCAAGGTAAACCATATGAGTTTCAATTGGGCCACGTGTTGGGTCCTGACCGTTTGGTCACAACAGCCCCAGGCAACCCTACAGGCTTGGGGAGGAGTGACTGGAAAGCTGCCTGACGGAAAGGGACCTTGGTGTGCTGATGGACAGTCAGCTGAATATGAGCCAGCAGTGTGCCCAGGTGGCCAAGAAGGCCAATGGCATCCTGGCTTGGATCAGGAATGGTGTGGTGAGCGGGACTAGGGAAGTGATCCTGCCCCTGTACTCGGCACTGGTGAGGCCCCACCTCGCGTACTGTGTTCAGTTTTGGGCACCTCAGTTCAGAAAGGACATTGAGGTGCTGGAGCAGGTCCAAAGAAGGGCAACAAGGCTTGTGAAGGGCTTGGAGAATATGCCCTACGAGGAGAGACTAGAGGAACTGGGGCTGTTTAGTCTGGAGAAGAGGAGGCTGAGGGGAGACCTTATTGCTCTCTTCAAATCCCTGAAAGGTGATTGCAGTGAGAGCAGGGCTGGTCTCTTCTCACTAGTGACAGGTGACAGGACAAGAGGAAATGGCCTCAAGTTGTGCCAGGGGAGGTTTAGGTTGGATATCAGGAAAAACTTCTTTACAGAAAGGGTTGTTAAGCACTGGAACAGGCTCCCCAGGGAGGTGGTGGAGTCACCATCCCTGAATGTGTTTAAAAACTGTTTGGATGTGGTGCTCGGGGACATGATTTAGCGGTGGGTTGTTAGAGCAGTATGGTTAGGTTGCGGTTGGACTTGATGATCTTTAAGGTCCTTTCCAACCTGAGCAATTCTATGGTTCTATGATTCTAAATGTTCATTTGTGTATAATTTTTCATTAATGCGAATACCAATACAGTTTAAAATTGGAACAGCATTATGCCACCAGTCTAGCAGGCAAAACTCGAGGTATAAGGGCTTGGTTTGAGTATCATGGTCCTGTGGCTGACCACAGTTTGGAGCAGCCAAAAAATGCTTTGGCCTCTGATGTTCCAAACAAATCTTTGCCCTATATTTGCTGCTTGCCACATGCAGCAATTGCAAGGTTCTGCACAACTTCTCTCTAAAAATTTCAAAAAAATGGCCTGTCTGGTCTGCTGAACACTACAAGCAGAAAAGCAGAAGTCTGAATCACACTGGTAATTTCCAATTATCAGAACATAGATATTTAAAAGATAATGATGAAAATCTACTACAACCATACTAGGACTTAGATAAAGTATTCTGGGGCACAAAGCAACCAGCACAGCTACTGTTTAGTCAGTGAAGATACTGTATTTAGGGTACAACACAAAACTTGACATTTTGCTGTATTAATAAGAGGCAGAGACTAATGAGTGTTCCTGTGCAAGCTTATCTCATCTCACCAAACAAAAAAGCACTATTTCATAGCCATGATGTTATCTGAGGAGGGTTAAAAAATCGTAACAGTGTAGTTATTTTAACTAGCACATTGAAGGGTGGGGTGGCAGGCAGGAACCTTACTATCAAAATACAGACTGCTGTTTTATTGCTAGCTGTTTTCTTAGTGATAGGAGAAGAGACCTGATCTGGGTGTTCAACAGTATTTTTGGGTAAAAAACAATGACAACAACAAAGCAAACAACCACAACTGCTTTCCCATAGGAGGTAAGTTAATTCCCTCTCAGATTCTTGGAAAAACTAAAAATGCTGAATTTGTTCTTCAGAAATATTTTGTTTTAAAAGCAAATAAATAAATAAATAAAAGCATTCCTGTTTGGCTTAAGCGATCAAGAGTGGAACTGTGTGTGTGTGGGGGGGAATGCTACTTGAATGTCTAAGGCAAATCATTTCACATATGTTTCAGTACCTCTAACATGGAAATAATTATCTTTCACTTCATCTAAACACATATTTAAATGGGGGAAAAAGTTTCTGTGTCAGTTAGATGCTCTACATTAAACAGACCTCTCATATTAATGATGATCTACAGGCATTACGGAGATTTAATGTCAGTGCTGAAAATCATTGCTCTTAATCCCAGCTGACTTAAAATCAATGTGAAACAACGTTGTGGATATCACTGGTTAATGTGACTGCGAAGTCTTCACAGACGTTATTGACAATTTCATCTTTTCTGAAAATGCTGTCTGTTAGCCAAAAGGAGGAACACAGAAGGTTTCAGAGAATATCACAGATCTCCATACAACATAAAAATATTGTAGGCTCTATTTTTGGCGTAAACTACTCATGAACTTATTCTCTGACTTGAGCAGTATCCTTGTCTAGTTCACTTCTATTAGAATTTATCAACAATTTAGTAAAATATATTTATAAATTCTCAAAAAACTAAAGCAAAAAATGTGGATTTATCCTTGTCTCTTCTTTATATCTCATTATCTCTTTCTGATATTGACTTCCACAATTCTCTGATTTTAACTCATTGAACTTATTGAATCTAGAGCTTATATAGCTACTGGAATTAATATTATCATGTGCCTCTTAAAATTACATGTTGAGAAGAAGCTCTTTTATTTAACTAAACACTGTTTTACAGCATCTTGTTTGTTATATCTCTTTACAAAGTGTTTTTCCAAATAAAGCAAACATTATATGATATAAACAACTTTTACTTTTAGACAATTTTTGTTGTTACACCCTGCTGGGAGTTAACTGCAAAAAAAATTCCTGGAAGACAACACTTGTTGTTTCAGATACACTTTCAGAGAATGAATAGTCAAGGGACGCACACTGCTCATTACTTCATGCAGTATTCAGCTGAACAGGGAATAAGCACTTAGCAATAAATTAATTTGCCACTAGTTACAACATTTTGACCTGTTCTTTGCTATGCATTTAGGCAGGAGAATATTTCAGATGATAATACAATCAATGCCAGAGAAATATTCTATGTGAGGCAAAGCAACTGTTCATTTAGATCATGTGCAGTTCAGAAAATTTTTCTGGCCTAGGAATGTTCTTGTATTTTGAATTTCAGTGTAATCTGTACATTCCATCACATCGTTGATGGCAAGTATTCTGGAGCTACCCATAGCAGAGGCATAGAAGATAGATAACTAGTTCTTCATATCTGCAAGTTCCTCAGTAATGGCCTTGTTCCAATTCTTTGTTATCGTGAAAGAATTCTGACTTGCCTACGACTGTGGTGTCAAAGGTTGTTTTTGTAGATTTAGCTGTTTTCCTTTGCAGAGACCAACTCAACTGGGATATCCTGCAGAGTGCTGTTTGTTTATTGATAAATATAATTCATCTCAAATTTGTCAGTCATTACTACCTATGTTTGATGAAGTCCTCAGAGCTTAAAGCATGAAACTAATAAAAATGCATTCACTCAGGCTATACTGAGATAAAATCACATTGTCTGAAGACTTAAGAAGACCTTAGATTGAATGTGTTTTTTCAAGAGATTGCATTACTTAGAATTTTAAATTCTCTACACTGAAGATAAAATTTAGGATTGTAAAAACATTTTTAAATTATCTTTGGACACTTTTAAACATTTCCTCATTTATCACATTATGAGTGGATTAACTGATGAAAATTATTACTGTCACTCTGTCACTCCAGCAGTGTTCAACTTTAAAAAATACATAATCAAGTAAAGAGTCTTCTCTGTGATCTCAGTGGTTTCAGGATGGGCCTGTCTTCACCATTTCTAGCAGTATTGAATAAAGAAGTCACACAAGTAAGTTACACAACTATTATACCAAGAACAGATTGCGTATCATAAATTTCCTCCAGGAATGATGTTCTTCAGAATCTGACTAGCTAAACATCAAATTGTGTGGAAAAATATTTCTTTCACCTTGAATGGCAACAGATTGCATACCCATTTGTAGAAGATCTGTCTGGAGGATTAAGATGAGAGTTAGCAGTCTCCTAGTGGTAGCATGATGGTGGCACACAAATAATGATGGAGTGAGGAGGCAGAAAAGAACAATAGAAAGAGTTAAAGAGCATGAGCTCTCTTTTTCTTAAAATTGTTTATTTCTATTTGCTAAGAAAGAAAAATATGAAGCAAAAGATCATAAACACTAGCCTCCTGGTAGGGAAGAGAAAAAAATCCATACTATTTTGGAGAATATTTCTGTCCCACTGTATTATAAATTGAAAATAGATGAACTATAAATTGAAAATAGATGAACTAAATTATATGAAAAATATGAATGTGATTTTATTTCTGTGAGAGTTGTAAGCATGAAGATAGAATTCTTGTCTGTAATGAAGTGAAGTATCTAGTGTCTTCAATACAAAAATTATTTCTGCTTTAGTTATACTACTGTTACTCTAGAAAAACTGAACTGAATTCATTGTCTGTCAGTAAAATGCAACAGCTTAACCATAGCAGCAATTTTTATTAACTACAGAGGTAATTCCACTAAAAAAGTAAATTAATTTTGGAATGAAGTACTTTTTCTTTTTTAGGCCCAAGTTAATCTGAAGCAGCTAGAACTGCGGAAGAATAGACTGAGAGCAGAGCAGATAGAAGTAAATGCCTAGTTAACGAATCATTGCTATCAAAAAGTACATTCTTAGTGGAATTTGGGCCTGATTTATGATTCAAGGCCGAACAACATACTACAAAGTAAAGGACAAAAATGTTATAAAGGTCAACTCATGCACTGTCTTCCCATAAGTAAGGAGCTCTGTGCAGTTTTAACATATGTTGAGTTTGTGCTTTTCCACACGTCTTAGTGAGTCTTCAATTTGCATACAAATAATCTGTTTAACTGGGGAGGAGCACTGGCACTACAATAGTCAGTTTTAATCTGGATAGTCCTAGAGGAAAAGTTCTGGGCAAATGCTGACTTTGCATTTTGGCTAGGACACGTGCACATTCCTCTTCTTGATATTTAGCAGATGGCAATTGTATCCAAAGTCTTGTAGCTGTATGAATGGGAATAATACTGAGTAGGCAGTGAGCCTAAATTGAGCTGACAGTTATTCACAGATTTTTCCTTGAAACCTATTCTTAAACAAAAATGTAATTTTTTTTCCTGAAAATGTTATTCCTGGGCTGATTCCTATAATAATTTTTTCTCAGGTTTTCTTGCCCTTCTCCTTTTTATCTCTTCTACCAACATTTTATCATGTGTCTCTTACAGAAATGAGATGATATCATATTATCTTTTGAATAGATGCAAGTATTTTCATTATATAGCACAGCATGGCTTTGTTAGGCTTCCTTGGTTCTTTGAGCAATACTCAAAAGAGAAGAAGCATCAGAGTTCAGAGTGGATGGCAGTAGAGAATAGAGGATTGTTTACTTATATAACTACCTGCTTTAAACTGCAATACACATCACAGTAACACACAGACATATAAAGGTTGATATAGACAAGGGTGCATTTTAAGCAGTATGGGTTCACCTTTCTAAAATAAACATCACAGCCCTCGGGATTGCCTGCTCAGTTTTTCATCATTACTGGCCTGAGCATCTCAACACATTCTGACACTTTGCGTCCTGGACCTTGTCTCAAAAAATGAATGAGCACAAATGTTCTGCATGGTTCAGCCCTGACAACAGTGATGAGAAAAAATGTCAAGCAACCAACTTCACTAGTTGGGTACCCTGCACTGTACACAAAGTAGCTCACATTGCCTACTTTATAATGCTACCAAAAATAACACATAAGTACTTAAACTTGTCTCTTGTGAAATATCTGTGACTTGCACATGTATTACAGTGGTTTGGAAACTGGCAGACAACGAAGAATAATCTGACAGACACTAGGCCTTAGGAAGAAGGCACTAATCATTGAAATTTAAAATTACTTAGATAAAGAAATAGACAACTTGCCACGTAAGATCTAGATGAACTAGATCTGCTGTGATTCAAGAACCCTAGCTCTGTATTTTGCTTTCAAAGTGCAGATATCAATGACATTCATTTTGTTAGCCATGTACTTATGACATGTTTTGAAGCCTCCTTATATCAAGATATACTTAAAAATAAAGTTTAAAAGCTGTCAGTACTAGAAAGGTTCTTGGGTAACATTTTGCACTGTGCATTGAATACCACTCAATGCAGCTTTTTAAAATCTGATTGATTTCAAAACACTGAATTTTAAAATAATGATCACTTTTAGAGTTTCAAAAATCATGATTTTAAAAAAATATATTTTAAAATCTGCAAGTTCAGCTTTGGAAGTACATTTGATGTAGTCTTAGTAACACAATATTTTATTTTTTTAAAAAGTGCCAAAGGATAAAAAAAAAGGAAAAGGAAGAATGTCACAGGCCTTTTTTAAACATGGCTTTTGAACAATGTGAATTTCTATTAAAATTTCGTCTTTTTGAGAGATGAGAAAATCTAACATGCAGTTAGTAAGCTGTTGTTATTTCTGAGTTATGACTGAAGAAAATCCACTCAGAATGTTCTGCTATTCTTGTTTGTCTTCTTATTTTAAATTCAAACACAAGATTTGTTCCTTCATCAACCTTACACTTCACTAAAAGCAAATCAAATTTTGCTAGATTATTTTTCTGTATTATATTTTCTTTCTTGTTTTTACTTCCATATGAAATATTCTCTTTCTGCCAATATTATTAGTGTGTACTACACAGTACATGACCACTGTTATCCTCTTTCTCTTGAGCACACTTTTTCTCTTTCCCAGTGTTGAAGTCTTTACAAAAAGCACTGAACTGGGAATCTTTCAGAACTTCTGTTTAATTGTAGAAGACATGCCAATTCAGGATGCCAACAATAACATACAGTAGATGTTGTGTGTCTTTTTTTCATAGCTATTGGGATAAAGTTTCTCTGACAGACTGGATAATGAAGTAAGATGAGGTGAAGGGCAACTTCTGCTAGACGTGTGTACGTGTTAGAAGCCATGTGGCTGAAAGATTCAAACAGCCATTCAGTGAAAAACAAAGTGTCCTGGTAAAATGTTTATAGTGTCATTGTTAATTAGGATTGCCTTAAAATACGCAATGGTTCATCCATTTAACAAAGCACACAAGTTTTAGTCTTGAAAACTTTGTGCCCCAAAGTTAATGACTTGTTTAGTGCTCATCATTCATAGATTCAAGCAGCATGTAGCTTTACCATATACCAAAATCTACATTTTCCTCTCTTAGAAGACCATATTGCTAGATGTGTTTGCCCTTAAGACACCTTAAACTTTAGGCCTCACTATTCTAGAGAGAACTTTAAATGTTATCAGTTTTCAAGCAACTACAGTGGCATTTGACTGAGAATGTTTGCACATCACAAGGCTGAAGAGCGCAGGTGAGGAATAGATGCACAGCTAATAACATCATTTCCCATTCTGCCTGTTCACTTTCCTTTAATTTCTGAGTTCCCCTGATGAGGTCATACTTCAGTATATGTGCTTACATTCCATTAAGGATAGAATCACCTTATTTAAGAAAAATTCAACTGTAAGGCTATTCACAACAGCACTTTTTACTATTTTATTGGGGGGGGGGGAGGGGAGGAGGACGGGGCATGTTAAGTGACTTTAAGGGGGTAAATAGGTGAACTGTTGCATGTACAGTTTATGCATTCACATCAGGTCTTTCATTTCACTGGTGCCTATTTAGCACCTTGTGCTCCTTTCCATGGTTCCAAAGACACTGACCTTCCGCTTCCCCTCTTGCTCATGCAAATTGCTGAGCAAATAAACAAAGCCTCCAGAAGACAATTTCCTTAATCAAGATGTATCCATCCAGCTGCATGCTGAATTTCAACAGCTCCTGAGGAAGCAAAAGAGTTAGCATACCCTTGGCAAACAATGTCAAACCTAGTGAAAATATTCTTATGGGTGAAAGCCCAGGCTGACGGAAATGAGAGTTTTACTTTTATATTGACATTATTAATTAAGGATTTTCTTCTCAGCACTGTGCGAATGATCTAGTACAACTTTAAATAAGCAGCCTTTACAAATAGCAAAGAAGGTATATATTCTCTGTTTATTTGAGATAAAGATTATCTCATGATAACTGTAAAAAAGAGTTTAAGTTCATTTTGAGAGACATCTTTTTACACACAGAGCAGAATGTTATCAAAATAAATTTTCCATGCCCAAGCTACATAGAGACTTTGTCACTTTTTAGAGGCAAAAGACTAGGATTGACTAGACCTCAAAAGAGAAAAAGACTGTGTATATAGTATGTATTATAATCTACATAGTTATGTTGCACTTTGCCTTTTTACTTCTTGATTACTTGAATTACTTGATAAGGTATTCGAATGTTTTATTAGATTAAATTGCAATAAAATTCACTAAAGAGATGGAAAAATAAGAAAGGAAAAGCCTCTTTAAAATAGAAGAAAACATAAGGAAGAAGTGACAAAGGAGGAGGAAGAGCTGAGGAAAGTCAGCAATGCCTTTGATATGAAGCTTTTCACAGTTCTGCTTTTGACTTGTGACATCAGCAAATCATGAGAGGAAACCTTAGGCTCTTGTAACAGAGCAGAAGACTGGCTCTACTCTAAGACACATAGATACCACAAACACATTTCTACTCTAGCCCTGTAGTGTCAGAGAGGAATGAGGAGCATAGAAATAGCTCTTCCTCCTGAAGGTTTCCGTGTCTCACCATCAAAGCTCCGAAAAGAAACATGGCTAGAGAGAGTGCCTTGTCCAGCAGGGTGACACTTTGTCTGGACTCTACTCCAGCAGGATGAGTAAATGAACTGGTGCTATGACAACAGCACAGACAACATGTTCCACAGAGAGTGCTTCTAGGGTGAACATAAAATCACCAGACAATCCACAGCAGGAGAGGCCTGAGAATAGTACAGGAATTTCCAGGATTCCTTCTTTCATCACCAGAATGTTGTTCCTGTGCACATGTGCACATCCTTATGCCATTCTGAAATAGTTAAAACACCATCAAGAAAATGTGTGACACACTGGGGGCAAGATTTTCCTGGAAGAAGTTTGCCCATGAGTTCAGACAGAAGGTGTACTGTAACTCTCTTTGAATCACAGTTTTCCCAGTGGGAAGAAGAAATTTCCACCACATAATTAAATATTTTGCTAGGTCTTTGAACGCATGGCCTTATACTACCATTCATATATTGAAAAATATATGAAAAAAATAGGAAAAGCATATGCTTAGCTTCCCACATACCTTGATGAACTACATAGAGACAAATATGAGTTTTTACAAAACACACAATTAGTGTGTTTCTTATTAAACAGTTTTTCATTTTTCTTCTAAAATATTTTGGCACCCCAACATAGGAGTTCACTACTTGCTAAAACACAAGGCTTGGTTGAGTGCTCTGTAGCATTTTTCCTCAGTTCCTTTTACCACTCCTAGCTGCCTGCCAAATGTTCATCTAAAAATCTTATCATCTAGCCCTCTGTTTATCTGTTAATTAATCTGGGAAAACCAACAGCATATGTCACATTTAACTCTGCAAATATGCTCCATCTTTTTTGCATTTCCCCAGAAGCTCAGGAAATGTTTCAAAATATACTCTGTCCTTTATAATTAAAAGTAAATATGACTACAATTTAATACAAATATGCATGGCTTTTGTTATACTTTGGCATATGTCTTCAATCAAATTTTGTTAAGACACTACTCTATAGGTTCATGGGTAGAAATAGCCTTGCTATTTCTCAAACCATTAAACTGACTCATTTCCATGTTGATTCTGGACATATCAGTGTTATCAGAGAAACAATTCAGCACTTCAGTCTGGTTTTGCTGAGACATGTAGTTTACAGATATCACATCAAAACTCTGTTCCAAGCCTGTGGTATCTCCTTTTCCTCTTACAGTAACAGCACAAATAATGACATTTTTTCTCAGAAAAGGTTTTGAAGAAGTTCAGCATGCTTGGTAAAAGCTTAAACTGGAATGCAAATCTGCTACAGAACAGGCAAAATTATTACCTTCCCTCCAGCATTTGGTTCTCAAAAATATCTGGTACAGTAGCACAGGTAAAATATTCTTCAGTGACAAAGGAAATCCTTCCATCAGCCACTGAGCTGTATCTTTTATTCTTTACAAGGCAAGTACGACAGATCTAGTGACTGCCCATCACTGAGGCCCATATACTCTCACTTCCAGAGAACCATCTCCCTGTATGAATGGAAGGCAAATTTTTGGACATTGACAGCTCCTGAGTTATACACTTTCCAAACAAGGTAGAAGAGTACGTTAGAGTAGCAAGTACTAGAGTACCCTAGAGCAGCAAGTATTGGTAAATACTGCTTTTCTTTTCTCTTTTCTCTCTCTTTTTTTTTTTAATCTTTTTTCTCTTCCCTTCCCTTCCCTTCCCTTCCCTTCCCTTCCCTTCCCTTCCCTTCCCTTCCCTTCCCT
>NC_034409.1:101254889-101273849 GCF_002078875.1 Numida meleagris
TCCCCTCCCCTCCCCTCCCCTCCTCTGCTGAACATGAGCCAGCAGTGTTCCCAAGTGGCCAAGAAGACCAACAGCATTCTTGTTTGTATCAAAAATAGTGCAGCCAGCAGGAGCAGGGAGGTGATCATCCCTCTGTACTCAGCACAGTTGAGGCCGCATCTTGAGTACAGAGATGTTCAGTTTGGGATCCCTCACTACGGTAAAGACATTGAGGCCCTGGAGCGTGTCCATAAAAGGACAATGAAGCTGTGAAGAGTCTGGAGGACAAGTCTTATGGAGAGCAGCTTCAGTCTGAGGGAGCCGGGAATGAAGAAGAGGAGGTTCAGGGGAGACCTTATGTCTCTCTACAACCACCTGAAAGGAGGTTGTAGTGAGGTTGGGTTCATCCTCTTCTCCCAGGTAACAGTGATAGGACAAGAGGGAATGGCCTCAAATTGCGCCAGGAGAAGTTCAGATTGGATATTAGGAACAATTTCTTCTCAGAAAGAGTGATGAGGCAGTGGCATAGGCTGCCCAGGGAGGTGGTGGAGTCACTGTACCTGGAGGTGTTCAGGAAATGCACAGATGTGGCACTGAGGGACGTAGTTAATGGGTATGATGGGGATGGGCTGACGGTTGGACTAGATAATCTTACTTAGAGTTCTTTTCCAATCTTAATGATTGTATGATTCTATGATCTACAGGTATATCCATCAAAATAGGCTGGAGAGAAAGGAAGGGAGGAGAAGAGGAGAAAGGAAGCTGGAAACTGAGATATGGAAAAGAAATTGATTTTTGGAGACATAATACTAGTTACATTAAAAAGCTTAATTTCTTGGGAAAAATGAGGAAGTACTGAAGACTGTGCCTAATATTGTCAGATTTCCAATGCTGGATGCTGTAACCCTTTTATCTTACATTTGCACATAATTTATTATGTAATTTTAAAACACATTTTGATTAACAGAGCTATTGCAACAGTCATTCATTAACAATTTTTACAAGTGTAGAACATTTCAGTAAAGCTTCTGTCTCAAAAGCAACTACTACTCTGCTATGTTTTATTAACAGTTGTCTAGAACTAATCCTTTTTTTCATCCAAAAGAACTACTTTTTGCAATCTCCTCAGAAAAAGAGATTTTTGAAAAAATGTACTTTTCTGTCTGACTAGTTTCGCTTGACACTGCAGTGAATATTTGACTTATTTAAAAAATTTACCATGAATATACTCCTGAAAAAATGGCAAATCAGTAAGAAAGATGGAGTTGAATCCTTTTGTTTCATCAGAAAATCCAGTGGCTATCATCTGTAGAATGAGGTGTACCAACGGAGGCTTTAAATGTTATTGTTTTAAAATTACGAAATGGTGAACTTTTGAAATAGTGTAGTCAATCAGCGGCTAAAATTTGGTTCAAAATCAGAGGTTCAAAATTTGGTAATAATTCAGAGAAACTGAACTTGCAACAACAAAAAACATTCAAGATAAACTTTAACAAAATTGTTTTCCGAGAGAAGAAATGAAAGCTAACTACATCATGGCTGTTTGGTGTCAGAAAAATCCAAACACCACTTCTATGCCATTTATTCCTGCCAAACTGTCTGCGCCTTCCTCTTGCTAGCTCCAAAATAATTTTATAGTGGTGCAAGCAGGAACAAGTTTTTGAACTTCTTTCAGTTTGAATTCCACAGACAATTTCTTCAATGTAGTCATCTATGCACAATAGTAAATACATTCTAAGTTTCATACATGATTATTTTAGCTATAGAATATATTCTAATCACTTAAGGTGACATTTTTTCCTTATAACTGGTTAAAGTTATTTAAATAATAATTCCCTATCACAGTAATTTGAACTTGAAGTTTATGAAGGATTTTAAGTAAATAATATCTGCTTAATGGTGTAAGACTTTAGTAATAACTTCTTACAAAATGAGTAAGCACAGATAAAGACAATAAAATAATTATGACATTTTAAAGGGGGAAAATAGTGTCAGATGGCTGAGGAGACTAAGAGGGCTAAGTAAATTCTAAGATCTGTTGGATTGTAAAATGAGAATATACTTTTATAGTGAGGTAAAGAAGATAATGCATAAACTGTATTTTACAGTACACACCACCCATCTCTTGATTTTCCTGATAGTACTTTAAACTTTTAAAGTTGATAAATCTTTTCTCTGCAGTGAGAAACATAAAGTTTGGCAACAATTTCTTACATGAAAAAAGGGACCGATCTGAATCGCAGAATAACAAGTTCTACTTATGTTCAGGAAATCGCCAAACATCTTACCCCAAACTGTGCTTTTTGAAATACAAAATTATTTTGGAAGAATTAAGCACTGCACATGGGATTTTAAGCTTCTTATGTGAAAATAAAAATATTATACTAGAAACATTTTTCAAGATTTCTGTTATTTATATCCAAATGCCTGTATTTTTAGCCAATGTTTTCCAGTTCTTGGTTGCAAGAAATGGAAAATGTTGTTTTCATTTTTTTTTTCCAGGGGAAAAAAGTCCAAAATACTTTCTGGTGAATCTAAGTGCTGAGTAGTGGACATGCTAAATTTACACTCTACACATTACACACTACACTGGAAACAGAGGGAAGGACTTTGAAACTTACTGTTTACCTCTTCAATGTGAACATTTATGTTGAGTGATCTAGAATGTTTATTTTAAACTACGCTGTTTGTGCTCATCATTTGAACTGAATGATGTAAGAGATGACTAATCTGGATGATATGGAATTCACAGAAATAGAAGAAGGTACATTACAGCAGCAAGAGATCAGAAAGAGCTGCCCTTTATGGTTCTTCTTGGCTAAACCTTTTTGTTAAGTTTTGAGAGGAATCTCTTAAACTAAAACATCTTGCAGCAGAAATAGTTGTGAAGGGCCAGTCTTTAAAAAGGCTGATTTTCCAAAAGTCAGCTGGTATGCTTAGAGAATTTTAACAGTAACCAGAGCTTCACATCTGTAAGATTCCCTTGACTTAATATTTGATTGCAGAAATCCTCAAATTAAATTTACAATTATTCATCTAGAAGTTTTAAAAGTTCACCCATGATTTCCATCTCATCATCAACTTTGAACAAAAAGGAAGTATGAACTCACTTTGAAAGAACTAGAATATAACTATAGAGATGAAAAGAATTATTCTTTTAAGTGATTAATTGCAAGCTTGCAACAAAACCAAAACTCAATCCAGTTGCAGTACCTTGATATCCATGTAAAGTGCATGAGGTCAGAAAACCAGAATCAGATACTTAAAACAAAAATGATATTTTAATAAATTTTAGCTAACAAGATTTGTAAAACTGGAAATTGTGACTTACAGCAATGGTATGCATTTCAGTTCTAAGATATCTTATTTTTCACTAAAACAAAATCTCAGAGTTCTCAAAATGTCTCTAGCAAACTATAATTTTATATAGTCATAGAATCATAGGATCACAGAATGTCTCAGGTTGGAAGGGATCTCAAAGCCACCCAGCCCCAACTCCTGCCATGGGCAGGGCTGCCCCCCACCAGCTCAGGCTGCCCAGGGCCCCATCCAACCTGGCCTTGAGTGGCTCCAGGGATGGGGCACCACAGCTTCTCTGGGCAGCCTGTGCCAGTGTCTCACGACTCTCTGAGTAAAGAGTCTCATCCTAACATGTAGCCTAAATCTCCCTTCTTTTAGTTCAAAGCCATTCCCCCTTGTCCTATCACTATCTGCCTGTGTAAAAAGTTGGTCCCAGTCCTGCTTGTAGGCTCTCTTGAAGTACTGGAACGTGGCAATGAGGTCTCTCCTGAATCTTCTCCAAGCTAGACAAGCCCAGCTCCCTCAGCCTTTCTTCTCAGGAAAAGTGTTCTATCCCTCTGATCACCTTAATGCGCTCCTCTGGACCTGCTTTGGTCCTGCTCCAAAAGCTCCACATCTTTCTTATGATAAGGGCCCCAGATCTGGATGCAGTACTCTAGATCGGGCCTCAGGAGGGCAGTGCAGGGGGGGACAATCCCCTCCCTTGCCCTACTGGCCACCCCTCTGTTGATGCAGCCCAGGATGCAGTTGGTCTTTCAGGCTGCAGGAACACACTGCTGGCTCATGTCCAGCTTTTAGTCCATCAGACCTCTAAGTCCTTCTCCACAGGGCTGCTCTCAATAAATTCTTTTCCTAGTCTGTAATCATATCTGGGATTGCCCCATGCCAAGTACATCAGCTTGCACTTGGCCTTGCTGAACCTCATTAGGTTCTCCTGGGCCCAGTTGTCATGTCTCACTGGATGGCGCCCCTTCCTTCGGTTGAATCAACTTCATCGCTCGTCTTAGTGTCATCTGCAAACTGATGAGGGTACACTTGATCCCACTGTCTACGTCATTGATAAAGATAAAAGTGAAAGATAAATGAGAGAGATGTACCTCATTATTTAATAATATTTGAAAACAAATAACTATCAAATATTTTTATTTTTCTGTGTTCCCAGATTAACAGTCTGCAAACTTATTGTAATAAGAAAATATTTGTCACAATCTAAAATATCTCTAACATTCTTGAAAAACATGACAGCCAAGTGGAATTTGTGGAGACACGTTTCCAAAGTTCATAAATGGGTTGAACTGTCAAAAGTTTGAATAGATTCCAAATTTCTTGAAATAAACCCAAACCAAATGAAAAAGAGAGAGGCAGAAGGGGAAGAAGAAAGCTTTCCTGACTGTTTTATTCTTTCCAGCATGCTACTGTGCACCACTTAGTTATTTACATACCAATATCCTGTACTTACCAAAAGTACTGCATCATAAAAGTAATGAAAATATAGTAAATCTTAAACAGTGAGTGTTATAGGTGCATAAAAAACTAATTACACAACATGCTGTTTTTGAAATTGTCACATATTCTGACACTTTATAGATCAAGGTTTTCTTTGTTTTGTTTTGTTTTGCTTTATTCTTCTGGATACATTAGAATCATTGAGAATTTATTCCACTTATGTATGAAGGCATTATTTGTGACTGCTTTACAATGGCTGACTGACATTTCATTTAGAAAAGCTCGTTTTCAGCTGCTTAAACTTTACCAATCTCTAAGATAAAGGCTGATATTTTTCATGCCACTCTAGGCTGAGTAATTACGTTAAATTTCAGTCAAGAATTGTGAGCCATTTCTGAGAACAAGACATGAGAAAATATGTTGTTTTACCCACATTAATCATAGTAATAATAATAATGATGATTGAAAAAAAAGGAAAAAAAAAACATAAAAGCTAAATAAACCTGATAGAAGCCACTGCTGAAAAGCAATTTCACAAGAATACGACCAAAGTGCAGATGTGTCTGTCTCGGTCATTTCCATTAACAGACAAATTTAGCCAAGTTTAAAGACTTAAAAATACAGCTCAAATGACCAATAACAAATTGTGCCTATTAAAGAGAGCTTCCCTCTCAGCAGAAGAGAATCAGAGCCTCGGACTTCGTGCACATCCCATTTGTACTACTCATGAAATTCTAGAGTTTCAGAAAACTGACAGATTTCTGCTTGTGAAGTGCAACAGGCCAAGGATGAGACAAAAACATCAAAAAAGGAGGGAAACTCACAGTTGGAGCCAGTGGGAATAAAGAATGCACATGTGGCTGGAACAGCGACCACATGTCAGTGAGACAGAAAGAAACTGGATTATGCGTCAGGAAAAACTGGCACTAGCTAGGCGAAGAGACAGAAACAAGAAAGGGAAAATGAGGTCTGAAGGATTTAGATCAGTGATGAAAAAGCTAAGGCAACAGACTGAGTAAGGAAAAAAGAGAAAGATCTATTGGAAGATCAAGTACAGAAACAGTAATTCCCACACTTCTTATATCACTTTTTTTTTTTTTCTTTTCCAGAGGTTGCAAGAAAGCCTACATTATATCAAATCTTGTGATTCCTCTCTGTGTTAACACCTGCTAGTAACTCAACTGGGAAAGCATCCTCCAGTACTCTCTGTACAGCATGCTTACCCATCCTAGGCTCTCTGCTCCACTTCTAGAATAAGGGAGAGAGCTTTGTGCTCTGACTTTTAAAGCTCCAGAATGCTGATTTTCTTTCATGTCACTAAGACTCTCACAGAGTAGAATCTCAAAGGTGTTCCACATTTCGTCTTGAAATCCTAGGTGCATTCACCTCCTCTGTAGCACTACCACAAAAGGTAAAATTGAATCTGACAAGACATGTAGATGAAAACTGGGAAATGGTTTAAGTGTATTATCCATGTAATCCTAATCTAGACCCTTGTGTACATATTTTATTGCATAGTTTATAACACTGCTGTATCATTTTAAAGAATGGACCTGCTCAGGCTGAGAATGAAAGTTGTGACATGAAGAGAATGCTACCGACATATAGGGGAATTAATTTTCTCAGGAAAATTGTTAATAAACTCCAACAGCAGTGAAGTTCAGTTCAGTTTACTGGAAGCCTGATAATTTTCCATTTGTTACTGGGCTTTTTCTTTGCTTATTTTTTTTTTTTAATTTTGATTTCAAATAAATACAAAACACTCTTCATGCAAAAATGGTAATTACAACACTTTTGCTTTTTTTTTCAGTTAGATATTGTAGAAATGTTAAAAATATGTTGAGAAGCTCTTCAGAATAAAAACAATTTGTGAAGAAAAATATTAAATGCCTATTCATAGAATCATAGGATCACAGAATGTCTCAAACTGAAAAGGACCTCAAAGCCACCCAGCCCCAAACCCTGTGATGGGCAGGGCTGCCCCCCACCAGCTCAGGCTGCCCAGGGCCCCATCCAACCTGGCCTTGAGTGGCCCCAGGGATGGGGCACCACAGCTTCTCTGGGCAGCCTGTGCCAGTGCCTCACTGCCCTCTGAGGAAAGAATTCCCCCCTAACATGTAACCTAAATCTCCCTTCTTTTAGTTTAAAGCCGTTCCCCCTTTTCCTATCACTATCTACCCATGTACAAAGTCAGTTCCCCTCCTGTTTGTAAGCTTCTTTTATGTACTGGAAGGCTACAATGAAGTCTCCCCAGAGTCGTCTTCTCTACAGGCTGAACAAGCCTGACTCCTTCATCCTGTCACAGTTTCCTGTGTCATTCAGCACAGGAGATGTGCTCCACACCTCTGATCATCTTCATGCACTCATTTGGACCTGCTCCAACAGCTCATCTTTCCTGTGCTGGGGGCCCCAGGCCTGCACACAGTACTCCAGATGGGGCCTCAGGAGGGCAGAGCAGAGGGAAACAATCCCCTCCCTCTCTCTGCTGGCCACCTCTCTGTTGACGCAGCCCAGGGAACTGTTGGTCTTACAGGCTGCAAGCACACACTGCTGTCTCATCTCCAACTTTTCATCCCCTAATTAATTCTCAGCAGGACTGCTCTCAATGAATTCTTCTCCCTGTCTGTACTCATATCAGAGATTGCCCCAACCCAAGTAAACACCTTGCACTTGGCCTTGTTGAACCTCATTAGACCTTATTAAATCCAAACACATCAAACAATACAAGTTGCTAGATGTTGAAACATTTTTATTTTTTTTTCCCCTTGTTCTGAACAAAGACTTTGGAGAAAAAGATATAATCTCATGAAGTCTTTTGATTTCAAAAGTTTGTCTAAATTCTAGTCTCATGACTTCTACAGCTGAATTCTCCCTTGGGGAAAGGGATGAGACACTAACATGCTCCAGATTTTCACTGTTGTGCTGGACAACTCCCTGAAGCTGAACTTTTCTTAGTCTGTTGCTGATGGGCTGTTTTTTATTTTCTGCTTGGCTGGATTTACATTCCTAGATGTCACCCACAGTAAAACTGAACACTTACAACAACTGAATGTGATGGAGATTGCACTTTGAATTTACCATGTCTGCCATAATACCATTATAGAAAAAATCCAGGTCCTTCCTGTCTTAAATTTGGCACCTAAAATTAATGGCTGGTCAGTCTTCATGTCTGAATTGTAGTTCGCAATTTTGCACAATGGGAGTAACTATAATATTTGACTGAGAAAATGAAAAGCTTATGAAATGTGTGATCTTAAGAGAAAATGACTAACATTGTTTTCAGATGTGGGTTTGACTAGTGTGCAGAAAATGGGCCACACAGTGAGCTGCTAGGAAAAAGTATTGAACAGTGGCTTGTTAAACCAAGAAGAGCTACCCCAAACTGTCCAGTTTGTGAAGAAAAAAATTCTTGTGAAGGGAAGAGAGGATATCTGTCTCCTAGTGCACATGAAGTGGGTGGAATTTGGGATTATATAGGAAACTTCAGTTTATCCATTTCCTACTTTTCAGGATTTGAGTTTTTTGTACTTTTCACATTGTTTGTGAATAGTATTTGTTTTAGAGGAACAAGCTACCAAATGCTCATCTTTAATATCAGAATTGCAGCAACCCAACTTCTGTTGACAGTGGAACTACTTTAGCGGATCAATATTTCTACTTTAAACAGTGTTTCCGACGTCTTCTGGCACGCGCTCGTCAGGCTGTAAGATATACTGTGAGGGTCTTCAAGACTTTTTTACTTACATCAGAACGATATTGATTTTTACATTCTTGATTTTGTTTATGTAATCTACATTGTATGCAGTGCAAGGTCTGCACAAGACTGTGAGAGAGGATTGGCTCTGTTGTTAATATGGTGTCTGAGGTACACAGAACCTCTCAGGGATTCTTTCCACTCATTGTAAAGACATCTGGCAAGACAAAAAATCTCTGAACAGCAGTTGCCATTCAGTGACCCACACAAGTGCTTCCCAACTCTATTCTGTGACTTACAGAATGTCTCTGTGACTACTCATGACCCATATATGTCTTCACATACCTGGCCACTGAAAGGCAAGTCCTGCTCAGTTTCAGACAAAAATCCAAGAACTCTGACTACATTCTCCTACTTTAATATTTAAGAACAAAACCATAAACACAAAGAATTATACATCTATTCTCTGAATAGAATAATCTGTTCATAATCAATCAGTCTGTCCTTTATATATCTGGTAATTTATTTTCTTGGTAGAATAACAGTTTTGCTATCAGATAGCAATATGTTTTCATTCTAAGTTTGGCAACAATCAGTAACCAGCTATCATGCAGGTTTTTCCTGGCATGTCTATGTCTGAATGTTGGTATGAAAACAGAAGCAACTTTCATTAGCTGCAGCAGCTATTAGAGACCTCATTTAATTCAAGGGCTAGACAAAAATGAGCAATGCTCAGTGACCTAAATACCTCAGGTATTAACACTAAACATATTTTTGTCAGAAATTAATATTCTTAGAAGCTATTTAAAAGGCTGGATATCCAAAAGGAACAGAGAAGGAGACAAAAAAAGGTTTTATGTAAAGACATCCAAGCCATTCCTTCCAGCCAACTCTATTACCACCTCTCCCCACTCTTCCCATTCCCTTCCCCATGCATCAGAATAATTCCTGAATAATTGCAAGATATTCATTTCTTCATAATCTCAATTGCATAATAAGACACACAGAGTTAATACAGACCCGTACTCCCTTCAAAAATGTTATTTTCAAAGCTTCATTGTGCATGGGAATACTAGAGCCTAGTAAGACTCGGGGATCTCTGATTTATACCAAAAGATACATAGCAAAAGAAGATTTTGTTTAAACTCTTAGTAGTGTCTTCAACAAGTAGCACATAAGTAGTGTCAAGAATAGGTAGCTTGTTTAACCAGAATTTGTTTAAAAAAAGTTGCTGGGCCAGGATTTCTCAGAAGCTATGTACTCGTTATTCTATCAGCTACTTCAAAGAGGCCTAATAAATAGCTGTTGTGTAGAGCACAGGGTATGCACACCGTATTTTCATTCACTTCAGTGCAAATGCAGAAAATTCAACTGAAGCTGAAAGTTGTTGAGACAGGTCCTTTTATGTATACGTTGTTGGACCCATGTTCTTTTGTATAAATTGCATAAGTATGGGGAAATAAGAACTACCGGTATTATTATTATAATATTAAAACAGCTGCAAAAGCAGAATAATGAGTTCTGGTGAACCTACATCAAAGATACTCTCAGTCTGGAACACACAACTAACTTTTGTTTGAATATTTCTTGCTTTTGCATCATCTACTTATTAAAATTGCTTTATATAACTATAAACTGTGAATATTCTCTATAAAATAAAATGGAAGAAAAATTAAAGGAGATAAAATCAACATCATAATCCCATTTTCAGAACAGAACTGAAAAGCTGCCTATCAGCATCCTGAAAAGGACAAGTCTGGTGCAAAACTAGCGATATCTTTATACAGAAAAAAAATATATATATCCACAGTAAACTGTATAGCACAGATCTGTTTTATTACTACAGCTTCAGACACGCAGTTACATACATTTCATAATGTGCCCTTTTGATTTCTGCACAAATATCTGAAATTTCTTAAAACCACAGTGCCGATAACAGACTGATGACATTTCATTAAGCTGATTTTGCAGTTTGGTTTAAACTACTGAAAGAACATTTTATAAGACTCTGTGCCCCTCTTCTTTCTATGTCTGTTTCACACAAACCCTGTGGTATTTTCTCCCTTTCTCTGATCCTATAATCAGAGCACGGAGTTTCTTAGCACAAAAAGAGATGAACAGATGAAAGAACATTTGAAGAACAACAACAAAAAAAAAAACACCAAAAAAACACCTCAGGATGTGCCTTCTCTCACAAAGCTATTTTTTCTCATGACCCTGAAGAGTAAATTAGGAATTTTGTATTTTCAGTGCATAATCTCCTTTGTCACCATATTTGAATTTATGTGGAAAAAAAATCATAATTACAAGATAAAAGATTTTTTTGGCTGCTTGAAAAGCTACTTGATCTGCAAAATCACCACTGCCACTACAAATCTTTAGATTTTCAGCTAGCAACAATCCAGAGAAATCTTAGAGATAAAAGAAAGGATTCATGATTAGCCTCCATTAGAAGGCTAGTTAGCGTACAATAGCCTGGCTACTGAAGAACTCTTTTATCTTGCTGAATGATGATTCAGAATGACAGATCAGATCATCACATACGGTGTAAGTCCTTAACAGAAAATTTTGTGATTACTCTTCTGTGAAGTTCTACCAGTGACTGCTCAGGAGAAAGCATTAGTAACCCTAAGACTGTCACCTTACAAAGCAGATTCCTTCTTAAGATAGTATCTATAGCTTCGGGCTTGGTTTGACAGCTGCTTTATGAAAAGCAATGAAACTCTCTAACTCTTACTGTTCTCTCAGCAACATGATAGTACACCAAAAAAAACCGAGGATGCTTTAATTCAAGTACAAAGGAAATCATGCTCTCTTTACAGATTTATTTATAGGTTATATTGGCTGTTGTATAATTAGCACGTAGATACCTGACAATTTCTTACCCTTCCAAAATATTGTTGCACCACTGAATTTCTGATCTACACTTCATTCTATACATTTACAATGTTTCATAGCTTTTTATACATTTTGAATTTGATCTGCTACCTATTTTTTCCTCAATTCCAGCAGTTAAGCCATAAGGTGTATTCCAGAATGATCAAATCCGATTTTCAAACAAATTTCCCTACCCCAGACTTACTTAAGCTGCTGAAGCCATCAGCTGTATATACAGGAAGAATCAGAAGGAGCTCTATTCTGTGCAAAAATATTCATACTCAGTTATGATAAGATAAAGACTGTCTCTAAACAGTGAAAAAATGAATGGCCAGTTTGTCCTCAAATGAAAAAAAAAAAAAGAAAAGATAGCTATAACTAGGTTGAAAGGTTTGTTTTCATTCAGGTACTTAGAAAAACTTCATGTGTTGAAAAAAGTATTAAACACTTATATAACTGTATTAAACATGTAGTGTACTCTTTTACTTTACTGGTGAATGAGTTTAAATCCAGCTGGTGACCAGTCACGGGTGATGTTCCTCAAGGGGTTGGTATATGAAACAGGGTCTGCCCTGTTTCATATCTTTATTGATCATCATCATGAGGTGATTGAGTATATCCTTAGTAAGTTTGCATATGACAGGAAGATGGGAGGAACTGTGAATATATGTTGGGAGGAAGGCCCTTCAGAAGGATCTGAACAGGCTGGATCAATGGGCTCAGGCCAGTTGTATGAGCTTCAGCAAACCCAAGTGCCGGGTCCTGCACTTTGGTCACAACAACGTCATGCATCTCTACAGACTTGAGGCAGAGTGGCTGGAAAGCTGTGCAGAGGAAGAGGATCTGGGGGTGTTGGTCGATGCACAGCTGAACATGAGCCAGCAGTGTGCCCAGGAGGCCAAGAAGGCCAATGGCATCCTGGCTTGTATTAGAAATAGTGCAGCCAGCAGGAGCAGAGAGATGATCCTACCTCTGTACTCAGCCCTGGTGAGGCTGCACCTCGAGTACTGTGTTCAGTACAGTACTACAGGAAAGACAGATTTACTACTGTGAATTAAGTCATACTCCACATAATAGACAGATCTACTGTGCAGTGATGTTGGCACAGCAGCCTTGCTTAACAGGCCAAATTAGCAGCCTTCATGTGCTGACATCCTAGGTGGACAGTAGTTTAAACATCAACTTTCTAAAACTAAATTTTCTCAGACCAAGTTCTTACTCCTAGGCAATGTATTGTCCTGATGTGTCCAAAGTGAAGATAATGCCAGAAACATCAACAGTTATCAAACGGAGGAACTCAGCAAGATAACTGTAGTTGCATTTTTATTCACTTGAAAAGAGGGTTAGCTTCAGCTAAGGCATTCAGCAAAAACACTGCTTCCTTCCACCACTTCCTTCCAGTGAACTTGACCCCTAGTATGTCATGAGGAATCTAGCAACATTTTTCTGCTCCCTGAGCTGCTGCTTCTCACTTCCTGACTTTTTGTTTCACTGTCACGGGTCACAACTGCGCACAGAGTTTTACAGTCTACTGAAAGCAATCAGAAGTGGTCTAAGAGACCACTGTATAAGTTATAGGGCTCTCTTCTACAAATAGTTAATGAACTGTGTTAAATATTAATAGTTTTGAATGTTAAAGAGCAGTCTAATTTTCATTTAACATTGGTTCATATATCACATCATTCCATGTATTGCTCTTCTACTAGTTACAAGACCATGAAAAAGGAAATCATCTTCAGGTTTCCTGAGTCAAGCTTATTGAAACCTTGAAAATATATTCAGTATCTGCTGTTTTCTTTAAGTCACTTCTGTCACTGAAATACCAAAGATAAAAGAAAATAATAGAAGGGGGAAATCACATTTCTGTAGTTACCATAAGACAGAAGAATCAGCAAAGATAGGTTCCCTCTGCACATCATTTGTGATGTGCTGCAGCAGTGTGAATCATTCAACAAAATATCCCTCTTTGTTTAGCCCAGCATCAGCTAGGTGTATGGGGTAAATCTTCAGCTGATGTAATCTTCCCTGAGATGCTATACTGTGTATGTATGTATGTACACATATAAGAGTGTATGTCTGGTAGAGACCTTTCCAAATGCTTGCATAATTTTATAAAGAATAGAAATACAAAACTAAGACTTGCAAGTAATTATGTAATAATGCTGGTTACAGCACAGGTTATGCAGGTCCACCTTTGGCAGGCAAGCCTCAGATGTGCACCTGATATTATCAGTGCTTATTTCCCATCCATTTGACATATTAATAAGCTGTTGGAAGAGTTAGACATTTACCTCTCCCTTCTTTGGCTGATGTCTTTACCCTGTTGGACAGGACACAATCAAGCAGTGCAGCTGAGTCAGGGAAGATTATACATAACTGTCAGCTTGATTAGTGGAAAGAATGCACACTCTGGAAATAGTGGTCCTCCGGTATTATTCATTCTTACTTTAAAGGTATTATGAATGCACCCTTGCTGAAACAAATGCTTTAATATAGCCTTGTATGAAAGTGGTTGTTAGATTGTACTGTCATGTGAATTGCTCTGCCCTTCAGATGATGAGGAACATAGGCAATGTGACATCTCATTTACTTTTGTGCTATCCAGAAAGAAATAAAAGTATTTCAGGAGGGCATTCCTGTTACAACTGTATTCTATAGCAGAACAAAGCCTACTGGTACATGTTGCAAAGGTAGGGTTTGCGAGGCATTGGCTACAGAAGCATCTTACCTGAAATTATGTCATAAAATGTCCTTCTCTCTGAATTTATTGTCACAATTAACTCACCATGGAAGTTCCACCTGAAGCATTTCTGGTGAGTGGTTAAAGTGGAGGAGTCCTTTTACCTTTTAGTTTTCTTTATCTAATGTTGTCAGCACAGATTTTGATTGTGGCATTGTGGGAAATCTCTCTACTTTATCCAGCCAGCTGTCCAAGAAATTTCTAGGAATTTAATTCTATTCCTTTATACAACTACTAGAAAGCTCTGCCTGTTCATTTTCAACAGTAATCAAGCTGCTAAGCGTTTCAGTGTTCCTCCCAGTCAAGGGAGCCCCAAGGTATTGGAATGAGCACCAGAAACGCTTGTATCTTTCAACTTACTGGCAGAAGAAAGGAGCGTCTCAACAACTGAGAAAGGAAGGGAGCATGTTAAACACTTCAAATCCAGATTACTGTAAAGTAAGTAATGAAGGTCAAGTCTACCACCGTCTTGACCATCATAAAGATGCATGAAATAGTGCTTTCCATTGCCTCAGTGGGTAGCCTTTAGGATGGTATTCTCCAACACAGGAAATGATGTCCGAATCAAAGCCAGTGCTGGTACAAATGCAGTTAGCCCCACTTGACACATATGTACAGTTCAGGGCTGTATTATTAGGTGATGGAGTAGAGAAGGCAAAAGAGAGAATTTCAAGAGTCAGAGAACTTGAATACCTTCTTGCTTTCCTGATCATGGCAGTTTTGATGAGAAAAGTTTGGCTTTTCAGTTAGAATGAAAATGAGTTCTTTTCTTCTCCACATTTCCATTATCAGAAAAGGCACAAGGATGATTAGGCATAGAAGTGTGGGGAAGCCACTGACAACTCCTAACTGCCAAACACATGCCTAGGTTAAAGGTAAGATCAAGATTAGAGACTTAGCAGTCCAATTAACAATTCTCACATTTAGCGTTCTTTATGTTTTTGTTACACTGATACACGATTAGACTTTTGATAGAATTGAGCAATGTCTGGGATTATAAAACCCAGTGGTTGTGGTTGCTGGCAAGTTTCCTGGGGGATGGTAGGATTTGGCCTCTAAGCCTTTTGTCTGGTCTCTGTGTTTGCACATATAGAAACCCAGACACAGCTATGCTCTGCAGTCTAGACCAGCCCTTAGGATGTCGGTTCCTAAGGGAAAAAATACATATCTTGCATTTTGTGTAAGGCACTACAGAGCATGCATTTGAATACTGTGAAAATAACCAGCTGCCCTCCATTGAGTTCAGCACCATTAACAGACTGGAGTCAGGGTAAGCCAGTTTTCATTGCAAACTATGGTTTGTAAAGATGACAACTGAATGGGTTTAGGCAAATCCTATTAGCTCTCATCAGGTCTTGGGATACTGTATTGATCCACTCTTTTTACTTTTTAGTGAAAGATTTATGTACCTGTTAAATGCATAGGCTCATAACACCAATAAACTGACTAGTTCTGCGATTCTACAAGAACATTTTTGCTTGTTTAAATCTCTAAGCTGAAGATAGGGGTGAAACAGAACTATGTACTTTATTGCAGTGGTCTGCATTTGTTTAATGAAAAGACACTCCACTGTATGATAATGTGTGTAAATATAGCTAAATATGCAGAAAGTCAAAGTTGTACTTTATATCACTGTGACATCAATTATCCTGTTCCTCTCATAAAGCAGTTTTCTGTATACTTACGTAAACCTGGGACACATCCAGATTAAACACATTCTTGCTTGTGTTGCCTTTTTTTTTCCAGATTGTTCCACTGGAACTGGCCCAATCCAATTTATACTGGCTGACTTAGTAGTTTCCCCTCATGATATTTCTTCTGGAAACATAGTTTTACAAAAAAAGGTCATGGTTTACATGCCACTGCTCTCCAGTAACTTCTTTCCTCCCTGTATTTTCAAATTAATATTTTGTCAGCATATTTGGTGGGAAAAAAGTCTAACCATAGTGTTCTCTGACTGCAGGGACGCTACACTGTAAAAATGGAAAAATCGTGAAACAATTGAAAATACAGTTGAAAAAGAAGTGACAAATTGGTTTCATCAAACTCACAGTTTCCTCTTTACTAATACCATGGCATCCAAACAACGGCCTTCACTTTGCATTGATTCTGAAGCCATTCACTTTCTGGAAGAAACTTTGATGAACATAAGATAAGCAAGGGGATATGGAGAAAATAGGTCTCTGGTTCCTTGGAAAAATATGCTATGTTTCTTTCTCTCAAAACTCATTTTCAGTTGATAGTCTCTACACTATATTTCATGGGTAGTCTTAAGGTCATGGGGATTTGTTGTCTTCATTACTGATTGTTCTGAACTGGTCACAAGTTGACGTATGTCAGTCTGTCCTTTCAAAATAGCACATTTGAGCAATTTTTCTTTTGGTGAAATTGTATGAACAAGATCAGTCACAGGCACAAGCATTTACACAGACTTCAGAAAATGCTATACGGATATTTCAACAGAAGATTTCTAAATGAAATTCTGCAAAAACTACTTGTGCATCAAAAACAGGAGTTCTGACTGAATTATGAGCAGTTGGGTAAAAGAAAAAATTATGGATTTTCAAAACATAATGAAAAAGGGAAGGGCTACTTTATAGCATTGTTTAGTACAGTTCGATCTCAAAAAACTTACACAGAGAGCTTTGCATCTACTAAGTAAATGGCAGGTGCCAAATGATTTGCCTTGTTCCTTACACTTGCTATGAAAGTTGCAGAAACAATAACTGAGATTAGAACTACCAATTCAGTTAAAGAATTTTACAGGAACCTTGTAGCAAAGAAGTTTTCCTGTATTTTTATTTTGAGATTTTATTTGTCAGGTACATTTCTACTTGTCCCCCAGACAACACTGTATTCAGAAGATATCTATGGCACTTGCAGTCAGTAAATAATCCAGAAAAAAAACACGTTTGCTATCTGATTTAGAGATAGAATAACTGGATTTTCTTTCATTTTGCTGTGGTGTTCATTCATTAGCTACATTGCTTCTAAGTGTTTTTATCTTTACATTGTTCTCAAAATATTGAAAAAGACTATTTGTCTGGACTGTGAGAAATGAGAAAAAATTATAAAATCAATTGAAAGGAAAAAGTCCTGCTGTTTATTCTGACCAACATTGTGCCCAAAATAAAATATTGTGACTTAGAAAATCTTCTAACTTATCACATCGGAAACAGTAAAGCTTGAAACTATGAAAACATCAAAAATTGAACATCAAAGATAATATTCATCTCTTTATGCTCAAATTTGCATCTATCTATCTGTCTGGCTAAATATTTCCATTGCTGAAAATTCTTAACACAGTGGCTCCATCTTTCTTCTTTTAAAGGATTAATGTTTTTTTTAGTATTTATTTGTAGACACAAGATTTGTTGGCACTAGTAGACCTTCGATCCTGATCTAACCACTCTTGTCACCAATTTCCTCCTTCCCATCATTTTTTTTTGTTTTAAATAAAAGGAAGTTTATTGGAATCGATCCAACTGAGTTATATTGGAATTAGAATAGTAAGTCGTTAAACAACAGATTTGTAACAGTATAGTTTGCAGCCTGTTCTCACTTACTTTCTTCCGTGGGATTAATCCTATTGAAATCCCAAGAACTGTTTTGAGTTACACCCAGAAAATTAAAACCAGAATGAGACCTGCAGATTTTACAGACCAAATCACATGACCAATTTGCTGTTTGTCAGAACTTTCTGAGTATAGGCGCTAAAAGCCATAAACTCTGTATAAAAGCAAGGATTCTGGGACATTTTTGTTTGTATTTGATACCAGGTATTCTTGGTGCCAAATTAATGTGAAATAGTTTATGTCTTTTTTTTAATAAATAAAACACGAAAATATATGGTTTTTCACTTTTTCGATGTAAAATGTTTTTGTGGTATTCAAAGGTATGAGAATCTGAAATCTGTAAATCTTCAACACTTAAAAACCACAGTAATGATTTTACTTAGAGCTGTTAAGAAACACGATTAATGTGTTTTTGTGTGCTAGTTTGTTTATTGAAAAAAATGTTGAAAATGCATCAATATATCATATGGTAGAAAAGTAAAATGAAAATCCTGTATCACTGAAATCCTTATCTGTTTATGCTGTAGTGCTCGACCTGACAAAGATTTGATTGTACTGAATTATAGTTTGGAAGGTACAGCAAACCTATTACACTGGACTCGTGTATTTTGCTTAGTTTGAAGGTACCTGTGCTGGGAATTCAAATACCAAAACCTGTCAAGTAGACCCCACTCTCTATTCCTCAACAAATACCTTGATTTCTTTGGGAAGACATGTTCAGAGACCCAGGTAAGAAATCAGAAGGTTTTTGACCGGACAGAATTTGATCCATCACAGAGATAAATGTTGAACTGTCCCCCAGAAAGTTTCCACCTGATTCTTTGTGCTGGTGAAGCAGATTCAGTGACACCTTATTGTAGACAAAGTTTAATGCAGTAAGGACTGATCCTTGAAGCTGAGGTAAATCTAATAACTTCTCCATTATTTCTCTTTACCTGCATCAGGGGAAATTTTTTTTCCAGCTTTTTGTACAGTTTCTTCGCACACAGGAAAACTTAAATATTTCCATAATCCCTACCCAGACCAGTTCTCCTACCATCTGCAACATCACCAGGACTGTTAGAATTCAAATATCACATTCAATTGTGCAGTTTTGTCCTGCTTTGATGCCATCTTACCATCTGCAACATTCACCATTCTCTCACAAGCTCGCCCATACACCTATAAATAAGGCGGGCAGACCAGCTAACTGGTGAGCAGGGCCATGCCTGGGAGGGCAACGCAGGGAAGCAGGGCAGGCGGCTGCTGCTTTTGTGCTTCTCCGCTGCCTTGCAGCTGCACATCCCAACACAGAGGGAACCAGAGCAGGACACACGCCTGCGCTCAGCCCTCCAATCTGGCGTTCGTGT
>NC_034409.1:101273949-101335513 GCF_002078875.1 Numida meleagris
TTTCGCTCCCCATCCGAGACTTCCAGGTCAGAGAGTAGAGTGCTCTGAGGACAACTGGTCTGGCTTTTAAAGACAGACGTAAAAAAGGCGTTGAGAACCTCAGCCTTTTCATTGAGATATTGAGATATATTCAGCAACAAACGTGTCAGAAACCTGAAACTTTAAGAAGTACTATTTCATTAGAGATTTTTAATAATTTATACCACTTTTGAGCCTGAAACACCATCATTAAGGGCAACAGTTCAGAATCATAGAATCATAGAATGACTTGAGTTGGAAAGGACCTCAAAGGCCACCCAGCCCATACCCCTGCTGCCATGGGCAGAGCTGATCCCCACCAGCTCAGGCTGCCCAGGGCCCCATCCTACCTGGCCTTGAGTGGCTCCAGGGATGGGACATCCACAGCTCCTCTGGGCAGCCTGTGCCAGGGCATCACCACTTCTAAGTAAAGAATTTCCATCTAATATCTAATCTAAATCTCCACTCTTTTCGTTTAAAACTGTTTCCCCTTGTCCTATCACTATTTGCAGGTGTAAAATATCAGTTCCCCTCCTGTTTGTAAGCTCCTTTCAAGTACTGAAAAGCTGCAAAGATGTTTCCCCAGAACCTTCTTTTCTCCAAGTTGAGCAAGCCCAGCTCCCTCAGCCTTTCTTTGCAGGAGAAGTGCTCCAGCCCTCTGATCATCTTCATGGCATCCTCTGTACACTCTCCAACAACTCCACAACTTTTTTGTACTGTGGACCCCAGGACACAGTTCTCCAGATGGAGCCTCCGGAGGGCAGAGCATGGGGAAACAATACCCTCCCTCTTCCTGCAGGCTGTCCCTCTTTTGATGCAGCTGAGGATAACATTGGCTTTCCAGGCTGCAAGCGCATACTGCAGGCTCATGCAATCTTCTCCATGTGTGCATATTGTAAGATAGAGCTGAACACAAATTCACAGTAATGCATACATTACTATGATGTCTTCAAAATACCTTTTATAATATCCATAACATCATATTTGTCTTGTTGAAAGTAACTAATAGTGATTTGAAAATGTTGTCTTCTGGGACCCAAACCACAAAGATTTACTCCGACTATGTGCATCTCCACATCACTTTTTAGTTATTTGTATGACAGCAATACACTGAGATCCCTGGTGATATCAGGGCGAGAACAGTAAAAATGCGAGACAACCATTGCTACAGATTGTTTTCAAACATGTTTTTTTTTTTTTTTCCTTTTTTGTGAGGTTGGTGGAATTTTCTGGCTTTGCTAGCATTTTCCTTCTGCCTACAATTATACATTTTCAAATTTTCCTCAAAGTTTCTATCTTACTGTAATTTTGCTTTTAGCATCCATAAGTACACTGGCAATTCTTAAAGTAATTGGCCAAGAATCTGGGCTTCTTAAATGTTAGAAGTGGAAATTAAAGAAGAGAAACTACTTTTTATATTTGTGTTCAGATGTGTCTCTAAGTTATAATCATTGCAACTATTTTAAGTCTCTGACTTCCAGTCTGCTTTTCTATCGGTCTTCATTGTAAAGAGCTGTAGCTGAGATGCTCCTTTTGGCAAGAACTGACAATCCTTAACATCATGTAAACATATTAACTTTCTCTAGGCAAAAGAAACCAAGGTTTGCTGATCATAAAGAGAGGTAATTACCAATCAATATTATACTGACCCTGAAACGGCCCTTCCAAACTTGAATGTCTTCCAGTCCTACCTTGTTCATGTACTAGTTTTCCTCAGAAAACACAGCTATTAATCTTTTCCCTGCAGAAACCTAATCTAGTCTTTTTGCTTGATGCCTCTATGCCTTTGGAGGTGTATGAAGTCTAAAGCATTAGGGATCATAGTTTGAAGGGTAAGAAATTACAGTTTTTTTCAAGAGAAAGGGGAGATAAAATTATCGCCCTTTTCCTTAAAGAATGATTCAATTAATCAAAGCTACTAAAGTGTAATGGGCTACTAAAGTGCCCATTACAAACATCTGAAAGAACCTTTATATTCATAAAGCAAGGATTGTGCTTTTTGTATGTCTGAGGAATTATCAGAGCTACCTGTTAAAGTAATAGAATGCAAGAGAAAAATTGTTCCTGCACACGTGCTTGTTGCAGTGTGGGAGATAAAGTAAGTAATAAAATCCTGAGTAGAATCTTTCAAACCAAATAATTTATTTGAAGTGTGAATAGTGACTATCCTAAATGTAAAATCCCAAAAATGTCTCTGTCCTTTTCTATATTGACCACATCAGATATAGGAAGATAATTTGTCCAATGTCTACAGCTTCTGCACAGAGCACAGAACTTATAATTAAGGATAACAATTGGTGCCCATTCCAAGTGTGGTTTTCTAAAATGGATACATTGTACAGAAGGCAGAGCAAGTGTACTAACCCATTTCAGTTGCACTACCACTGACTCATCGCAAACTAAAATGCCTTTTAAGTTGACATAAATTATACTGGAATTGAAATGTTGCTAGGAGCATAGAGCACAGATAAAAAACAGAGCTCTACACAATTCCCTTCTGCACCTCTCTGCGTGGTAATTAACTAAATTATAAGCTAATACAACTTTAGAAGTCTTAAGTTCTGGCCAACTTGCCAACTCACCTCCACCACAGCTAGCATTCTTAAGTAATCATTAATTCTATTAGGTGATAGAACACCATAATGATGAAGTGCTACGGAAATGCTGGCTGACAGTGTGAGGTGTTACAAAGACTCCAAGAAGATCATGAACAATCCTGTAAATTGACTCCTTTCTTGTAATATGGGAAGGCAAATGATGTGTATTTGGAATGGGAGTTTTACATGAAAGATGCATTTCTTTTTCCAGAATGATTCAGCAAATGAGGTGTAAATGTTGAACAACCGCAGTGATGTCACCCCCCTGCCTATAAATCTGAAACAAGACCCTGGCAACACAGGTAATGATGTTACTGTAGTATGAGTAAGCCAAATCTTGTTTAAGCAGTTGTAGCTCAGATTTCCCTACTCTAAGCCAAATGGACTTGCCAAAAAATCCTTCTAAGGCCTAATAAATAAGAAGTTAACCATGATCTATATGTCAATAAAACAGCTGAATGATTTTTTATAACTCTAAAGAGGATGTAGTAATAAAACAAATGTTCAGGTAACTTACCTAGCAAGACTATACCAATAATTCGTGTTTATGATTCAAAAGACAGTTTTATTCTTATTGTTATGCATCGACTGGCTGATAGGAAGAGTCTTCATGATTCCCCACAATTTTTTAAAAGAAAACACAGATGTAAATTAAACTTCCCCTAGAAAGCCCTACCATCTTAGGGAGGAGAGACTTTCCAGTGAGGCATGTATATCCAAAGCAAGAAACTGTGGAGCATGCTCCACCTACAGATATTTTACATTAAATTTGAAAGACTCATTTCAAAGTTAGTATTTCCTTCCTAGATAGCTGTTACTTTGCTAGTTTAAAAAGCAAAGATAAATATTTCAAAAGAGGGAACATGACAAAGCAATGAAGGTTCATATCCTTGATAACCTTTGACTCTATGTTGTTCCCTCCCATCATCTCCTCCCCATATATTCCCACTTCTTTTTTATTTTGTGGAGTATAAAACAGAACATAATATGTAGAAGTATTACATCTTTCACAATGAAAACTGTTGTACTTGCTGAAAGGGACCTACTTGTGTATGCTATTATGATAGTGTCAGAGAAATTTTGTGGGTTCTTTTTGGTGCAATGATTATTTGACAAAACAAATATACAGCCTAAGCAATTTAAAAAAAGAAATTAGGTTACTAACATTTTAACAGAGCTGATGATATTTTCTATTCAAACTGACTTTTGAAAATAACAAGTCACATAACATCAAATGTGTTGAAATGTCCTTATTTTTCCATTGAGAAAAAAAAAAAAAAAAAAAGTCGATGATTGAGATGTTTCCATCTGAATATTTCAACTATTAAGGAAAAAATACTCCAACTTTCATACTGAAATAGACATTTGTTTTTCTTATCTATGGTTTTATAATACAAGCTCAAATGTCTGGGGTCACCCATGTTTAAAAATTTGTTGTTTCTTTAAAAAATATGCCTTGATGATTTTTTTTTTGGAACATGATTTATCTTTCATGAAGATTCAGCCTTTCAAATACATCTTTTGTTCCGTCTCAAAACAAGTAGAATTTTCAAAGTGTTAGGATGTCTTCGAGAATAAACATAAATGGTTCTTGTTCTTTAGTGGAATTCCTGGACTACAGCTTGTTTTATTTGAAAATATGATTAAATCAATGACATGTGACATGCTGCTAATATCACAGGCAATGGTGACCTTTCTTTAAATAAAAATATTTCTCATTCTTGTCAAACTTCATGTGGTATATTTAACTTATTCCTTGTCATGATATGAATGGCCACTGCCAGAGGTTTCAGCTGGGATGCAGATGAGTAGAAGCAGATATTGTGGTCACAGCAAATTCAGATGCAAAGAAAATAAGAAATACCTCCAAAGTATAACAGCAGTCAGGAGCTAGAAAAATCCATGTTCCCAAGTGGAGCCAGAGCCAAGGAACAGCTGGGGCCAGGGCAAAAACATGAAGGACATAACATGAAGGACAAGAGGTTACTGGGAGTAGTCAGCATGGATTCACAAAGGGAAGTCATTCTTGAACAACCTGACAACTTTCTACAATGAAATCCCTCACTTAAGAGATGAGATCAGTAAATACTGTCTACCTTGATCTAGCAACTTCTCTTTAGAGATGCTGTTGAAGTATGGGCTGGACAAGCAGGCAGTGAGCTAATTAGCTGAGCTCAGCGTTTTGATCAGTGGCTTGAAGTCTAGGTGGAGACCAGTATCTACTGGTGTGACCTTGGTTCCAGAGCTAGTTAACACCTTCATTAATGATCTGGATGATGGGGCAGAGCCTACCTTCAGCAAGTCTGTTGATGACTGATGACACCAAACTGGGAAGAGTGGCTGATAAGACAGAAGTTCTTGCTGCCATCCAGAGGAACTTCAGCAGGCTGAAAGGACGGGCAGATGTGATGCTCATAAAATTCAACAAAGTAAAGTGTGAAGTCCTACACCTGGGGAGGAGTAAATCTGCAGTAGCTAAAAAAAAACATAAATGAGAAAATTGCCTGTGATAAATGCTGCATTACTATATTGTTTTCATTTTCTTTGATTACAAACCACTATGGAAAGCAACAACAGCAGCATCCTGCTGTTATCTGCTCTGCTTTTCAAGAAACCTTTAGAGGAGAGGTCCTAGAGATAAAAGGTGATAATGCTATAAGTGGTAAGAACTACATTTTTAGGTTGTTTATCAAAAGTTACAAAGCAGAGATGATACATAAGCCCAGATAGCATAATCCTATCTTGTGGGCACACCTAGAAAATTGTTTGCTTCCCAAAACTGACTTAGAATTTAGTAAAAAGTAAAAGGATGTGAACAGAGGGGAAATGGGGATTTCCTAACCAATCTAAAAAATTCTACATCTCAGAATTGTAGTGGATCAGCTTGAAACATAGAACAGATCAAGACTGTGATGTTGGTGTGGTTGTGATACCTTGGGAATTTCAATTTAAAAAATGTTGGAAACTCTCCAACAACTTAGCAGTATTCTAGTCACATTTGGGGATCTCTTCACCTTGATTAAGTGCTTTGGATGTGCTTTTCCCAGATTTTAATATCTTATCATAAACCTTGCAATTTTACATTAATAGATAAAGAAGTTTGTATATAAATATATTTCAACTGATCTCTGAAAGCACTACAAGTACAAATAAAGTACTGGATATCACAATAGAATCGATATAGCTTTGAAATTTTCCATATAATTTTAAAGTCTTTTTTTATTCCTCAAAGGTTTCACAGCACAGCATAGAAAATTGCACGGTACACAGATTAACTATACATTAAGAACAGTATGTTTTCTCAGTACTTCTGGAATTGACATACCTAAGAAAATATTCATTCCATCAATCATGACTTAAAGATTTAGAGAAAATACTCTTTGGAATCAAACTTTCAGTAGGTCCTCTGAAGATAAAGAATAAGCAAGCTATTGGTTAAAAAGACTGGAATTTAGAAAAAAAAAATAATTGGTAACAGTGTTGATTATTACCAATGAGTGAAAATATCACAGTGATCTAGACTGCACATAATTATTATTAATAATAATAATAAACCTGGGTATCTCTATTTTTTTGTGAACCAGAATGGAGACTCAAGACAATAAAATGATAGTATGACATGGATTTAGTGTCACTTGATTACAGGAGAAGAATTATTGAACAATTTCACTATGAACTAGTGAAGGACAATTTTGGACACAGACTTGCTAACTTTGTTAGCAGACCTTTGAACCAGAGTAGCCTGTAGGCATACAGAAACTACAAGTAACTTTGCAAATTAGAAAGAGAATAAGAATTCACAGAAAATGTAAAAAGACAGAGCCAGTTAAAAATAAGAGGACAATCTGGCAGATAGCTTTCAAGTCCATACAATAATGAGAGATGAAGTGGTGTGAAGAATAAATAGGAAGATCTAGAAGATGCACACATTAGAAAAATCATTATTTAACTGGCTGTAATTCACAACAAGGCAATACTATAATAGCAAAAAAATGAGAGGCAAGAAGAATGTACTCTGAGTTACAGAGTGTAACAGGAAATGTGTCTTTAGACAATCTGTGTAAAACAGTAAGTGAGAGAAAGATATGTTACTGTAGATGTACAATATATGCAGACAAATCTGATGCATGGAGCTTGGGGCACTTCAGGAACATACAATAAAATAGCACCAATTAATGTTATTTGCTGATTGGCTGGGAACAAAATTTAGCCAAAGTATATGAACTGTAAATTATTGAGATACACCAGGAATGTATCTAGATGACCAAGAAAGTCTCTTGGATATATTCCTCTATATTTGATTGACAAAAAAGTTTTAGAAAGCAAAGACAGTAGAAAACCTGTGTGCTAGTGATTATCAAATGATCTCAGGAAAGAGAAGAGGAAGGAAAACAAAGAGCAACCAAATTGAAAGATGTTGAAATAGGCTCATTTTGTAGGCAAGCACACGTAAAAAAACTTTCTAAATGCAACCCATTCGCTATTCATATTTTTCTTCTTCCTTTAATGTTTTGAATGTCACACAGATCAAACCATATGCTTGCTACTATTTTTTCTCTGAAAACTAATAAGTAATATGAAAAAATATTTTTAATTAAACAAAATATTCATAATATTTCAGAATAATGGTTTTGAAGATGAAATATCAAAGTAATATACAACGCAAAGAAAAAAAAAAGAGTAGATGCACTATAAGTAAACAGATCCATCATTAAATATTGAAAAAGGTATTACAGAATTTAAAGAATTTACAGATACAGCAGCTGAAAGTGTTTGACAAAAATGACAGAGCCACTAAGAAAAATAGTGCAGCTATAGAAGTGAAAGAAGTACATTCAAAGAACTAAAAATATTATAAGCACCTGGACCAACAGCAACAGAGATAGATCTCATCTTTTTGCTCCCTTCTACCTCCTCTTTCCACACCTTGAATATTGCTTATACCCTTGGTCCTATCATATCCTAAGAAATACAGTTGATTTAATTGTCAGACTATTGTGGGAGAGGATATAAACCTTCACTTGTATAAAATCTAATATCCTGGAAAAGGTTTAGAGAGTAGCACCAAGGATGGTCAAAGTTCTGTAATGTGCCATATTTGACTAGGCTAGAGCTCTTCAACCTGGACAGAGATGACTTGTAGAGATATGACAGTGTCTAGTATCATGAAAAGCTTGCTAGAATGATTATGGGCAAATGGCTCACTGTCTCCTGCAGTACTAGAGGTAAGGTACATCAAAAGAAGTCAAATTCAAATCAAATTGATGATTAGAGTACATCATGAAACAGTGAGCCTGTAGAACTCTTTGCTGAAAGCTATTTCATGTAAAAAGAAACTACATGGGATCAAGAGGAGATTGTACCCCTTTTGGAATTATTAAATAACCAAACAAGCTCAAGAAACTCCTTACTCTGAAAACAGCTGATGGCTAAAAGAGTATGTCAGAGAAAGCATCACAGCAGCTTGTCTTACTGGACATTATTGATGATCTCTACTGAGCAGAGAGTAAAGGGCTAGATGGAATCTTAATTTGAACTATTATTGCTATTGTTATGTTCCCTTCTATAAGGAATTTTTGCTCTGGCTGTAGTATGTACATGAGTGGCAGAAGATAACAAAAAGTTACATCAGTTGCTTCAGTAATGAGCTAAGTAAAAAATAGACAAAAAAAAAAAGAAATAGGAAGACATACGGAGACATGTTTGGAATGGTCAAGGGAAGGAAATATGAGAGAATAAAACACAAGTCATTCCTCATGAAGTTTCTGTCTTAAACCTCACTGATATATATTTTCCTATGTATATGTAAAGACTGTAAAGTAATTCGAAATTCTATGACCTTTCATGCAAATATCTTGACTCATAAATGTGAGAGAATAAACACTGCATTTCCTACCAAATTAAATACTAGAGAATTTTAATATCATTTCCAGTTTGCCATAACTGACTGAAGTTTAAAACAAATCACCATTTTAGGTTTACCTGTCTCTTTACATTGGGGAAGGAAATTATGCAAGACATAGAATAGTGGAAAATTATCTGGCAAATAATTTTACAGTGTATCTCTCCAGGAATGTCAATATTGTATTTTGCATAATTGCAGACTGTGATTTTATTTATAAATAGAACCACCAAAAAGAATATAAAAGTTACAACGGATCTTGTATAAGGGACCAGATGCGGCAGACTCTTCTGGAAACAAATACTAAAAGTATATATATTTCTAAACAGCATTCTATTGAATTCAAGCTTTGATCACTAGCAGTTCTGCAGTCATGAAATTGGGATGGATTTTTTTTTTTCTGCAGATTTCATGAATGAGTATTTCTGTCTGGACCTTGAGACATGTGCCCCCTTTCAAACCTAGTATTATACGTGGCCCAATTATAAACATTCAAACCTAAGGGTTTACAATAAAAATTCTAAGCATACCATTTAGTACTGCTACACAAATCTGGTTTATAACTGAAGAAAAACTCCATCAAAGGAAAGCCATCAAGCTGCTGATCCATCTCTTACCATCACTGAAATAACAGTCTTGGCAGATTACGATAATCGGCTTATTTAAGCATAATATAATGGTATTAAAACACAATTAATGTGACTCAAAATAGATTTTAAATTCAAATCCTTGAAACTGTAGAATGAAGACTATTTTGTAGTACATAATTGACAGAAAACAAGCAATTCTTCACATGAGAAGTATATGAAATTTTCTGGGCCAGAGCAGCAGCCTGTGGAGAGGAGCCCACAAGTGGGGCAGGAGGGCTGGGGAGCTGCAACCCATGAAGACATGTGTGGAGCAATGTGGTCCTGAAGGGTGGGCCCCATGGTATGGAGCCATGTTGGGGAAGTATTGGGAGAACTGCAGCATGTGGGAAGCCTGTGTAGGATCAGTTCAGGAAGGGCAGCATCTTGTGGGAGGGACCAGCACGTAGAACAGTGGCAGAGTGTCCACAGAGGAGCAGCAGAAATGGAGTGATACTGATTTATTGCAGCCGCCATTTCCCCTAGTGAGTTGGGGGTTAGCCTCTTCTCTCTTGTAACTAGTGACGGGACCAGGGGGAATGGCCTCAAGTTGTGCCAGGGGAGATTTAGGCTGGACATTAGGAAATACCGCTTTTCTGAAAGAGTGGTCAGGTGCTGGAATGGGCTGCCCGAGGAGGTGGTTGAGTCCCTAGAGGTGTTCAAGAAATGTTTAGACGTTCTGTTGACAGACATGGTTTAGTGGGGTTATTGGTGGTAGGTGGATGGTTGGACTGGATGATCTTGTAGGTCTTTTCCAACCTAGCTATGATTCTATGATTCTATGTTCCCTTGACCCACTTGGAGGAAGAGGTAGAGGAGGATGGATGGGTGGAACGTGGTTTTAGTTTACTTTTAGTTCTCACTGCATTGGTCTGTTGTCAGGAGGCAACAAATTATATTTATCTCCATACACTGCGTCTGTTTTACCTGTAACTGTAATTAGTGAGTGATCTACTTGTCCTTATTTCAAAACCTGAGCTCTTTTTCATCACATTTTCTCACACTTTCTTTGAAAGACTGTGTTCAGCTACAAAGAACTAACAGTGCACAATGTGATTTTCCCTGTCTATTCTAGGAAGGCAATCAGATGTACAGCATTCAGATTCCAGAACTCTGAAAATTTTAGTTAGATATTTACAGAGGTCTGCACACTTGTGTTACTTTAGAAGAAGAATACTTTAAGTCAATGCTATGAGAAATTAAGAGCCCTATTTTCTGTAGGATTTTCCTGTCATTATTAATTCTTGGAAGTTTACACATATATAAACATATATTAAGCTACAAATTAATATTTTGCATGAACAGTCAGTGCTTAGGGAGCTGATTTGATAATGTCAATGCCAAAGTTAATATTTTAGGAGAGCATTTTCAAAAGCTTGCTAGAATGAAATATTCCTCACGTCAGGGATATGTATAAGAAAGAGATGTTTGCTTTTCTTTGTAATCTATATGCAGCATTACAACGTCTAAGCTATTTCAACCTGACATAATACATCTCTTACTGCCTTTTTCCAACAACTGACATTAACAAGCTGCTTAGCTTTATTGTCATTGATTTTGACAGCTATGATTTCTCTTACATTTTCAAGCTTAATTTTGAAATGTTCTCAGGAGGATCTCCTAAGTGAATGAAGCCTTTAACTGAATGAAAAAAAATTCAAAAAGGGAGATCTATTTTTTCCTTCCTACTACTATGACAGGCTGGGATACCTGCTCATGTTGTATAGATTCCATAGGAAACTGTTTTAAGAAAGTTCTCATGTACAGTACTGTAATCTTGAAACATTTGATTAAATCAAGAGCTACTTTCCTTTCTATTTCTATTCTATCTCTTTCTTTCTCTTTTCCTTTCTCTTCCTTCCTTCCCTCCTTCCTTCCTACTGTTTATTTTTTCAGTTTTGTTTTATTTTCTTTTTGTTTTGGCCTCTTTATAGCTCTCTTACCCAACTGAAAAGGCATAAAGAAAATGCAGTATGCCAGAATATCTGTACGCCAGTTAAGATTAAGGGAAGAGAGATAGTGAAGTCTTAAGCATACTTTTCAGTTTTATTTTTAACCTTTGAATTGCATCGAGCCAATTGACCCAGATTGTAAATTACTGGATTGCTGAGATAGTCACTAAGTATCACCGACACAATGGCCTGGGCTAATCTTCAAACTAAGTATAATCTCAGCTAAAAGACTGTAGAATCAGGGTCAGCAAATTTATACTGGTTTATACCACTAGAGTATATATATTTATTCATATTAACATTGCTACCTCATTTCTTTTTCCCATGCCGAGTCCACACATTTTCTAATGTAAGCACATTATCAAAATGGTTGTGAAAAGTTTCCTTCTCTGAGGTTTTACTGAAAGCTTACCACTAGACACATACTTATCCAGACTAAGGAATGTCAAAGACGAAATGGGAATTGAGGCTACAGTTCTTATTTTGCATTTTCCAAGCAAATGGTCACAAATATCTTACAATTAGTACATCTGTATTTCCAATCCAGAGCCTCTTTTCACTCTTGTTCTGTAAGACTATTCAGTTACATATGTTTTACAGTTAACACACCATCAGCAAGGTATCACTTGGATCCCTTCAGAATCTCCTCCCAGCACTGCTACAGTCTGTGTTATTAACATAAATCCATTACTAATGAATCACAAGCAGTTTTAGCAAATCTTCTGGTCTTTTCTTATGAAAAAAAAAATATCTGATACAAATCAAAGAAATCCATTATTTTATGTTTCTCCCATACAAACAATATATTTTTTTCTTTTTTTTTTTAATCTAAGAACAACACGGAGCATGTGATAAATACAAAAGATTAGACAAATTGTCCTGCAGCCCAGACACAGGAGGAACACTTACTCAAGAGGAATTTTGGTAGTGTATTAACAAAGCATACCTCACCACCAGACAGAAAGTGCTGCAGCTATTTACACACGATTTTAGCAAGGCATAATATACTAGAGAGCATCTCTGCTTCAAGCTGTCTGAAAGGATATGTAAGAAATCCTTTAAAAGATATGGATATATTCAAGCAGCATCCTGTGTACGTCAACAGAATGGTATTTCATTAAAGCAACAGCAGCTTACAGGTGGTTGTTGACTAAAAATAACCACTATTTTATACTACTTCCTTAAATAGTAATGTAAATAATGTATTTTCATAGGATTCCTTTCCTTTCCCTCTTCCTTTCCCTATTCCTTTCCCTCTTCCTTTCCCTTTCCCTTTCCTTTTTCCTTTCCCTTTCCTTCCCTTTCCCTTTTGCTTTCCCTTGCCCTTGCCCTTGACCATTCCTTTCCATTGGTAATTTCTGACCAACATCTGATCAGATATGGTCAGATTGCATTTCAGATACATTCCATGGCACTAAATGCATTAGCAAATCTAGACATACGAAACCTTAAATGTCATCAAAATCATCCTTTACTTTCCTGAATATCTCCTGAATGTGGTCTAGCCACTTTACTATGGTTTCAGGGAACACGGATAGTCAAGCATACAAAGTGTGGTTTAATACAAAAAGCCATACAAGATCACATGCTAATGAAACACTGCACAGTGTTCTCAGTCTATTCATGCTAAAATATGCATTTCTATGTGTAACAGTGGAACAGAATTATTTATATGTATGATGTTCATCACCATTATGAAAGGAAATCCTCTCTTAATGGGATGAATGTCTGTGTGACTCATTACTCTTTGCATAAGGAAAAGTCTATCTTTGCATGCAGTATCATCTTCTAAAGAAAAAACAGCAACAAAAAAAAAGAGGATGTGTCTTAATGATTTAAGATTCTGTCTTTGTGGTGTAAGAGAACTTTACTGTACTGTTTAGAATTTTCAACGGACATAAGCTTGGTCATACATATTGGTCATACATACAGGTGTCTGCAGAAGCATGGAGCTGTCAGCGCTGTCAGTGAACACTTTACAGTGGTGTATAGGAATCTCATAAATCAGCAGGGATTGCTCAGTGATCCCCAGAAGTGCAAAAGGTGAATTTTGTGATAGCATTACAGCTTTTCTTCCAAATAATGTCATCCATGAGGGGCTCAAAACACAAAACCTCCCTGTCTCCAGTGCCCGTCTGTACAACCTAGGTCTGTGCCTGCTGTACTTTTACCCACTTACTTTCCAGGAGTGATGGATACAGCAAAGTATGGGAAACTGGAGTACCACTTGCTAGGAGAAGGACAAAGAAAGGAAAAACTAGGCTATTTTTCTTGTTATTCTGTTCTTTTACCAATCACTGCATTACTGTAGTGATTCAAGTTTTACACAGTTTCTTTTGCCCTGGATTGCTGTCCTTGAGGAGAGTTTTTATTTATAATATCCAGCATTTCCTTATGCCAGTGTCAGAAAATTACCATTTAGCACCTAGCATTTCTTTTTCATCTACATTGAGGCAACTTTAAGGCTCTTTTACATCAACTGATATAAATAAATAAGACATGTCAGATTTCTCAGCTTTTAACATTTAGCAATAGGCATTTTCTTTGCTCTCCAGAAGTGGAAGTTAAAAAAGGAGTAAACTGCATAAGCCATCTTAATCCTTGTGGTCTCAGTGAAATAAAACCGTCTTTTTGTGAGATCCAGAGACTCAAAAAACTTCCACTTTTGCAGTGAAAAGTTTAAATCAGTGTGTAGTTGCAGAAAAAGAAACACTAGAGAATGAGTCCATACATACAAAAAAAAAAAAGGTCGCAGTGCCTCTAAGTTTTACATACACCTCAGCAACTCCTACTGAGCAGAGTTGCGCACTGAAGTATTCTGAATTATCTACGCACATTGAAATAGACGTCAAGTACACAATATTTTCTGTTAAGATTGGAAGGTGATAAAGGTGAGATATGACCACTTCTAGAAGTGCATAAATATGAAATAATAGAAGAAAGTCAAACTTGTTTCAGTGATAAGAAAATTCCACTAATGTATGGAAATTAAAACGCTATGAAATACAAAAAATCAAGTAAAGCTATTGATATGAAATAACATATGAACAGGTTGCCCAGAGAAGCTGTGGATGGCCCACCCCTGGAGTTGCTAAAGGCCAGGTTGGATGGGGCCCTGGGCAGCCTGAGCTGGTGGGGGGCAGCCCTGCCCATGGCAGGGTTTGGGACTGGGTGGGCTTTGAGCTCCCTTCCAACTCAAATCATTCTATGACTCTATGATTTCAAAGAACATTCTTAGTGTTAAAAATGGCTCTAAAGGAAGATGCATTGTAAATTTGATAATGAAAGCAGAAGTTAGTTATTTCTTCTTCTTTGGGTGAAAACCTGTATACAACTACTGCATGCATTACACTAAATAGTTCATAAATTTCATGTAAAAGTGCTCAATGTCCTAGAGGAAATTATTCCTAGATTTAAAAACCCTGGGCATAGCAGAAATTGTAGCATTAAATAGAGTGCAAATATACCAAAGATAGGTCTATTCAAAATCCAACCATGACTATACTAAGCAAACTGTGCCTATAGAAGTATCTCAACCCATTCTTATACATTCTTTCTTGTACTGTTCAGTTATTCTCCTACAGAAATTTACCTAAAATTTGGTATGTCCTTAAGTCTACCTACCAGTTCTTCATATTATCTAGCACGTGTCTGCAGTCTCATTAGGCCCCACGTGGAGTATGGCATCCAGGTCTGGGGCCCCCAACACAGGAAAGATGTGGTGCTGTTTGAGAGAGTCAAGAGGAGGCCATAATGATGATCAGAGGGCTGGAACATCTATTCTATGAAGACAGGCTGAGGGAGCTGGGTTTCTTGAGTCTGGAGAAGAGAAGGCTCTGATAAGACTTCATTACGGTCTTCCAATATTTAAAGGGAGATTATAAACATGAGGGAAATCAACTTCTTATATGGGTAGATAGGACAAGTGGGAATGGTTTTAAACTAAAGGAAGGAAGATTTCAAGTAGATGTCAGGGAGAAGTTTTTCACAGAGAGGGTGTTGTGGCCCTGGAATATGTTGCCCATAGAAGCTGTGGATGCCCAGTCCCTGGAGGTATTCAAGTCCAGGCTGAACAGGGCTCTGGGCAGCCTTATGTAGTGCTTGATCTAGAGGTTGGCAACCTTGCCCCTGGCAGATTTATCTTTGAGGTCCTTTCCAGCCCAAACCATTCTATGATTCTATGATTCTGTGATTTTATGATTCTATGATTCTATTATATACTTATGTTTTCCCTAAAATCTGGGATGAGATGAATAATCTACTAGAATTCCAAACTATTTCAACATTAAAATCACAGATCTTAGTCACATCACTGGATACATCATAAGCTTGCCTTTTTTTCCATTCAGCATATGACAAGCCAGTAGTAATTGGCCACATGATATTTTTTTTTTTGTCTTTCACTCAACTTGAGAGATTACAAGAGAAAACAAGAAAAACTAAAGAATATAGCTACAAAGTAAGACTGTTGGTCTAGCTTGATAACATATTGATTTGGAGGTGCCAGAAAGAATTCAGGTTGAAAAAAATAATCACGACTTAGAAAGGAGAGGAACAATTTTATTTGGATATCTCATAATTCACATTTAGTTTCTGTTTTTATCTTTTATTGTTAAGCTTAAAACAAAAGATTTATATGAAATGCAAAGGGCAACAATTAATACATTTTTTTTGTCATGTACTTAAAATATATTTCATAATTAGAGTAGAAATTAAGTATCACTACATTGTTATGTATGATGTAATCTCAGATGGGAAAATGAAATCACATAACATGTTTTTGATTTCGAAGAAAATCAGTAAATGACCAACTTTAACAAATACCACTGAAAGACACTGGAAAATATTTCTGGAGGGATACTTAAAATTTTATCTCCTTGAGTCGTTAGGTTTGATAAAATTCTGCATACAAAAAAAATGATAAACAGGCATATTCTCCAGCCAAGTTAGAATTATGTTAAACTTACCTGCCTGTATTTACATTATGAAATAGGGAGGGAGTTTACGAGTTTTTGTTTTGTTTGTTTGTTTTTTATGCATTGCAAGAGAGTAGTTTTAGCTAGTCTATTTTGAAACTCATGCAGAAGACTTTTTTATTTTAATCCAGGCATTCAAAATATTAGATTTCAAAGTTATATAGCAACAGACTCTTTCCATGGCTGCACAGTGTAAGACTAAACCACAAGTGATTCTTCAGCATAACTACATGAAGTTAGATCAGACTAAGTGAGCTCACTGATCTCAGGAGTGCTAAGGACCCCAAAAACTGTCTGAGAAGCTCACTGGCCACAAGGAGGAACATCTTTTCTCCACGTATCAGATAGATAAGAAAACCAGTTACTTCAAGTTAAAGAAACTTTTGTCTATCAAGATAGGCTCTGTGGTTTCAAAATCAACAACAACAAAACAAAACAATAATCTATAGTGGACAGAGTTCTAAAGGCTGTTACATTTCTCAGTATCACAAATAAACAGGTGATTCTAGAGAGGATTTGCATAAATATGAAAATGTGTACCAACTTCAGACAGTCAGCTGAATAGCTTAAGTCTTGCAAAAGTTGGGAAGTAATGTTTGTTTCAAATTTACTTCTAGTCATCTACAAAAATCTAGTGTTACTTGCTTTGTCTGCTGTGTAACAGTTTGTATTTTGTGAGAATTTGATCAAACAAGACTGTTGCAGAAACTTTTTTTAGGTATGTATGTAGATAGGTACACATTACAGGCAATATAAAAGTGATTTAGGGTTCTTGGCTGAAAGTAAAAAAGAAATAAAATATTATCACCCATTAAGTGGGCAGTCTTTCTAGAATATTCTGACAATTCCAAAACATAGGTTCCCTATCACTGAAAATTGCATATATATGAATTCAGCTGACTCTAGTGATCCATTGCATTCAATGAGAGTATAGGGTTTCACCTAAAATGTCATTGCAGAGAAAATTCCTAAAGAAAAACTTTATTATAAAGGAAAGAGTTACAATATGAATAGTAACAACAAAGAACACCTCAAAAATGTCCATACACATAGCTGAACCTTTGCCCTTCTTCCATCTAAATATAGTGCAAATACAGTGCAGAAAGGATCCTGACTTTCCTGTTGCTCACTTGGTTGTAGGAAGGCCCTACACTGAGCTAAAATATTAACAGACCTCATGTTTTTACCTTCTGCCTTTGAGTTTTTAGTTACTCTATTCATTACAAGTGAAGCACTAAGAGATTTGTCCTCAGGACAAAGATAAGAGGTGATGCCTTTTGCCTGTGTTTGATTCAAGATGTCACTCTTCTGTTTGAGTACTGACTGATTTAAAAGTCTATTAATTTTATTTATGCCACTTTTTGTCCACTACAACAGGAAAAATGCAATTAAATAGACAGTTGCTAATGTATTCTAATCTCATTTCTAATCTGTTAAGAGAGTGCAAAATTCTGAGTCAGTAGTTTCTGTAGGAGCCACAGGAAAAGTAGAATTAAAAACATTCAGTCATCTCATGGAACAAAAAATATTTCCTGTAATGCCTTGACACTTCCTGACAAACTCTTTCGGAACTAAAGAATCCACTTATCTGTGGAAGGACAGCTTCAAACCTATGAAACAACTCAATGTTGGAAACAGATTTTTGCCAAGTGGAATTCAATAAACAGGCTTTCTGTAACTGCAAACGAATTACATCTACCAAATCAAACAACACTGTGGGCAGAACATCCAGCTGTTTTGCACATGTGCATGCTCTAGGACATTTCCTTGAGACGCGAAGCAGAATTTCAGATTGCTGTGGAAAACTTTCAGGATTCATTCAACTGCCAGAAACAGTGCTAAACAATACAAACTGTACTCTTATAGAACATTTCAACAAAATTGAAAATTAAAACCGTTTGAATTCTGATTATTTGAATATATTCTAAAAAATCTTTTAACATTTGTAGATTTTGAAGGTACACATTCCAAATGGATTGACACCAGATTAGCTTTAGTTTATTTGCCAAACACATTATATGAGATTTGCCAAACACATTATATGAGCATGCTATGAGCCAATATCTTGAACTTTACAAAATATGCCTTCTATGGATGGAGTAGCTACTCTAAAACCTTTACTGCTGCTAATGTTCAACTATTTTTTTTCCCAATTTCATTGATCTTGAAGAAGACAATGAATTTCTCCACCTGGCAAAGGACAATCACATTATTTGTGGCATTCATTGGTAAACCTCCAGATTGCTGTACTGCATTAGTCAGCTGATTATACTGCCGTGATTAAGCTGATTAAACCAATGTTTGCTTCTATTCAAATTACTAAATGGTAACAACTGTTGACATCGCAGTTCCTCTTCCTTTATCAAATAAAGGAAGATACAGTGCCTGCAACTCTACAGGCTGGGAGTAGACTAGATGGAAGACAGCACAACAGAAGAGAACCTGGGAGTTCTATTAGTGTGAAAAGTTAACAGTATGCTCTCCTGGTAAAGAAGGCTAACCACGTAATTTTTGCCTTAAAAGAGGCGTTAAACCATTAGGCTCCAACAATAAATTAAACTGTACTATGGCATTCTGATGCTTCATATATCTTCTTTTCTTTTCACCACAGACCAATGGCAAAGCATCAGAGACTGCTGGCAGAATGCTGTTTTTTCAAAATAAAATTTAAGTTAAAAAAGACATGGAAAAACTACCAATTCTTGATTTAATATGATCCCACGAACAGTATAAAATCACAGTGTAAAATCAATTCCAACAGATTACTAGTCAACAAAATGAGAAAATATACAGAGGCAGAGGACACATCAGTTTCTGTCACACTTCAGTGATGCTGGTATATTTATTTGAATCCAGGCAGGATGATAAACTATCATTAAGATACAGGCAAATATGCTTACTGAACATCATATAAAAATTGATAGCTATAACCAGTGCTAGTTGTTTTGAATAAAAATCAGACAAATATAGGATTTTATTCAATTGGTGCACACCAAGATTCCAAATGTAAAAAGAGAAAATCAGAGTAGTCCATGCTTTTCTCTTAAATTTTATTTGCTAGGTATAGATGAAGTCTTTCTACTGCAGTTCTGAACTTACATGTAACAATAAGTATTCAGCAAATCTTTCAAACAAATAAACATTTTAATGAGTACTAATATTCTGAAGGGAAATAGTCTGACACTGAGTTTTACAGCTAAGCCCTAGAAAAAAAGATGCCAAAAAACTATCATTCATTTGCAGATGATTGTTTATTTTGTTTGTTTTCTTTTGTTTTAATTAATGCCAAATTTTATATAATAAATCTGTATTTCTAATTCACCAGAGTGAGTGCTAAGTGCTGCATTACCCTTCACTGTAATGCAACAATGATGCAGTACTTTCAATCATCTCACATCAAGAGACCATTAAAAGCTTTCAAGAGGATATTGATGCATCAGCTGGAGAGAAACACATATTATGATTTGAAATATTCTCTACTATGTTGTCTGTTATGCAATGACAATTTTTGAAATATCACTTGAGACCACTCAGATTTTACTGGTTTAAAATTATGTCCCCTTAGTATATACTAGCTAAAGAGGTACACTCATCTCAGCTAATAGGTCTCCATAGAAACAAACAGAACAAATTGTGTGGCTGTGGTTGAAACTAATTGTACCAAGAAAGAGAAGGAAAGTAATTCTTATGTTTAAAAATAATTTGATATAGATGAGTTTGTGAGCAAGGAATGCAGTCTAATTTCCCTTGTGGCTCATAGTCCTTCATCCTCTGGGGTTCATGTTTGTGTTTTGCAGTGTGTATAGTTTTTGTGCATGCAGATGCTGGGGATAAATTCTTTGCAAAGCATGAGTGAATTATGCATGTTATGATTTGAAATACTCTCTTCTATCTCCAAATATGGGCCATGTTTCCACCGTGGTTATAAAGCAATTACTTTAAGATCTGTTTGTTACACATTTGTTAACAGAACAGAACAAAATGTGTCTTAATGAGGAGCAAAGCAAGTGTCTCAAATTTTAAAGTTAAAAATAAAAAAATATTTATTAAATTCATATTGGTCTCATTATTATTACCACATAGTATGTGATAAAACAGCATGGCTTAGAAAGCTCCCCAAAATGAAGTTTTTGAAGCACCTGGAAGCTTCCTTTATACACAAATTCTTAATCCCAAACTCAAGAGGCCTGTATTGCTTAAACTGAAGGATTTAGTCTCAACTGTAGTTCCACATGGCTTTTAAGGGGAATAGTGAAATTTTATTTGATTCATATGCAAGAAGAAAACTTCCTGCTACTATTACTTTATCCCATTTATCTGTTAGTTTAATAAATGAAAACAAACAGCAATCCTCATTAAATATTCTGTTAGCCTTAGGTATTGTAAAATTCTGTTAAAAAGGTTGTAAAACTCATTTATGTACAAGTTAAAATGCGATAAAAAAATAATCCCATTGACAAGAAGGGAATATCGGAAGACCTCCCTAGGGATTCACAATTAAAACAGAAGACCTGCTCATCTTCCACTTGAGGAACTACTTCAAAAATCCACAAAAATTGTATTTTGGCATACAATCCTTAATCATCCTAATAAGTCTCAAAGGCAGACTGTAAACTAGAAAACGTGAACCTATGACAAACATATTCACCATGCAGAAGAAAAACCGTATTCAGAAAGGACAATGGTATATGTATCATGAAATTTGAGTAGCAAAAAAACTATTCTTATAAAATGTATCCACAGTTTTCCCTAAAGTATGAAAACTATTGATCATTTATTTGCTGTTACTATGCAGGGCAATTCAGTGTTCTATGGAATACAAGCTAAACTTGAGATTAGATCTTCAAGCTATTTTTACAGCAATTACTAAACTATTTCAGAGTACAATAGTCTAGTTCAGGAACTTCTACTGCTAATTAGTTTAGTGTATAAAAACACTAAACCCCCTACATACGTTTAGTTTAGTGTATAAAAACACTAAACCCCCTACATACGTTCCTCCACATTAAAGAACATCAATTAGCTATGTTTCGCTTATAGAAATGTTAGACTTCCTTATTTTTTTCTAAACAATAAAACAAGTTATTTATTGATGACTGGAATGATATTTCAGTGAGAGGTATTCACATGCCAAATTCTGTGCTCCAAAACGAGTTACCTCCTACCAACATATAGATGAGCTGAAATTCCTTAGACCATTGATATTTTTCCCTTTTGCCTAATCTTCGCTGTATTTTCTGCAAATTCCTTAAAGAACTCCAATGCGTTACTTCTTAAATTACACTTAACATGAAAAAAACAACTTTACATAATTAAGGATCACATCTGTAAAACCCTTGTCCAGTCTTCTGGACTCATGAAATGAGCTCATTTTGACTAAAATAAAAGTTGATTTCACTTCTTCAGAATGAGGAGGAAAAAAGAAAGACAAAACTAACAGAACAACACATGTTTGTAATTTGTATTTCTGCTGAAAACTGGAATGGTCCTAAGGATGGGACTCTCATGACTTCCTTAGACCTCAAAACTAGGAAACCCTGACAACTTCCTCAGGCTTCAAAATTAGAAAATGTGTACATACTTCACATTTAACATTTGGGGAAGCATTTTAACTTTTGGAAGAATAAATAATGCTTTAAGTTTTGGCAATTGCTAGAATTTCTTGCTTTTTTTTCGTTGTTCACTCAGTTGAATAGGCGGGAGTTCAGAAGAAAGATAAAATTTAATATCTCTTTTGTTTTACATTTTTATTGATTGTGATTTGCGTAAAACCTCATGATTGTCTGGAAAATAATTCCTTGGATGATCAAATACTTGAATGTACCTATTTCTCTAAAATAACGTGAAGATTAACAAAAATGTTGTATTGACATCATTGTGCTAAATGAAGCAAAAACATCGAACCATTAGCAATTAACAAGGAGACTATCCAGAGAGCTTTCACAAGACAATTTTTTTTTTCACAAAAACATACTTGCTTTTCTGTGTATTCCATGCATGATCACCAGTCAACGGCAGACATTAAAAATCGATTTCCTCAATTAGCAGTCCCACAATTCTTGGCTGGTGTCTCTTGATGCATTTATACTGGAATGTAGCTATTGCCTCAAGAATGCATCTCAAGTCTAATTTATCATTTATAGACACTGTTTTCCAAATAGCGTTAGGGCTTGCTGAGACAATCTAGTGTACCTGGTGAAATTTAAACTTTTTCCATATCCCAATCATCTTCCTTGCTAACTAGTCCAGCACACTTCTGTTAGCATATTTTCCATTGCAGCTCCTCTATTGGATCCATATCTAGCAGACAAAACAGCCTGGTGTATTTCTTAGGAAGACCTTGACTTCATCTGTCGAGATAATGTGTACTTTGTGCCAGCCTGACTTTTATTTGCCTACTCAATGAAAGAAAAGAGTGACATCTTGAGAATACTAAGAACTTCAAGCCTCTCAGGTGATGTTTTGGTTTAGGAAATCTGATTCAAGAACCGTTTGAACAGTATCTGAGCTAATCAGTTCAAAACTAGGTTAAGCTGTCTATCTCAGAGTGCACCGCTAAAATGCTGGGGACATTACTCAGAGAATATATGGGCCTGATTGCATACCACTTATGTTTTAGGGGTGGGGGTTTATTTTTTGTTTATGTTTTTGGATCAAACTACCTTAAAAATATGTATATAATAGAAATTTCATTGTAAAGACATATTAGGGGAAATTTTACTTTGAATTCTTAGTCTTATAATGCAGTGCTTCGATAATGCCTTGACAAGGTATCAGGAGTAAACATTTAAAAACAGTTCCTAACAAGTTAGAAATGTACCTTTAGAAACATTACTTCACATGTTTTATCAGCCTTTATCTTATCCCTACACTATATTGAATTCAGTTTCCCCTGCCTCCTCTTACTCTCTTCTGGTGGTGAATGGCTTCTGGAAAATACTGGGTGTGGATAGACTTCCTTGTTCACTAGGGAAGAGAGGAGTTTTCCCATCCCAAGAAATGTTAGTTGTTATCGTTCCTCACACCCTTCTGAATCACATAAAGTAACTCAGTGTTTTCAGCATAGGACTAGTGGGAAAAAAAAAGTACTTTAAATCATGTTCTCTACTGAAAGATCTTTCGCCAGGGAAATACTTCCTCCTCAACATCTGAAAATCTTTGATTGCTGTGGGAAGTTGTTAGGCCTATACACAGTGCATATAAAGAACTATTTATCCATCTCAGATTCAGTTTACTGGGAAGCTATCGCTTCTTCAGGCTTCTGATTAAATTAAAAATGTTACTTGTTACTCAGGGGAGCTCAACAGTTGTAATGGCAGAATGCAAGCAAACTGAACGATACAGAGCTTTTTGCATGCAAAAATAATCAAATGCTAGCTATCCAACATAAAACACACAAGGGTGTATTGTGTATTTTCAAGTGAACAAAGGGGACTCCACCTATTTCCATCTGAGATTTATCATCAGCCTCTCTTAATACTCATTCCAGAGATGGAAAAAAAGTTTAATCATACCAAACTCGTATGATTTGCTGTTAAAATAGTTTGTTGGTTTATCTTCAGATCATCGTTATCACAAATGCAGTGGAGGGAATGTCAATACAATGTTCAGATGTCTAAAGCTAATACTTTTAAAAGAAAATCATCATATTTTGATAGTGAAAATACTTGTGATTTGAGTTGAACAACAGAGATATTATCTGTGAAAGGGACGTATTGTACCATTCCTATTGCCAAGAAACAATATCCATCATTTCCTTTCTTGAATGGAATTTTTCATCCAAAAATTATTTCCCATAGATTTGACACTTGCAATAAGTTACATATATATAGTGGGAAATGTGGAGTAAGGGAAAGAAAGACATATTAATGCAACGATTTCCCTTTCTCAATGAGAGTGAGAACATTACTAAATTCAGTTTTTATAACATCATCAATATTAGAGTTTCTACATTTTTAAAGAAACAAATAATACCCTGGTAAAGATTTAAAGAAATTCTAAAAGTGTACTTCGTAGTATATATTTAGTTTTTCACATCTGTTTTTTTGCTTATTCTGCATAGTCCACCAATATTTTTATGTGAAATATACCTAATTCTCCCAATAGCCAAATCTTCTATAAGAAAGTCAATACACTTAGTTTCTTTAACACTCTATCCCCCACTCCATCAATTATTATGAAAGTACTTTCATTTTCAATTTTAGATTTTCAATAAATCCTCAAAGATTTGGCTGTAAATTGTTATCAGGAATTGTATCAGCAAACACAATCACAACTGGGATTAAAAGTAGCTTGCTGAGAAGATATACATCAGAAAATTAATTCATATAATTCAAAATAATTTGCATATTGACCAAAAGCTGTTGTTATATACTGTGCGATAATAGATGCTACATAACAAAGGAAAAAAAAATTGACAATAAAAATGGTTGCAGAGATACAGGATAAATACAAATCAAGTGCGATCTTATTCAAGCATCAAACTAGAACTATTATCCTCAGGAAAAGCTGATTTAGTTTATGAAAAAAAGCTACTGTTTGTAGACTAGACTAATATGTTTTTCAAGTTGTTTTGCAAAGCTCTCCCACAGTCGAGAGACATCCTACTATCCCTTTGAATCTCCATTTAATAATTCAAATGATTTCCCTCCTCTGATTCAGTTCACATTGTCCCCAATTTCATATACATAACATTAACTGAAGTTGACTTATAGAAAATGAATACTTTGATCACTCACTCAGCTAATCTGATCAACAGACAGTATTTTGGACAGCTAGCATGAAAAATACCACTGTAAGTGAAACCCACCCTTTGAACTTTAACACATATTGCTACTTACTCACTTTTGTTTTTCCCAGGCTTCTGTAGACCTTTTTGCTATGACGAAAGCAATACTGAGGAAAAGTGACTTCCACTTATTATTTCAGAAGGCGTGCCGGGACAAAGCGGGAAATGGAAACTTCAGCTTATTGAGGGGGAAGGTCAGGGAGGAGTCTTCTTTTTTTCTAAGGTGAGAATCAGGTCTCAGACAATAAACTTCACACAGGAAAAATTATTCATCTCTGATATTATACTGGGGAAAGGGAGTGAGATGTATGAATATGCTAGAGGATGTCTACATATGCCATTGGCCTTCAGTGCTCTTATGAGAAAGTGTCGTTCAAAAATTTGCTGATTCATTTACTCTTTGAAGGAACTTGGAAAAGGAACCATCAGCATCCTTTATTAAGAAGCATTTTATTCCAGAAGGAAAAGGCAAACCAGATTTTACCTGTTGAAATTTCCTTTGTCAAAAAATCAAATCCTGATTTGTCATATTATCCCAGAAGAGATAAATTGCACCCCGTATTCCTGGTGGGACACATCCGCAATTATCCTATATGAGTACATGGAAATAGTTACATGAAAAAGACGCATTTTATTTTTCAGTGTTCCACTGACATAAGATTTAAGCCCTTCATGATTTTTATTTCATTATTCTTCATTTTTGAGGACTTACCCATATGAAACAAGGTTTCTAAGTCCAGAGTCATATATATTTATTATTCAGTCTTCTAAATTCCACTAAAATCCATTGGAACTAGGTGCTGAAATATCTGTTAGTTTGAACCTAAATAATTTACCAAAGATTTATAAAGGAGGATAGTGGCAGAACAGGGAATCAAATCCAAGTCTCCCAAAGCCCATATTTTGCATTCATTTCTTTCAGCAGCAGTATCAATCTAAGCAGCTGTTGAGCTCAGTTGTTACTTTCCTATCTTACTTCCCTGCAAACATCACCTTTTCAGATATTCCAGTCCAAATATTGGTGTCGTGTAAAACAAATCAGGGAATAGACACCTGACATCATGATTCATATATGATCCAAGACCAGATCAAATATGCTGCTAAATCAAGATCACTCTAAGAAAGAGTATAATAGATAGACATAGTTTTAAATAATACAGATTCAAGAGAAAATTCTAGTGAAAAAAACAATGAGTCTATAAAAATATTGAAAAACTGTTTTAGAACCATGGTTGGTAATGAAATGCTCAAAAGAAATATGTAGTTCAACGACTAAATTTGGAAACAGCAGAGCTCCAAAATCACGATCTACATTATTTAATGCTTAGCAAGAGTAAAATTGTCTTCCAAAACTGTTTCAAGAAATTCTAACTACTTTTCACAATTTAGACCGTCCCCATCAAAACTGGGTATTATTATACTAATCCTATTTGTAAATGAAGAAACAGTAAGCTCTATAAACTGTGGATAATACTAGATATAGAACTTAGGGGAGCATTTGTGTGCGTTAGAATCTCTTCTTCCATTTCCACTCTTTGTTTCCATTCTCAACTGCTTGGTCTAATACCCACTTTGTTTGCAGTGGTTTCTATCTTTAAATTTTTTTCTGACTTTTCTTCAGCATTCTCTCTGTCATCCTCAAGAAATGAAGTTACTGGAAAGTGATCCAGCAACACTGAAAGTGAATACTCTCAACGATTCACAGAATGTAACATGGCCTGAGACAAGAAATACTATTTTGTCATTCCCCGTAATATTTGCTACTACATGCTCACACCACTGAGATATACAGGATCATTGTAGGCAAGGCTTTTGCTGAGCATTAGGAAACCTTCTGTGCACCAAATTGTAGAAACTATGTCTTATCAACATTCCCAAACTACCCACATCCTCTACAATAGTTTAGGAAGATCTAGACTGAACAGGGCTAAGAATAAACAAGAAATGCTTAAGTCACAGAAGATATAGTATCTCAGCCAGCAATACAGAACTATATTTTCCAGTGAAGGAAAAGGCATAGACCTGCTACAAAAGACACAACCTGAAAGACATGCATATTCTCCTCCCAGGAAAAGGTGGAGAAAGACAGAAACACTGATTTCCAGTTCACATTAAAAACAACAAGCTTGGTAGACAATTTCAATTTTTGCATCATAGTCATGTGGTAGCAGTGAAAAAAATCCAAAGACAAGCAAATGCAATGAACAAAATTGTATGTCAGACTAGTGATCAAGCTACCACAAACAAAAAGTTATAATTACAGTATTATTTACAGAGAAATTCATTAAATTCACTGTAGATTAATTCCAAAACTGATTGAATTTAAATTGAATTACATTGCCAAGGTAACTATATTTTGTACATGAAGTAGAGGCTTAAATCAATAATTGATTTAATAAAAGATAAAATATTCATTTTACGATTGCTTTCTATTGCAAAGTCTGGGAAACACATACATGTAAGAAAGAATTTGTAGAGCACATGAAGTATTTTGTTTTCTAAACACAGTTATTCAGATTTGTAGAAGAGGCTTAACCATATTTTTGAGTGCTTGCACATCTGTTTGTGTAGCTTTTAGCTATTTGTCACACACACACAAAAATGCATCTAACTGTTCAAAGACAGAAACAAAATCCCCAAAACTGGATTTTCTCTTTTCCCTTCCTGGCCACAACATGTAAGATTCTTAAATTTAGCTCATTTCTGTGTATAACTTCCCTACAGAAAATAAGGTCATTTCTTTGGCATACCATTAGATAATTATGAGAGCGTTTATTAGTTTGTTTCTTCTGTCCTTGTTTTCTTCCCCATATCTGATCTTTTCCAATGAATTAGTTGTTCACTTTAACTTTCTGTATGATGAACTGATAAGTTTCCTTAATCAACTATTGATTCAATGATTCAGTGATAATTAACTAAACTTTCTGAAGAGAAGTTTGGTTATATGTATATATATCTAAGGCTGGATGTGGCTCTGGGCAGCCTGGTCTAGTGGTTGGCAACACTGCACTCAGCAGGGGGGTTGAAACTAGATGATCTTTGAGGTCCATTTCAACCCAGGCCATTCTATGATTCTATGATTCTATGGTGGACTTGATAAGTCAAAAGTACTAAATTAAATTTAATTTGTTATGATGCATTATCAGGAACCAAATAGATTACAACTGAATAAAATTGTGCCTCTGTCAAACTAGCTATCAAAATCTGATTAGCTATCAGTTTAATTCTTCTAAATCAAACCAGAACATGTGATAGCAGCCTTCAGAACTGTGGTTTTTTTTTGTTTGTTTGTATAAGAAAATAGCTACCAGGAAAAAATAAGAAGGAGAATTTGTATTACTATTTGCTTTGTACTTGCTGACAATTAATTGCATTATTATGAATACTATGACCATATTTTTACTCTGTATCAGGCAGGCTTTGTAAGGAAGTAGAACTGTAAAACAGTTTACTCCAGCGAGGAATTATTTTCTCTATACTATATATATTCTGACATCTTTCAGCATTTAATATTCAGTCATCTCAGAGGCTGATAAATTTTCTTTCCTACTTCTTTTTCAGGAGGAACATTTCATGCCTATTAAACTAATATGGAAGAATAAAAATTAAAAAAATATCCCTGAACAAGCAAGGAGTGCAAGGAGTAGGAATCACCAGGAAACTATTCATAGATATGAGTTTATTAGCAAGAGTCTGCACCATTACATGACTAACATTCTCAACATTTCTAACCTGCATCATACAGCAAACACACAGAAAAAATAGCTTCCAGAGAGAGGTAAAAGCATGACATATTTTTAAAAATGACCCAATTTTCAGTCAACCCAAGCTAAAGCACAGCATGAGAGCATATATGAGGTATCCAGAGAATAGAATGCTGGATAGATCTGGCTTCCTGATACCTCCCCAGAGTATTTCAAACAGGCAAGGACATGAACTAATCTGGCCTACTATACATGCAGTGACTTTATCCACAGTTAAATAACAGAGGGTATAAAAATGTAACTCAGGATTTCTGCCAGCTAATAACTGACATATTATTCCATTTTGTATTTTCCCGAGGGCATTGGCACTTCATTTGTCAAAGACAGCTTCATTTTATAACCAAGTTATTTTATGCTTAAACTTTTCCACACAAATATATCCTATAAAAGAAAGAGGCTACCTATCTTCTCTTCCCCTACTGGTGAACTCTCCTAAATGAAAAAATTTGATATCTGATGTAACACACAAGTATTTGGACTCTTAGTTATGTATCAACATATAGTAGATATTAAAAGTGTTGGGAAATGAAAAGGTAGTTTGTATTGGACATGGTAAAGAAGCAGAAATATAATTTCTAGCCCCCAAGAACTCAGTCTTGCTTCTCAGGTCACAATAAGGGAATGAGACAAAAGAAAGAATACATTCAAGTAAAGTTAGAAGGAAAAACAGGTCGCCAATTACCTGAAAGGAAGCCTCCTAACTCTTGAATATAATAGTGTTTAGTTTTGGTAGTGGTTTAAAGGTGGAGGGAAGTGGTGAAAGAGGTGGATTTCTTTGTGTTTTTCAAGAAATTAATGAGTTAATGCAGTGGCTTTATGACTTAAAGGCTCAGAGCTTAAGATGAGCCTATAGTATGTGATAGAAGATCTGTGTGGCAAGAATCAGATGTATTAAGATTTGTACATTCACATGTATTTGCTGAAGAAAAAGATGGATATCCTTCCTATTTAGTGGTTACGTAACTTCTTACTGCCCCTGAACAATTGTTGCCTCTCCCAGTTGATGCTGTGTGCATTACATAGATGTGCAGTGCTTTGCTATTACTTAGGGATTAAAATATGTAAGTTCAGACATGATTCGGCTTCCTCCACAGCTGCAAGTAAAAATTTTCCATTATTACTATTTTTTTTTCCTGTGCAAGTGGTGGTTTTAATGTTCTTACCACATTGTAAACACCCAGCTTACAAAACAGAAGGATGACTAAAATGATGACAACAGCTCTTTGCAATGGGAGGTAAAGAAAATGCTATATCTGGGAGAAAATAAAAATATTTCTCTTAAGGAATTCTCAAACAAGGAGCTTAAAGGTCAACTCAGCTAGGATGAGAGAGATTCTAGCTATCTACAGTGATTACTTCTTTCCTTTAATGTCTATTTAAAGGGGATTTTAAAGTGATTTCGTCTAACACCTCTTAACAAAGGGATCAGTGCCTCCTTTATTTTTGTTTAAAAAATAAACATTGCACTTGTTTTTGCTGTTTTAACAAATGCAAACTGAGAATAAGATCGAATGTTGAATTCAGATACTTTTGCCTTGAAAATCTTAAAAATCTTACATTTTCAGAACAAATCATCTTCAAATAGATTTTAAAAGCCAGTCAGTCAGATTAGTTATCTTTCACAGAACACAAATACCAGCACTTGCAAAGAACAGTGTATGTGTACACTAAGAAATAACTACCTTCACACCTATCTTACCAAAAGTCACTGCTCCTCCTTCACTGATGCCTTGAAACCATGCCAAATTAAGAAATTACTGTTCATCTCAGACAGGTATTAGGGCTAACTTTTACAAGCTTGTGCCTTTTTTAAAAGCAGTTGAAATACTTTGCAGGTCTGTATCCATATGAGGCATGATATGTGGCAGATTTTCAAGAAACTAGTGGCCATAGCACAAAATTACTCAGGAAATCTGAGAGGAGGAAAGAAAATTGTTGCATATTGGAAAAAGACTTTAACATTTCTTCAGAGAAGAATCCTCAAGTGCTGTTTACAGAAATTGAAGCAATAGTTTTGCTTGTCTTTTCAAAACAAGCTAAAGATGACGTTCTTCAGGCTCTCTGAACCCTAACAGCCTCAGGAGCCAAAAAGTTTAGACTCATCCCATGGCTGGAAATCTGGCTCCAGACAGGAAAACTGTTGGTGAAGTAGGCAAGTTTCCATGGAAACCTGCCTAGATTCTGTCAAAAGTAACTAAGAAAAATGAAGTTGTTCCCACAGAATGTTTTGATGATACTGAATCAGCATTTTTTTCAAACAGTTACATTAATAAACTACCTAGATTTGTAACTGGGGACTAGTTTTGAAAGACTGACTTAATGTGGAGCAACACATTGTGATCTCAAAGAAAGCAAATGAGACTGTGCTGATTTTCTTATCAGGAGTTAATCCCCCAAGCCATGTATTTTTTCCATCTGAGTGAAACATTGACACTCTTTTAATGTATACATAGAATCATAGAATGGCTTGAGTTGGAAGGAACCCTGAAGATCATCTTGTTCCAACCTTCCTGCAACAGGCAGGGGCACCTCCCATTAGACAAGGTTGCTCAACCCTGCCTGGCTTTGAATGCCTTCAGGGAGGGGCAACCTGTTCCAGTGTCTCACTACCCTCACAATAAAAAATTTCTTCCTAATATCTAGTCTAAATCTACCCTCTTCCTGTTTAAAACCATTTCCCCTCATCCTGTTGCTACATGCCCTTATAAAAAGTCCCTCCCCAGCTTTCCTGTAGGCCCCTTCAGGTACTGGAAGGCCGCTGGAAGGTCCCCCTGGACCCTTCTCTTCTCCCAGCTGAAGAGCCCCAGCTCTCTGAGCCTGTCCCCATAGGGGAGGTGCTCCAGCCCCCGATCATCTTCATGGCCCTCCTCTGGACCTGCTCTAACAGCTCCATGTCCTTTTTGTGCTAGGGGCTCCAGAACTGGATGCAGTACTCCAGGTGGGGTCTCACAAGAGCAGAGAAGAGGGGCAGAATCACCTCCCTCGACCTGCTGGTCACGCTTCTCTCGATGAAATCCAGGAAATGGTTGGCAGTGCACATTTAATATAAAGGCATGTGTGTATATACATACACTTGCATAAAGTTGCATAAACCCACTTCAAACTTTCAGTTCCTAGGCTTCAGCATTACATTTGCTTATATATTACTATTAATTCAGTGCCTCTAAAGAGATTTCTGAGACTAGATAAAATAGTTAAATTAATCATTTGAAGAGCCTGCATACTGACTGAATACCAGTCAAAGACTTTAACATGTTATTCCATGATAGAGCTTTTAAACAGCATAACAAAATAGATGCACCTTTGATAAAGAGAAAAAAAAAACAGACAGAGATCTCAGTGTTTCAGGAAAATATTAGCAAATTCAGTGTTAGTATTTTGAGGTAGAGGGAGGTGCACAGAGTGTGTTAAAGGCTAAAACACTGGCACTTAAAGTTGCATTACCTTAGTGACTAGACTTTACCATGATGAAGCGCAGAGCAGCAACAGATGATAGGCCACATTTATCACTAGAAAACACAAGAATTAAATTTTGTCTGCTGAAAATGCTGGCTGTGTTTATCACATCCTTTAAATGGAAAGCATGCACTTGGGGTGCATGCAATAGCAGTAATATGATAAGTGCCTCATTTGTAATTTATATCCTTGAATATCACAGATGGAGACCTCAGGAAGTACAGTTTGTCTCACAGTTAGGCTTTCCAATATTCATGTATTTTGCTTGCAGGAAAGATTACAAAATGATTATCCTGACATGAATTCTCACAACTCTGCAATGTACAGATCTTTATCATTCCATTTACTTAAAGAAAATGTGAGTGTGGATTTCTTTCCACAGGGTTTTTTGTTTGTTTGTTTCTCTTTGTGGGTGGGGTGATGGGAGGTAAAATTAGATTTTACCACCATGCAATTTACACATTCTACACCTGAGAACCTCCAGGGCATGTTCTGTAACATATTGCGTTCCTGGGTGCTAGCTTTACTTTAGGTGATAAAGAGGAGGCACTTGCATGGCCTGCAGTCTTTGTGTATTAATAATCATGAAAGAATGAAAGTTAACTTTAAGATTTCAAATTGTGGGTTTTCTTTTTTCTACTAGTAAAATTTTATTGAGACTCTACTTACTCTTGATAAAACTGAAAGGATTTTTTTTTTGAATTGAGAACTATTCCAAAAAATTGCTTGTGTCAAGGCTTTGGGATCAATTTCTCTGGTAAAACAGCACCATACAATTCATGCATGATGTTTCTCAAAGGTATTTAGGAATTTGTGTAAATAGCCTATCTATAAATTTAATACTTTTCAAAATATGTGAATAGGAATACAAGAATTGTTACAGCAAATTCCAAAACTAAGATTTCTTTGAAAGATAATTTGCCTAGTGCTGTAGCATACCTAATTAATGTAGACATAAATACAAGTTAATTATGAGCACTAACAGCCATAGGTCAAGTACTTACAATAAAAGTGTATATAATAGCGCAAGATGATGTAAATAAACAGACTGGACAGTGTTATGCTGCCAAGGAACTATTGCGTCATTACAAAGCATCATGCAACTGGAACAAAATAAAAAGTTTTGCTGGGGTAACTAAAGACTTGGCACTAGATTCATTTCATTTTATTTCTATTCTTAATCACAGAAAAAGCATCCAGAATAGCAGGATAGAACCTTTATCATATCTGACGTCAGTAATTTAAGACAGATAATGAGATATTTTTTGGTATTTCATCCCCTTAACATCTTCTCTGTTCAGAGCAAAGGATTCTTTGGAATATCAAACCTAAAAAAGACTTAGTTAAGACTTGGATAGATGCTGGAAATGAGGTTGTCATTTTTTTAGCCAGGAGAATCACATTTTTTTCCTATACAAGAATGCGGCTTTAAGTTAAAATAGGAAGTAACAAGATTACCTCAGCACACAGGATTATAAATCTCTTTCTTCTCTTTCAGAGTTTGGCACTTCATCTTTTTCTGTGTATCACAACAGCCCCTAGTGATTTAGCTCTCCTAGCATTGTTCATCACGCTAGCTACCCTCTCTTGGTAAATAGCCCATATATAGACAACTCAGCAGCAACACATTTCATTGTTAGATTGATTCTAAGATCAAAATTTCCTACGTGTTTTTTATCTACTGAAGTCTGTCTTCCAAGAAGGGAAAATAAGCTTTTCCCCTCATTTTTTTCATCTTCCCATACAATTTGCTACTCGCTGTATTGTTACAAAGGACTTAGATCAGGAGTGAAGTCTTCTTCATGAAAGATTTTTAATGTAACTAAAAAATTCAGCAAGTTCACTATCTTAATTAAAATTTAAAACAAAACAAAAGCCCTTGAACACCTATCAACTAGAAACTAAATAAATACAGGATTGTCTGATTCCTAGCACTTTAATGAGCCAGACTTAGGATCATAGGATAATTTAGGTTCAAAAGGATCTCTGGAAGTCATCTAGTTCAAACTCCTGCTCAGTGCAGGCTCAGGCTCAGCAGGCTGACAGTCTTCTAATTTCAAAACTGTTTATATCTATGGTGTCTGTCCACAATAGAGACTGTATGCTTGGTCTAAAATACAAATGAAGTATAGTGAGTATACTGAGTTCTTCAGTCTTACACTTATGCTTGCACTGGCTATTGTTTAAATACACAGTTCATGGCATCTGTGCAAAATAGTAGTTTCAGACAACTAAGATATCTTTATGCTTTTGTCATTATTATAGAGTTTGTTTTTCCTGAAGTTACTTTTTTTTCTCACAACCACTTTACAAAGATATTTCAATATCTCATTAGAACATGAAATTATTTCATTGTCAATGAAACACACACTCTTTATTTTTCATTGATGAAAGGAAAATATAAAAGGGAAAAGAAACTGACTGAAGTTATTTAAAGTATAGTGAAAGCAAATTGAACTAGCTTGTAAATGTTACCATATTAATTTTCTCACACTTGTGAGAACACCAAGAAGGTTCATTGTAAGTTAGAAAATATTTACCTGAACTGTAGTATCTGAGCAGTATTCCTGATTTCAGTGTGTTTTCAGGTACACTTACATTATTTGTTCAAACTGCTATCTTTCTGCACTATTTTACATGCAACAAAAACAAAATTATTGGTAAAGAATAAAAAAAACCGATATTTCTGCACAATGAGTACTAGTTAATGAACAGCCATATGTAAAATTTTGGCATTAATCTCATACTTTCCAAGATGAAAGTAACATAGAAAATATGTTATCTAGAGATAAGATTGCATTCAGGAGCTGGGTGGGAATTGGACATGAGATTACTGATTGATTTCTAAAGCACTGAAATATATTAATGTTTCTACACTAGAATTTAATAGAGACATACTGTGAAGAATCTTCTTTCCCTGATTTGAGTGTGGTCAGTAACACACATGAGCTGAGCTTATTATGGATGTTAATGTTGGCTACGCTAATATTTTTGTTCATTTTTGTGATTTAATCTATAGGAAATGCAACTGAGTAAGTATCACACTCATGTCTTATAGCTACCCTTTTTTGTTCCTCTTTCCAGTGTTTAATTAAATGTTTGAATAAACAGCAAGTGCTCCATATTCACAAAATGTAGGCTCTGCTAAACAGAGAGAAGACCCCTGTATTTATCTTGCCACCTCCTGCTGGCTTCTGAGCTAGTTAAAATCTTTGTCAGGCTGTAGCCTACTATAAGCCAACAACCATCACCCAAAGCGTGAAAACCATTCTACTAAAAACAGGGTAGACTGGAGGAATTGGTAAGGAATATTTGTTACAGAAGTCCCCTCTGTGCACATGTGTACAGCAAATGCTGACTTGGTGAAATTCTATCCTGTTAGAAAAGGACAGATTCACCAGCCAGTGAGGTGATTTTGACAGGGAGGAACTATCCAGATACTTAACCATGCTGAAGATAACGTTCATATTGCAAATCTGTTAGTGTACTTGCTTTAGTTAGTCCTCTCTTTTCACATTTGGAACACTCATACAGTTTTAGTAAATTGTTGTATTTTCATACTGCACTTGAAAAAGGAGATAGATGCTGACTAGTTCTCGTGTTTGTAGTTTGAAGTCCAAACAGATTCAGGATTAGGTTTTCCTAGGCAATTGCTTTTCTTCAGGGCAGAAGCTTAGGTGTGTAGGAGTACAAAATATTTTCACTAGCAAAAATCTAAGAAACAAAACATTTCCTCTCAGGAGAGAAGCTGATCTCTCTCCATTTTTTTAAGAGTTTGGAAATATATTTTTTTAAGGTCAGATCTTTTTGATCACCAAAATAGAGAGTTGACACATAGACTGATGGGAATTCTCTAACACACATTCTCTTTCAAAACTCCACTTATGTGAACTCACTAAAATATTGATCTAATCTTTATAAAGCCCATTTGGATAACAAACCCAATTTAGAAGTACTAAAACAGAGTGCACTGAATTCTGAAAAAAAAATAGATTTTCCTGTCTACATCAGCTACCTGAAGCAGTCATACATTCCTGAATCTCTCATATTCATCTTCTCTTTCCCACCTCTCCTATTCCCACCAATCACAATGGCCAGTAAGTTTAAGTGTGTCCATGAATTTGCCTTGGTTGTGGAACAGGACTGCAATGTATTCTAGTAAGCTGATAAAAATCAACTGATTCCTGCACAGCCTGATTGTTAACAGATGGCAGCCTGGCCAGCAGCCTGCATGCAGCCACTCTGTTTTGAAGGAACACTGCTAGCATGAATATAGGTTGTTTTTATCCAGCTGCTGTCAGCAAAGTTTTTTGCTTCCGCCTCTTGAGTTATATCATTAAACTTATTCTGCAGTCTTCTCTGCTTCTTACAGCAATATGATATCTCTCCAAACCAACTATGAAAGGTCAGAGGAGCTTCCTAGGAATAGTTTATAGCTAGGAATTGTCATAGCTTTTCAGCAGGCTGGCAGTCCTCTCTCTTGCAGTGGCCATCGTTAGTGTAATTCTCCACTTAGGCTGAGACTGATGGTGCCTCCAATATTTAGACCATAGACCTTCTCCTGTTGTAGTGGCCCTTCAACGTTCAATCGTTGATACCTTTTACTTGGTTTCCTCTTTTTTTTAATTTAATTTTTATTTTACTGGCAAGTGGATTTCTGTAATAGTTATCATGAAGAGTTGGTAGTTGCATTGCTCACCTAGATATTAATGTTACTCAAGCATTATTCGTTTACTGGCTGATTGTAACTAAACAGATCATGAAAAATAGCTAAATAAACATTTTGAAATTCATAAGTAGGATAAAGAGAAAACTGTACAATAAAATGTAAAGTCTTCAAATTCCTTAGAAATGATAGAAAGCAGTTTTTAATTATCTCTGTCCCAAGTCACAAAAACAAGAGAAGAATGATTTCTCGGTGTTAAAATTGGAAGCCCTCACACACGTAGTTATTCTGACTGCTGAATAAATGCTAGTGCTGAAAAAAATCAGAAATTAATTAATTATAAACAAAAATCCAAAATGATTGTAATGATTAAAAGCTTTGAAGCATGCTAAAATCAAAAAACCCAGATCTTCTACACTCAATTCTCCCAAAGAGAAGGCTAAAACATGATTGTTGCCAACATGATTCTTTCATTCTTGTACTTGGATGTGCCACAACTGGTACTTAGCACTTAGAAAATACTTCATTCCTCAGTCAACTACAAGCTCTTTGATGAATATCACCTTCCCACAGATGCCTTGCTCTTGAAAATCTTAAATGGTTTTAAACTAAAGGAGAGGAGATTTACATTAAATGTCACAGGAAAAATTTTCGCTGAGAGAGTGGTGAGGCGTTGGCATATGCTGCCCAGAAAAGCTGTGGATGCTCCACTCCTGGAAGTGTTCAAGGCCAGGCTGGATGGGACCCTGGGCAGCCTAATCTAGTGCCTCGTCTATTGGGTTGCAGCCCTGCCAGCATCAGGGGGGGTGGAACTGAATGATCTTTGAGGTCTCTTCCAACCCAAGCCATTCTATGATTCTATGACATGAGGTGCTGCAGGACGGCCCAAAGCACGAGCAGTAAGCGTTGGGTCTCAGCTGAAGCGCCCATTAGGTCACTCTGGGATCTCTATCTGCACACAGACAGAACTGTCCAAGTGCAAGAGAAGCCCAAGCACTTTGTGTGCACTGGAGTGCATGTGTGCCACCAGTTGTAGCCACAGAATGCCTTCAGGCTCTCGTAAGCCGGCACATAAATCACCCTGCTTGGACACTAGCAGGTGCTGGGTTATTGTGAGTGCACAGGTGTTAAAGCACAGGCAGATGTTTGTGCTGTCAAGATTGCTTGAAAGTGTCAGCACTAAAAGCTCACCTTTGATTAAAAGCTCATCAGTGCCATAAAAGTATGCAAAATGATGAATGTCCACAAAACCCCAAATCGTGGGAAATTATGTCTGACTATAATTGCAATCTATATTTCACACACTCCCTTAATGTGTGAATGCTGGCTGAGTAGAGAAAGAAAGCAGGAAAACAGTGCCTGGTTGTTAAAATCATTCCTATGATTGTGCTACATTGCCCCCATGGCTCCTGACAGAGCTGTCTTTCAGAGGGAAGGCCAGGGCATTCAGCCAGACCCTGTACTTCAGCCTGTGTAAGTTCCCAGTGCATAATACACTCAGAGAGGGAATCAAACAACCCAAGAGGCTGTGAAGTACTCTGAAAGATAAATGTAGGCAGTGGATTTGTTAACTGGTTTTCCTCTCTGAAAACTGTTGTCCTGTCATGATCAGCCAAAATCTGAGCCCTAAGAGCTAGCACTCTATTACAGGGAGATTTTTGACACACTGGCATTTATTCTAAACAGAGCAATCCCTTATGAATTCATAGCCTCCTGAATTTTCATATGGAGGGAGAATACTGCTCTGTAAAATACTTGCATTTTCTCTTACTGTGCTGTGTTTCAAACTCAACACGGTGTTTCAAACTCAAAATCAAATATGTCAGCTAGGTCACCAAGAGAACAAAAAACAAGTACTAAAAATTACAGATATCTTGAGATTCCGGCCACAAAGAATCTTATCTCACTCCCTCTCTCTTCTGCAGAAAGAAACATGGCTTTATTTTTCTAGAAGTCTTACGTCCTATCTCTGTGGTAGTATTATAGTCCAATAATAGTCCAATTAGGCTACGTTTCTTGCTTATAGTTTGGGCTTCTTATCAGACTTAACTGAAGATCTTTGTAAATTCTAAGTGAAGGTGGGAGGTCTCAAGGCTGTACAAGTTATTTTTAGAATAATCTTAAGAACAAACTGAGAAGACTTTGTAAGCACTCTCAACCCATTCATCTAAGCCTAAAAATCATTGTATTGAAAGATGAATAAATTCTAACATATTACAAAAAAATGAAGTAGAGACAAAATATGGAATTTTCTCAACTTCAGAAACAAACTGTTGGTATTTTAGAAATAAAAAAACTGCCTCTGCTGAATTAGAGCTCCAAACACAGTACTAACTAGGGGGACTAAGGTAGAAGCAGCAGTGGATTGTATATGATAGCGTATCCCACGCTTACCTTGTGAATAAAGATATATTATGTAACTACCTCGTTAAACACTAAATTACTGGTGGCCTGGTTTTTGGTTAGGGTGGAAAGATCAGGAATTCATATGAGTTCCCTTTACATCTCTTTTATGTATTTTGTCATTCTCCTGAAACCAAAGTTGGAATTTTGTTTTTCATTTTCAAAACTCCACAACTACCAGATACAAGTGGGCACAGAAGTGGTGCTAATATGATCTAAGAGTATGAGTCTGTTATTGATAATGAAGCTTAACTCATCCATGATAATCTCATGTATCAATCTTATTGAGCAGCAGGAACATTGAATTTTATCAGAATTTTTCTTCTTACAGTGCTTGATTTTCCTGGTGTGAGTGACAGTGCAGTTCTAAATGAATCTTAATGAGGTTTGAAAAGAGGTCAGAATTTCTTGACAACAGTTTTCCAGAGACTTTTTCCTGGCATTCTTGGTTCAGCAACTGGACATAATTAGAATAGGAGGTGAAGAAATCACGGAAAGTATGAATATTTTTCAGCATAAGAGGGGGTTATGAGGGAGAGCATTAACAAGAAATGATTCATTATTGACACTGTGTTTCCCCAAAAGCAATATTGAAATTTTTGGGGTCCCTGGTGAGCTAATAAAATTGATGCAGTTGTGAAAGTGATGCTACTGAATTCGGTGCAGGGATGAAATTGGTGGGGCCAGCTCATAGCAAAGTATAATACAGTCTAGGGCTAAATAAAGATAAAATTTGGAAAGAGGTTGAAATCAAGTTTTGTTTTTTTTTTTTAATAAAATATTTTTAAACACTTTGAATAAATAATTATTGTTTCAAATACATAGGTTGTTCCAAAAGTAATGCCTCCTATTTGTTTCCATGGAAACTACAACGGATGCAAAAGCACAATAACACTATTTGATAGAGCAAATTCTCTGCTACAAAACACTCTTTTTCATCTTAGTCACCACCATTAGCTGTGCATTTTCACTAGCCATGGCCAACAGCCTGCATGTCAAGCTTGTAAAAATCTGCACCTGCAAAGGTCACCCACTTTTTCACAGCTGTTATGACAGCATAATTGCTAGGAAAATGTTGCCCACATGGTCCATCTTTTATCATCCTGAACGGATGGAAGTCAGAAGTTGCCAAATACGGATTATATGGTGGGTGTGATAGGATAGTGCAGCCAATATCGGCAATCTACTCCATGGTCTTCAAACTAGTATGGGGCCTGACATTATCATGCTGCAAGAGGAAGGTTGCCTTCCTTAGCCTGACTCTGGAAGTTCAAGCCTTCAGCTTAGTCAGCATCAAAGCAGTCAGAGTTCATGGCTTGTCCAGGTTACAGGAAATCCAGAAGGATCACCCCTTTCCTATCCCAAAAGACAACGTACTCTACCTGGTGATGGCTTCATCTTGAACTTTGTCTTCAACAGGGAATTCACATGACTCTGCTCCATGGACTGCTTTTTTTGCTTCACTCGTAGTGGTGACAACATGTCTCGCTGTTGGTAATGACGTAATCCAGGAAACTTGTCACATTCAGCCTTGTATTATTTCAATAGGTTCTGACAAACTTGCATACGTTGTTCTTTCTCTTCCTGTGTGAGCATTCATGGGACCCACCTGATGCAAACTTTGCAATATTCCATAGTTGCCACTGTTTTTTCCAATGCATTGAAGCCAATATTCCTCTCTATATACAGTTCCCTAGTCATAATCCACCAGTTTGCATGGATGAGCTGACCTAGACACTCTTAATTTTGTAGTGTGATGGCAGTGCATAGCTGTCTGGAATATAGCACATCACTGTCACCAATGCTGAAACACACTACCCATTGTCTCACTGTGCTCACACCCATTGCTTGGCCTCCATAAGTGTTCAGTGTCAATGAATGTCAGTGTGTGCCATTTTTTTCTGCGTGGAGGAATTCAGTGATACTCCTTTGCTTCATATGCACTTTCATGTCAGATGTCATTTTCTCAGACTGCCCGTCTGCTGCCGTCTGTCACACAGCAACAAAGTGCAATGGGATACTGCCAGGACGGTTCATCCTCAACTGCCGTTATAAAACAGGAGGCATTACTTTTGAAGCAGCCCTCAGATACTTATATTGAAGTCCAAAACATTTATTCTCAAAAGTATTCAAACTAGTATATTTACTTCTACTACTGTTTCCCTTAGTTTTGTATTATCAAAATGCAAGCATAATGGCAGATTTGAAAACTTTAGTAATACCACTTACTCTGAGTCTTTAGGGATTTATCTATTTCTATATAAAAACTAGATAAACTTTTCCACTGCATTGTGTGGGAAAATGATTTCATAGGACTTTTTCATTTTAACTGTTATGTTAGGGGCAAATATATCTGTTTGTTGATTATCTTTGTTGATGACAGTATTGGTATAGTAATAATCATCTGGCAGGCAGCTTCCAGCTACTTCCTGTATTACATTTCAAATCAACAAAGTAATCATCAGGCGTAATGTCACCATTTGTCTCCATTTAGACTCTTGACCTTTATATTGCCCATTAAGGACAGGAAATCCAGTTCCTATCTGTGTTTTGGCAACACAAGAGATTTTCCTGTTGTAACTATACATTTATTCATCAGAAGTTGCAGCCCAATTGACGTCCATTTGATTCGGAAGTTTCCTTCCTCTTTACTGGAATAGGAAGCACATATCATTATGGACTAGTCCAATTAGTTTTAAGGGAGGACACAGTAAGAGAGGAAAACTGTCTACATAGATAGAAATGCTGAACTCTAGACAGCCACCAAAAGGAGAAGAGAGTATGTTGTGTTGCATTCGTATGGTTTTTGAATTGACACATTTGTTCCCAAAATGAATCCAAATCCAATAGGAGAAGTAACATATTATAGCTCTTGTGGCACTATTCCATGACATATTTTAAAAATTGCATGCTGCAGAACTTGGCAAAGAAAAGATAAATGGATAGGAAAATAATTTTGTTCAACTTTGAAAACGTCCACAGTGTTCTGGTCTTACTATTCACCTGCTGGGCTTAGCTGCCAACATACAGATTTACAAAAAATTGTTCCACAAACTCAGAAGTATTGCAGAAATTATAATATACTATACAAAGGAATAAGGAGCCAAGTGTGCTTCACTTTTCTTTAAATGAAATAGTCTCATGCTTTCTGGTACAGCATCTCACAATAACGGTGAAAAACAGTGCTCTCCTTCCCATAGTCTCATTCAGAGAACTGAAGTGATTGCATTTTAATATCAGTTTTGACCAAAATTTTACAGTGTAATAGTTGCTTTACATTTCCAATAAATTACAGTTAACCATCTTCAATAAAGTAGTGAAGTCTGTCTCAGATTATAGAGCTCCCAACTGCCAAGAAAATTAAATGCCAGTTGTTTAACTGGGGTTTCCCAAGCATAGCTGTATGTGCAAGGTGCCAAAATTTAAGCAAATTCTGCAGTCAAACTCAAATGCTGTGCAGTAGAGGCATGCAAAAGAGAACAGTTGTAGTCTAAGCTGTCTAGAGGTTATTGGTTCTCAGAGCAAACAGGACGTGAGCTGCAGAGAGACCTCTGTAATTTCTTTGACAGCTGAGCCATGGATACATAAGAGATGATGTTCTCCAGTTTTGTTGTTTCACAGGAGGCCCTGTATTCAGGAAACTGCTGGATCAAAAGAACAAAACACAAACTTCAGCTAACACTGAGCTGATGTTTGTTTATAGCCAAATCAGCGCTTAAGTGGCATTAGGTCTTCAATTTTCCTTTGTGTAAGTTTTGAGGAAAAGCCTGGAAATGAATAGGAAGTTACATCTTTCTGCTTCCTAAGTAGGACTGGGAGATACTTAGGAAGATACTTGGCAGTTCTTTGTCGAGCAAAGATCTTCACCTTAACAAATAAGTGACATAATATTTGGCCTGGTTTTGGTTGATGAGTCAATAGATACTACAGAATTCTCAACTTCCTGTTTCCTCTGCTGACTCGCTTTATAAAAGAACCCCACTTGAGTTGAAACACATGCAGTTCAGTACCAGAAGTTAAACTCAGTACACTCTAGATACATAAATATATATATATTCTATAAACTAGGTTGGTGGTCTATGTTATCGATAGTAAATAAAGAAGTTCTTTCAAAGTACAGTTGAGTACAAAAGAAATCAACAGAGGGGGTAAGAAGGTGGTTGTGGGTCTGTTATTAAACCCATGTGGAAGTAAAAGAACTGCCCTAGTCTAAGGAAATATTGAATAAATGAAAGTGGTTGAATTTGTGGTGGAGGCCAGCCCACATTAGGAGTAGTTTTGCTTTAGGGAGGAAAAGCACTTCATACTGGAGAATGATTGTAAGTAAATTGAATGTGTAGGAGGATCTATGTACGTAGTCTTTTCTATCAGCTTTGTCTCTCTTGTCTTTTGAGAATCTAGACAGTTTTTAATGTTCAGGTTCTATATCTGGAAAAGTGTCAATATTTATGAACTCACACTTTTAAATGAATGAGAATTTTCAGAATATTCATTTAAGTACCTTAAGTACATTAAGTTATGGCAGGAGCAATGAAAACACCTTCCTTTTTCTTGCTTTGCAAATGATGTCAAGATCTAGTCTTCTGATTCTTAAAGAATCAGTCACTCTACTATACACATATTTAACTATGTGTACACTTTTGAATAAATTTGATGAGCACATCTATCACAAAACAAGAGGGTAGTATTGTTATGTTTACTGGCATGTTTTCCTCCAGGCTACTAAATATATGACTGTATCTGTATTGCCTGATATGTAAAGAGGTTACAGAGAAACACTGGAATATAAATAATGCTTTTTTACCCTTACTGATGGTAACATAATGGAAAGATCTGTAAATTTTTGTGCAAGCATAGAATAAAAAGTACATGCAGAAAGCAAGAGAACAAAGTGTATAAGAAAAGATTGGGGCAAGGAGTAGATTAATCATGACTGTTTTTCAAATATGTAAAAGGACATTACAAAGGAAAGACAATAGTGTTTTCTATGTCCAAAGGGAATAGGATTTAGAATAGCAGACATAAATTGTATCAAAATATATTCAGTATAGGCATGAGGGGTAAAGAAAGGTAAAAATACACTGTGTTCCAAGTAATTATTATGAAGCTGTGAAACAGATTCAATGGAGAGGATGTAAAGGCTGTATTTAAGTGCAATATGAATACCTCTTAATTCCGCCTGTAGGCAAAGCAATGGGAAGACATCATCAGATCCCTTCTGGCGCTGCAATTCAGTGATTTTTAGAATGATTACTGATACTTCTCTTGCCTTATAAAGCACACAGTAAATTGTATTTTTTCTTAAAAAGGTACTGTAATCAAAAATAATGCTCACAAATATCTCTACTTGAAATGGAAAAAATATATTTTTCACATAGGTTCTTGCTTCACTTTAGTTCTTCCCTTATTGAATATATTCCAATAGATGTTTTCAATCAATTTCACCTAAGACTGAATGATCAAACTTAAATCCTGCGTTTCACCTACTTGGGCCTGGCTTTGCATCATCTTCACACATCTGAATTTCTGAATTGTATGTGAAATTTTTGGTCACATATTATACACTTAAGCATAACTTGGATCTTTAGATATACAAAGTAAAATTTAAGTTACAGATAAAAATTCAGAAATCATTTTAATAATACATCTACAAGATGAAAGTAAGGTTTTATAAGGAAATAATTATAAAATACTACTGCACTGTAAGATTTTTCTACATGTTACTGGATTAAACTAAAATACTTTTCTATCACTATCATGTAAATATTAATATTCATAAGAGTAAGAACTAGCAATGAATCAAAAAAGGAATTATATAAATACTAACAGGCAAGGTGTAAGCTCCAAGATCTAAAGTGAGTTGTAAATTTTGTAGGCAACTTTTTTTATCAAAGTTTTTATTGCTACAGCTAGAACCCTACATGAGACCATACTAAAACTTTGAATGCACTGTAGATTGCCTTATTTCAAGATAAAAGCTTGGCAAATCTTCTAAATCCCAAGAATTATTGATTTTAAGTTAAAAAGCAGTTGAAAGTAGACTATCATTCCAATCTAAAAGGTTTCTATTTACAACATCTGTGAACGTAGATATTTTAATTGCCCTATTACCATTTAAAAATTTAAGTTTGCAATCTTTGCACTTAGTAAATTCTCTTGCTTGTTTTAAGCAGTGGTATCTGAGCAAGAGGTATTCTACAGTTTCTAGTCTCTGATCTCTAGAAACCATTTGTGGAATTTATCACTGAAAACCAGATAAAGTCTCCCCTCCCCTCTCCCCCCACTTAACTCCTATACAATTTCCTGGGGTTTAAACATTGTGTAGTCACACATATGAGGGCAGAAAGAACATACAAGCTTTTCCTCCTCATCTGTTCAGGTATTTGTTATTTGTGCACTGATCCACTCAAGAAGAAGGAAATTGTGTCCTATGTATGACCTCAAAGTTCAGGAAAATTATTTACTTCCTTTTCTACCAAAGTCTAAAACATCCATACACATATGTGCATGTAGGTGATAGCTGAGATGTGTACTTTATGTGCCTATAGCTTTTAGGGCTCAATTTTCAACAGTAACTGATAGAATTATTGCAATCTATTGGATTTTGGATCTAAATCTGATCTCATTCCAGAATCAATTTAGGCTTCTATAAGTGAAATCAGATTTGGCGTTATATAATATTATAAGAAACAGTTATTTACCTACAGCTACTGTTGTTCTGAGCTATGTTGTACACTCTTGGTGTGTTTGCATATAATGAGCTTGGAAATATCACAGTGAAAATATTTTGGTCATTTTTGTTTTGAGGCCGGAGCCTGGTCTAGTGGTTGGCAACCCTGTTCATGGCAGGGGGGTTGAAGCTGGATAATTTTTGAGGTCCTTTTTAACCTAGGCCATTCTATGAACACAGACTGATCACAACACTCCTCTTGCTTTTTTTTTTTTTTTTTTTTTGCCAAAGCACAGGTCAAGTAGATTCTATATTTTGAAGTGGAAAATGACAGTGATTTGAAGGGATATAAAAATGAATCTGAGTTTTAATTGGTTTTCTGCTCTTTAAGTTGTGCCTACCCTGAACTACTGGAAAAGACTATGTTGAATTTAATAAGATATAATCATTTTTATGCTGGAGACACCATACATTTTTCATGTCAAGTGGCTCCCAAGTACTTACCCATCATATTTCAGAGAAAAATAAGGTAGATATCTTCCTCCACCAAAGTAAAGGTTGCATGTGCCTTGGTGGGAGAATCACTGTCCTGACCCCATAACTTTCATTTGGTAGCCTTCTAAATTCTGAAACCCAGTTATAAAAGTTTCAGAACACTTGGGATGCTGATTTTTCTTTTATCTACAAATGCAATATTTAGCCTTCAAAATGCCTAAATGACTTACTTCTGTTTGTGTTAAAAGTTGTAACACTTAGGATTTTGAAATGGTGAAGCTGAAGAGTGGGGTTTAGGAGAAAATGTACTGAACACATTATGTAGTTTAGGCAAAATTCCAGAGGACTTCAAAAAAAAAAAAACCTTTGTATTTAGCCTGAATGGACTTTGTCTTTGGGAAGCTAGAGCATGCTCCCATAATTTTCTTGTCTTGCAGACTGAAATGGCTGAAATAAAAAATAAGATTTTTTCTTAGACACGTTATGGAAGGCTTAATCAGTCCTCACAAAGCCCTATTAAGAATCGAGAGAGGACAGGGTAGAAAAAAATGCTCTTACTGATGAAAAACTCTACAGAATTTAAAGACTAACTTTTCCAAGATTCATATTTATGGTTATATCTGCAGTCGTATCACTCATGTGATAGTCTGAGTAATAATGAGCCTGTTTACTGATGAATGATAGCTTTCACTATCCACCTATTCAACTCTTTATGGACCTCTCTACCCAAGTAAGACAAAGCACTCTGAAAAACCTCAGGAAATAAGTAGGTCTAGCAATCTATCCAATTGCATCTTGAAAATCTCCAGTGATGGCTATTCTACCTTGTTCCTGGGGAGGCTGTTCCAGTGACTAGTTGTTCTCCCTGTAGAAAATTTCTTACATCAAGAGGAAACTGTTCCTGGTAAAACTTGTGTCCACTATCTCCTGTCATCTCCATGTGGATTCTTTGGAAGATAGGGTCTTCGTCCTCTTCATAGCCACTCTTTATATACTGCCAAACTGCAGTGAGGTCCCTTGTAAGTCCTCTCTTTTCCAGGGCCAAAAGATCTAACTCCTTCAGTCTTCCCTGATAGAGGAGGTTCTCCAACACTTTGATGATCTTATTGACTCTCTTTTGGACTCTCTTCACTCTGTCTGTGCCTTATAATACTTATGAGAAGAGGAACTGGATAACAATACACTATGTGTAGTCTGACAGTTGCTGAGTAGAGTGACTCTGCAAGGGCACATGCAGTAACTAATGCCCCTGTAGACACAGCCCAGGACTATCCCTGATAGGATGTCCCGTGGACAGTAATTGGAGACTACTGACAACAACTTAATGAAAGCTCCAGTAGGAGAAAGTTAACTGTACTCATAAAAAATGTTTTTATCAATATTTGACAACACAGGCAAAATTTCATGAAATTTTCAGATGTTTTATTCAGCTGATAATGTGATTCCAATAAGTTCTCTATGTGGCCTACCCAGTAATCAAAGTAAGCTGCTTACAATGTCCAAAACAGACTTGTTATGCCTTTGTCCCATTAAACAATGTATATCAAATTTGAACTTTGCTTTGAATTACCATTTACCTAACATACAGTGAATTGTTAGAATAGTATTTAAGAAATAAGACTATTAAGCCTTTTACTTTTGTATTGATCAATTGGTTAACTGGTAACAGCATTATCTGATTTTTTGAAGGTATGGTCATCTCACTGTACTCTGCTTTGTGGAACACCTTGTGTCTAAATCAAAATCACAGAAAAATAAAATCTGTTGAACAAGTTCTTCCCTTTTCTAGATTATAGTCCTAACTGAAAACTTGTGTTTATGTCATCATAGACTTGTGTGCCTGTAACAGAAATAAAGACTTCTATAAAAACGTTGTGCAACGTTGCACTGCATCTTCTTATAGTTCAAAATACAAAGTGCATTAGAAGTTTCTATCACAGTGTTTTCTTCATTTTTCAGTTTTAGGTAAAAGTTGAAATTACTTTTTCTGAAAAAGCATTTCTTATTGTCTGTTTCTTAAAGAAAACTCCAGAAAGGTCAATGAAAGAGACTTTATGCACAAAAGTTTGATAAAATAGGAATGAAAATATCCCTTTAAATCTCAAAATTTACCAAGCATCCCTGTCACAGACAATGTGGGAAGTGATATACTGTTACATTTATAGTAGCTACACAGAAAACAAAAAAGGACATTAATACTTGAGTTTCAATCATTCTGTTACTGGTGATAGGGTACCTTCCCCCTTGGTTTTAATATGTTTGAAATTTGGCCTCATTTTTTTTTGTATCTGTTAATGATTCTAGTTATATACTAAAATTAATGAAATTAAAGAGTTATAAATTTCTAGCTATTTAGTAAAGCATGTATTTAAAAAATGCAAATACTTGGTCAGTATTGACAGATCTCACCTCTAGGTCGAAGATTTACAGACCTCTTCCTCTCCAAATACTTTTTAAAGTAATAGTTCTGATTAAATTTCATGGTGAACATTTCTGTTGCCTTTGCAGTTAAGACCTCCAAAATAATCTAAAGATTATGTAGAAATGTTAAGTAGCAATGATTACAGCTGCTGAAAGTAGCTGGTGGCCTTGTCTATCAAACCTGTCTTGTATTCAGCATGGGAATTTTAAAATCATAATCAGTGTAAAAAAAGCAGCAACAACAAAAACAAACAAAATAAAAACAAACAAAAACAAACAAAAACAGAAAAACAACATCAAATAAATACACAAAAGCCTAATTTCACTGGAATCGTTGTCTACTGCATTTGGACACAGGACTTTTTTTTTTCTTAGAAAGGAGAAAAACTGTGCTTTTTAAGATGTATAATATTAGCAGTATCCTGTTTATTACCTGTGACTCAGCAAGCCCCAGTGAGTCAGAGTCTTAAGAAAGTTTCTTTTGCAACTTCCAACTAACTGAAAAACAACATTCTATAAATAATCAAGTCACAAGTGCTCAAATGTTTTCTTTCCAGATAGAGGTAGCCTAAAGCACATTCAAGGACTTCAGCTGAGTTTGGGATTTAGTTTGTATGCTTTTGAAGAGATTAGCCAGTAAAGCTGACAACATTTTCACCTGCTGTTCTAATACAAATAAAAAACAAAGTATCTATTTGTCTCACAAAATCTGGGAAACAATCAGAGAGAATTGGGTCTATAAAAGAGATGACAGTCATTTAAGTTTCGAAATTCTTTGGTGTCACACCTTGAATGGTAAACAAGAATGAAAGTTAGCATGTAAGCAATGTCAAGCTACTATAATTAATTTCATTGTTATCAAAGACACACATATATAGTAGATATACTGTGAAGTCACTTCTTTCACTTTCAAGGACAGTTTGTCTTCCATACACTATGTTTCAGAAAGATGTCAAGCTACTTTGGAATCCTCTTTGTCTTGAAATTTTGAGAAATTAGGAATGAAAATGAGATTTTACATGGCTATAGAATATATATTTAGCCTTGTAGCAGCAGGGAGAAAAATCTGAAAAGATTACAGATACCTTTAGAGCTTCATTGGCATATGTACCACCTCCATACAAATGCATGAGCTGTCTCTTCAAGTCACTGCAAAAGGTATTAAGTGCCCTGCATTGATCAGAAATATTTATAGCACTGACCCAAATTCTACATTTCATCTGGGTTGAGTGTTCAATTCTTTTTATTTTCTTGGCTTCTTTCATTATCTACATATATTTTACTTGAGAAATGAAAGATTAACTAAGGGGTTAACCACTTTATTCTGTTAAGATAAACACCCTTATTTTTTTTTCAAAAACATGCAAGCGTATAACAATTCCTTTACACTATACATCTTTGTCTTAAATTTTTCTCTGTGCAATGTCACCATCTCACCAGGGTAGACTTGACAAAATTTCATATGATTCCTGCAAGCAGCTGAATTTTGAAGTACACTGTTTTCATTTCCATATCAGGTATAAGGAAAATGAAAAATGAAAAGAATAAAATAAAAAAGAAAGAAAGAAAAGAAAAGAAAAGAAAAGAAAAGAAAAGAAAAGAAAAGAAAAGAAAAGAAAAGAAAAGAAAAGAAAAGAAAAGAAAAGAAAAGAAAAGAAAAGGAGTGTTTTCTTAAAAAAAATTGCAAACTCAATTTGATTCAATAATGTCTGCTATTGGAGAAAGGAATCTGTTCTCATGATGAACTGAGTACTGAGTTATAAGATGCTTATAAAGTGACATTGATCTTCACTGTAAAGTTTACCATAAATATTTTGGTTCCATTTACACTAGGAAGTCTTTAAAGGTTATGAAAGTAAATGCCGCTTGGAGATCTAACTGGCAGGAAGCAATATAAACAAGGATTTTCGAGCTGTTTCAAAAGTGGTTAAACTGTTGAGGAATATGAGACGTTTGATGTTCTGCAGTAAGTGTTATTATTTATATTATTTACATTTATATTTAGAATCATAGAATCACAGAATTACTCAGGTTGGAAAGGACCTTCAAGATCATCAAGTCCAACTGCAACCTAACCATACTGCTCTAACAACCCACCGCTAAATCATGTCCTGGAGCACCACATCCAAACGGTTTTTAAACACATTCAGGGATGGTGACTCAACCACCTCCCTGGGGAGCCTGTTCCAGTGCCTAACAACCCTTTCAGTAAAGAAGTTTTTCCTGATATCCAACCTAAACCTTATTTATATTTATACTTATTCCTAGAGCAGAGGAGCTGAGAGGCCTCATGGCGGCTGCAGCTCCTCACAGGGAGTGGAGGGGCAGCGCTCAGCTCCGCTCTCTGGTGACAGCCACAGGGCCTGGGAGAACGGCATGGAGCTGCATCAGGGGAAGGGCAGCTGGGGATTAGGGAAAGGGTCTGCACCAGAGGGCGGTGGGCATGGAACAGGCTGCCCAGGGCAGTGGGCACAGTCCCAGTGCTGGAGTTCACAAAGCGTTTGGACAACACTCTCAGACATAGGGTTTGAATTTTGGGTGGTCCTGTGTGGATCCGGGAGTTAGACTCAGTGATCTTTGTGAGCTCCTTCCAACTTGAGATATTTTATTATTATATTTATATTTATGTTATTTATATTTATTCAGTGTCCCAGGTATAAGTCACTATCCCACAGTGATAACTATATGCAAAATAATATGAAAGCCTTCCTAACCTGTTTACAGAAAATGTGAATGCAACATAATGATCTCATAAGGGAACCTGGGCTTAAACAATCTGCTAAGTTACTGAAAGCAATCTAGCCACACTAAAACCCAGTCATTTCCTGCTGAGTGACATCACATTTGTGGTAGACTGTCCTGACTATAACTCCATATCCTTCCTTAAAAGTAGGCTCCAGTATATGTATCCCAACTCCACACACTACAACAAATTATTTCAAATTATGAAAGAAAAAAAAAAACCCTAACACCTTATTAGGAAATATTTTTTAAAATAGAAAATGAATATAGCTGCCTTTCATTAAATTGTGAAAGATATTGAGGTTTAACATGTTCTTCTTTGATTATTTTAAGTATTTTCTACTATCGGGGTTCTGCGCTTCAGACAACTGCAAGACAACCTTACTGCAGTTAAACAGCATTATATTGAGAATAGTTGTTTGGTAATTGAAACTAATGGAATCCATGAAGTTTTGTATAAGTTTGTAGCAAGCTGCTGGTGTTCCTGATGAGTTACTGTTAGCACTTAGAGCCAACATCCACTTGTGGAGTGCCTCCCTGGGTTTTCCAAGGCCTATGGCTCCACACAGCCCAGTTGCTCCAGGGCACCCATTCTCACTGGCACAGAGCTGTGGGAGCCCCACCTTGCTCTGCTATACAACTCTGACAGCACTAGCAAAGCAGGCTGTTGAATCCAGTGTTTGCAGATACTTGGTTAGCTAGCCAGCACTGTGGGATTTCCCTGGAGCACATTCAGGCTGGAAATAAATTTTTGATGTTTTCAGTTAATGAGAGGTTTTAAATCATGTCTTTCAGCAGTTTAAATGATTGTTTTCACTCATAGTTTTTCCACTGAATTCAGTAGGGCCACCATTTCCCTTGCAAGATACTATAGGATTAGTGATTATGAGAAATGTGAAATTTACATTTATTTTCATAAAATCAAAATCACTTACCAGAACTGATAAATACCAATGTGGCAATGAGTGTCGGAATGTCACAAAGTCCACTGCATCAATCAGCAAACTTAAACCAAAAATATTTTTCTGCTTGTAAGCAGAAATTAATGCAACAACACGTAGATATCTAAACCCTGAAAGTCTGTGAAGTATATTGCAGAGGAAGGCTGACTGGCATAAGTGCAAGAAGTGATTGACACTATAAAAAAAAAAAAAAGAGGTTTAAATCTATTTGTTAAGCCAATACTGTCAGTTAATCATAGTATGAACTGTTAATGACTGAGAACAAACTCATGGACAAATAGTTCAAAAAAATAGTGAAAAACACTTAATCTGAACCCAGTGGAGGGAAATTCTTATTTCCTGGATGTAGTAACTATATTTTGGTGTTTTTTTTTTCTCTCTCTGAGTAATGTAGGTTTGTTATACTTGGATCCCTACCATAGATTGAGTTCCATCTTTTCCAAGAATAGGAAAACATGCAAAGCAAAATATTACATGTTACTTCAACAGAGTACTGGGAAATTTTGAGGTTTGTAATGGTCCCTTACTGAAAGACATTGACCAGTAAGTACTGTTGGTAGTATTTCTCATAAAAGATTAAAAAAAAAAAAAAAGTGTATTAAAATCTGCAAATATTACTTCAAAACTCAACAGGGTCTAAAAACTTTCCCATATAAACTGCTGAAAGAAAATGTAGCTTTTAATTTGTGGCTGCCATTAGTAATACAAGAAGAAGAAGTGAACTGAATTGATTCTTGCTGTGGTAGTGTGTTTTTTTTCTTTGTTTTATTTTGTTTTTTAAAGTATATGTGTTGATTTTGACAGAAAATTATTGAACTTCTCCAGTAAGCAGGATCCTTTGATCATCTTAAGTGTATCCATATATGATTATACCCACTAAATGTTTCAAGAAAGAAAAATTAATAAGAATCTTGTTTGAATAAAAGTTATTTTCTCATTCTCATTTTTCTGTCTCAGTTTTAGAGTCTAGACAAAGATTGGTGACTGAAGCGCTGTTTGCACAGCAAACAGGCATGGGTCAGTATGTGCTGTAAACTGTTTCACATTGTATGGTGTCTTACCACAGATCAGAGGTGAGGAAATCTTACAAGTTACATGATAGCTTATTTTCTATATTATTTTTATTTTTTAAGACTCTGTTGCATAAGCCAATGTAGACAAGGTCAGGAGTGACTTATCTACAAGTATATTTCTTTTGGAACCTGCAGCTACTTTCAGGAACAAAGTTGCCTAATCATACGATGGAAAAGGCAATAGTTTTGAAAAAGCAAACAGATATAATAATACATACATTTAGAAACTGTAGAGGAAAAACAGATATGCAGAAGGAAATCAATCAAAACAATCAGAACAACGGTCTTTCATTTTACTGAAAGACTGGATACTCTTTAATGCTAAGTAACTCGCACCTAACTTTTCGCATAAAACTTACTTATGTGTTCACCTGATCGTACAATTCTGGAGCACTTATTCAGTGTAGAGGTAGACAGAAGAGTGGAAGCAGAAAAAATTATTTCTGTAGTATTTAAGGATGATGTTTGTAATTTGGACACCAATTAGTGCAGAGGAGGACAGAACAGGCAAGACACAATTCTAATGAATTGTCTGTTTAACTAGTGTGTACTCATATAAGCCCTTGGAACTACATCACTTCCACTCTCAGAGGTAGCATATGACTTTGAAGTTGCTGCTTGCAGTGCATGTGGTGTGGAATAGCTGCCATAGGGCTGACACAGTTATGCCGCAATAAGTGAGATATCTAGTCTCGCTTCATAGAAAAGAAGTTTTGCCCTCAGTTCATCAGACACAAGAAGCCTTAGTTCCATTTCTGTCTTTGTTAATAGTGTTGTGCCTCAAACTCACCTCTGTTTGTATCTTTACAAGGAGCCATGCTGTTCATTATGAGTCTCCTGCTGTTTGGCACCTGCTGAAATGTGACCACTAAAATCCAAACTAATGTCAGTCTAGCATGGAGGAGACTTCATTCACAGTTTCAGTGAGTTACTAGTGTTTGCACCCAAATTACTGGATACTGATAAACTCCAAAGAGCATATGGATGGAAGTTTTCTTCCCTGTACCAGAAAGCAATACTGTAATGGAAGATGTATTATTCCCTGGGTCCAACTACCAACTTTCTTCTTCCTTTTTCTTTCTGTCTGATCACTGATTCCTGGATAGTTTATCTCTCAGTGCTGAAGCCTAAATAAAAACTAGTAATGCTGAAGTCGTTCACAAAGACAATGATGAAAGTGCGTACTATAGAAGAACATGCTTTAACTTTTAATAAGGCATCCAATACTAATGCTGTCTGTATTGCTCAGAAATGAACTTTTGTAATTATTTACCACCAAAAAAAGATGGCAAAATAAAATTGGATGGTCAATTTTCACATCTCAACTTGACAGAGTTTTCTTCTATCCAGTGGTCTAAAAATATATGAGATCATCTTTGCCATAAATGTCTGATCTGCTGTTTAAGACACAGTAGAGGAAGCATGGCTCCTATTTCAAGTCTAAAATAACTTAGTAACTTACATTTTCCTGGCATAGTGTTATCTCAGAAGTATGGCAGCCTTTCTGGGCCATTGAAAATGAGGTTTCCTTGATTTGCTAAACATTTGTTTCTGAGAACATATACACATGAAAGTGATTGTAATAGACTGCTAAAACAGACAGAATGGTTAAGAGAGAAGAAAAGATATCTAAAGTTTTTATTTTTGAATAAAAAAGAATGAACCAAAAAGATGCAAAAGAAAAGGGATCCACAGAAATGTGTTGTGGTTTAACACGGCACCTGATATGTATGACACAGCCATTCATTCACCATCCTCTAGTGGGACAGGGGAGAGAACTGGAAAAGGTAAAAGCATGAGAACTTGTGAGTTAAAATAAAGACAGTTTAATAGGAAAGAAAAACAACAGCAACAACAAAACATAAAATAAACAAACAAAAAACCACACGTGATGCACAGCACAATTGCTCACCACTAGCTGATCTACGCCCAGCCCATCCCTGATCAAAGGCAGCTCACCCTGGAAAATAGTCCCCAGCTTTTATTGCTGAATACAGCATTACATGGTAAAGGACATCCCTTTGATCAATTTGGGTCAGCAGTCCTGGTTGTGTTCCCTCCCAGCTCCTTGTGCAGCCCAAGGCTACTACTCACTGTCAGGGCAACATGAGAACTGGAAAAGTCCTTGACTTAGGTTAAGCACAGCTCATTAACAGCTAAATTCATCGGTGTGTTATCAACATTATTTTCATGTTAAATCCAAAACGCAACCACATACCAGCTACTAGGAAGAAAATTACCTCTACCCCAGAAAAAAAAAGCAGGACTAAAACGGGAAAGCAAAACAGACATTAGGTAAAACTAAGAAAATTAAGTGGAGAGTGACATTTTATTTTTATTTATGAAAGGATTTTTTTAAAAAAGTTTTCTGTATAAGAAGCAACTTTCAAAAGCTTATGTAAAAGGAAAACCACTGTAATAGCGAGGTAAATCAAGATGCTCAGTGACTAAAGCACTCGCATGCAATTTTTGTATTTAAGTAAATGATATTTTTAAATATTTTCTGCTTAACTCTACTAGCCTTTCATGGAATTAGTAGCATTCAAGAACGCAGGTGTTTTGCTTTACTCCACAATTCTGCAAATATTTCAGACTGGTCTTTGTTGCATTTTAGTAAAATTTTCACTCTGATTTACCTCCCTGGGCTTTAATTCAAGGTCCTCAGTGTTTTGAGCCCACTGTATTAACCACTTTTTTTCTCTGACACAATATAACAGCAAAGTTCACGATCAGTGATTTAGAATTTAAGATTTTCTTAGGAAACAATATGAACTATGAAACAAAGTGTTAAGGTATGAGAACCACTTCAAACCCAAGAACCTTCTACTCTGGTGTCAAAGAGATTGTCTAGTGCCTCAGATTACTTCACACTTGCAACACTGAACAGCAAGGTTTGTTGAACAAATAAACTCTGACATTGCATGACTTAATTGTGTAAGAAAAGACTATCATATTCCAAGGTGCATTTATTAAACCACATAATGTCAAAGAATTATAAAAATCTTATAATCTGTTCTTCATTTAAAAAGAATATCAGTTTATGATAAAACACTAAAAAAATCAAGATATAGTAATGATAGAATTTATAATTAACATAGAAATAACCAGCTAAAAAAGAATAAAAATAAGCAAAATATCTTATTAAATTAAGGAACATACGCAGAACACAAATGTATTATGTAATTTTATTTAATGCAATGAGATTGTATTAATATGCATACTGTATTTAATTACAAGCTCATAGAAATCTACTGGTGTGCACTGTATTCAAATAATACTTGTAGAAGAAATTCGATAGGAAGGTACAGGATTATAAGCACACATATTGAAAAAAAACACTGCAGCACAAATTACAGTGTCTATCTTTCTGTCTATGTAGATTATAAAATATACAAGTATTTTGACTACTTCATATGAGACACTTCAGCGAAGAAGGAAAATACTCTTTTCTTTTTGCCTTTGTTCAAATTTTGCAATGTAGTCAATTTGGAATGGTCAAGAGCCTCTGATCTTGTCACAAGAAAGGATTATGAGGCATTGACTGAAAAGCTGCAAACTGATATTGTGATCATTTAGTTGAGCTGTCCTCTGTGGCCACCGTGGTTTTTCATTATCTGTAGCTTCTGTTTGAACTTCAGTATATTTTTAGTTGTTTCTCTTTTATAGATAACAAGTAACAAGGCATCTACTAGATTTCCTGCTAATGACTGCATACTGTCACTATTTAAAAAATTCTTCCTCTCAACTGTCAGTATGTGGTCCTCCAGTCCTTTCCCTTACCTCAGTCCCTTCAGCCTCTGTTTCAGATCTTCAGTTTAGGTGAGATCCATTTGGTCTAATTTTGAAACTAGAGCCTGGGAAATTTACTTCAGCTAGTTATCTATCTTCCTCTGTAGTCAATGCAAGAGAAGAAAGATACTAGGGAACATCTTTTATTTCAAACTTACGTATCTAAGCCCTTTGATTTACTTATCTGTCACTGTAGACTACGGAAGAAGACTAGACAACTATATTTTTTAGCTACACTTACACTTTGAAGATAGGTGAAATTAAATTCATCATATTAAGAAAATTTCTGAAGAGGAACATAAATAATATGTTGACCACAAGATGAGACCCAACTAGTGAAAAAGCCAAGGGAAGAGCACTTTCTTCCCATGCCTCCCTGTCAGGCCAAGAGAGATTCAAGTGTTATTACTGGATCTTCATTATCTGCATGGGGTATATATGTCTGTAATACAGTAATCTTGTTGGGACAAGGTAAGCTTGTTGGGAAATATCAGATAATGTGGAAATTCTGTTGAAACTGTACTGAACATATGCAAATAACAGTTTTCAAAGTTTTATAACTTACCAAATAAATAAATTCTCATTGATAAAACAAGGAGCCAGTTGGTGTTATAACACATGGAGGTACTACAGCTCTTCATATAAATAGATTTTAATACTGGGAAATCAATCTATTTCTCTGTAATCTCCCTCTTGGAAATGGTGGAATGATTTTCACTGAAACTTTCCCAAAAATTTTCACTTGAAGAATCAGTGTGGGAAGTTCAACCTAACCAGTGAAACCTGGGAAATAAATAAATAAATAAATAAATAAATAAATAAATAAATAAAGGGTTTACAATGAAAATTCCATGTAATCCTAGTTGTAGACAAGTACACCAAGTTTTACTTGCTGTTGTGATTGACAGTATAACTGGATGCTTAGGCCTTGATGACAGGAAGTCAGCCTGCATCAATTCCACAGCACTATTTCCAAGTTCTTACTTGGTAGTCATGTTCTTCCTTTGTACCATATTGAGCGTACACTGATTATTATGAGGGTTCCAGCCTCTGTCTGAGCAGTTGGATGCTTTTGGAAAAATTTTTATGAGGCTGAGCTGAGGGAGAATGACTAGCAAAATGAACCCTTCTCATCAGCACTTCTGTAAGTCCCGTGGGCCCTGTGAAAGTATGAGATGAATACTTATCAAGGATAAAATCAGAAAGAGCTATCTAAATGCTCATGTTAGTATTGCAACAGCTTCATGTTGCCTGTGCTCCACATCTACTGAGGGTTCATGTAGTATAAGTGAGACTTCTAAGTTCAGAAAGGCATTGTGCAGAAGGGAATACTTCTGACTGCCTTTGCAGTTACTGGTGAGACACACTGTATGTGATAACATACATACAGTCAGTGCTGCTTCAAAATATTTTTGATTCTCTCTTTTATTCTTACACACTGGGAGAAGATCAAACTCATAGGAGATAACAGCAGACCATTTCTGGAAGGGCAGTAAATAGTATATGTGTGATGATATAATGGAGAATTATCATACCCATAATTTGTGCAAAGGAATCACAATAAAAAGATAAGCTGTTTTTTGCATATGTGCCAAAGGAATAATATCGATTTAAACTTGACCAATGTTAACTTTCCAAAGAAAAAGGTTTTAATAGAATCAAACACTAGTAGAAATGATTTCATGGGACTCTGCTGAAGTCTAGAGAAACATGCATTTTCAATTAAAAACAAACAAACAAAAAAAAACCCCACAAAAAAACACATACACAAAAAACATCCTTTGAGTGTATGAAACTTTAGCAACTCAAACCAGAGACAGACCGTAAGTAAGAAATACTAAGATAAAACACTTACAAAAGAGAAAACAGTGAATAATGTCAAATAGACCTGATTTTGATTGCTCTTCTGCTTCAGATTTGAACTGGTAAACCAATCGGTTCATAACACAAGATTTTCACATTCACTGAGTTCCTTTCTCTGGTTTCTATCATACTGAGGAATAATATATCAAAAGGAGCAGCTGGACCTCTTTACACAAAACCTGACACTGTAAAGGCAAGAGGCCTTATTCTGGTAACCTTCATGTCCAGTGAATAGCTCTTCTTCCTCTGCCTCAGATTTACATCTGGAGAACTCTTCTTTCTGTCTGCAAATGTCACCTCTGATGTGAACCACCTACGCACTTGAGATCTCTCTATGTAGATAACTCATGCTTGAGGAAATAGGTCATTTTTTTTCTCTAATTAAGAAAATTCACTAAAAGATTCTACATTTTAAAGGTAGGGTTTTTAAAACATATATTTATTTTTAATTTATTATTTTTTGAGATTTTCTTACTCACTGGTTCTGAATCTGCTTCAGTTAACTCAATTTCACAGAGCTACTGATAGATTTGCAGAACTGGCTAGAAAGGAATACGAGGTTTAAAATGTACTTTAAAACAAGTAGTGTGCCCAAGATCTCTGCTTTCCTGAAGCTAGTAACCATTGCAGTGCTATTTACAAATTTATCTAGCTCTAAGCTATATAATTAAACATGTGCATTCATTCCAAAGAGACAGATGGTCATATGATTAACTTTGATGCCAGATTGCCTTGACATATGTAAAAAGCATTCCACTGCCTTTACTCTCTCTTTCCAATCTTTTCTGCAGACATTAACTTCTTCATTTAACCCTGCAAAGAGGTTTATGCTCCCAGGCCCTTGTCTCTTGCTGTAGTAAAAGATGTCTGTGAAAGTGCAAGGGCTCCCTTGCATGGGCTTCCTAGAAAATATGTAATTCAGTTTTAAGTACTGAAATGGAAATTGAAAGAGGATCTCTTTTTTTTTCTGGTACTAGAAATCCTTACAACTGTTGTCTTGAACACACACACACAAAGTGTGAGATCATATTTTTCATTCTCAGTATTCTCCAAATCTACTGATTGGGCATCATCCTGGAGTTGCAAACTTCAGCTTCAAATCATAAACGAAGAAAGGATCTAGACTGAGGTTTAACCAGAAATAAAAATCTAGTCAATCACTGGAAACTGACACATACTTATCTGTATAGAGATATGATAAAGAACTTTGAGGCATTAGTGCAGAATGTGAAGCACCTGCATGGAAAGCAGTTACAGGTAGTAGAGATATGAATATGAAAATGGGAAATACAAAGGCAGAAGACATTTGAAAGCAGAATGTTGACCATAGACAGAGTTCAGATATAAAATTGTGTTATGCAATGAATTGTCACAAGATGCTGTTCTCCCAGATCTCCATATTCTCCATTTTAACCTCAAAATATTTTTCAATTCTCTTGAACTTAAGTTATTAATTGTTGCATAATAGTCTTTTCTACAACAGGAGCATATGGAGAAGGAAAAGAAAAATATAAATCATAAAAATGTGGAACTGCTGCCAGTAGCAAAAAGAACAGTTACATGACACTGCTGCTTCCAGTATCCAAGCTTTGTGCTCCATTACACTCTGTATGTAGGCCAATTTCCATTTCAGCTTTACTTGGAGTGACTCCACAGTGGCACTGAATTTGGGAGAGTAGACCTGTACCTTGGCCCAAAGAATATATTTAGTAACATGAATAATCACTTGAATGATCTGGATTGGCCCCCATGATTACAAAGCAAAATATGACCTTTTGTTTTTTCCTGTTTGCTATCCATCATTCAAAAAATAAAATACAACCTCTTTTCCTCACACCGTTTTCACATGATCATAAAATGTAGGTCTTAAAAAACCAGGACTAAAAGTTTGCAATAGTAGCTCAGCATTTTGAGTTCTAAAACCACCTAATTTTTCCATTATTCTGCTCCTAGTTTTTGTTCTTGTTTTAGTAAACACCTCTTTCTTTTCTAGGCTCTCATGATTAAAAAGAACTGTTGAAGACTGTCAGTACTAGAGAACAGAATTGTTTCTAACTAATGGATGACTTATATGTAGTTTTGAAGTACAGCTGGTTGATAAATGAACTACTGACTATTAGGAAAGTTTTTTTAACAGTGAGTGTGGTCAAGCACTGGAATAGGCTTCATAGAGAGGTGGCTACCTGTCAGTGTTCAAGAGGCATTTGGATAGTGTCCTCATTAAAATGTGCTTTAACTTTTTGTTAGCTCTAAAGTGTTCAGGCATCTGTACTCAGTCTTTGAAGGTCTCTTCCAACTATTCTATCCGACTCAATTCTGTTCTATTCTTGTCCAGTCTATTCTATTCTATTGTATTCTACTCCTCTCCTCTCCTCTCCTCTCCTCTCCTCTCCTCTCCTCT